>NC_067247.2:242728360-243032944 GCF_019359855.2 Lolium perenne | reverse complement strand
CTCACAAGGCAGTGTGCATGCACAACAGCAACACACACACAGGGAGAGTCACCAACAAAGGCCAGGCAGTGCTGTCGACCAGAGAAGCAAGGGCCAGGCATATAAAACCTTTTCCACAGTAAACCCTAGCTCATTCATCGACAAGCAGCAGAGTAAGTCACCAGAAAGCAAGAACACCTCAAGAACACCAAGAACAGGTGAACAGCCAGAGCTGTCTCACCTATTCCTCAATCACCAAAGGTTAATTAAGCAGCACCAGCAAGCCAGGAGGAGCAGGGCAAGCTCATAAATCCAACCAGAAGCAAATCCTCTACACCAACACCCATTTCTAGGAGCTGGAGTGAGGTATACCAATAAATCATGAGCAAGCAAGGTTTTGCTCATATAAATCCATCACATGCACAAGTCACATAAGCAAAGTGGGTAGAAACCCTATATGTGAGTCATCATATGGCTAATAGCCAAATTGGTGCAAGTAAACAAGAGAAAAACCAATAGGAAGACACCCTGGGAACATTGGCTATGTCAAACCAGTGGCATAACCAAGGAAATCCAGCAAGGAGATGGTCCTATCTAGCTAGCCAGATTCACTTAGCACCTATGGCCACTACACCATCAGACAGATAGACTATCAAGTGTCTATTCATGTTTGTCAACATCAAAAGCATCTGGCAACCAAATATGGTCAGGCTAGAGAGAATTGTCCATACACATCAAGCCAACAGGGGGTGGGAGCTACCTTAACAGCAAAGAATTGCTGTCAAGGCCACCTCAACCACTTAACCAATCCCAACAGAGAAGCCATGCACAGATATCATCACCCTGTAGGGTTCAAAAGGAGGGCTAGGGTACACAACCAAGTGTTGGCATCCATCTAGCCCTACCAAACTCACTAAGATGATCATAACCGCAAGCAGTTCACATCATTTATCCACTTAGCCAAGCAAGACAACACAGATAAATGAATATGCAAACAATAGATTAACCAGAGCCTTGCAGATGATCCACTGGATCATTGCAAGCAGCAACTGATGCTTGAGCAAGCACCAGTACAGACTTTGGTGTCACACAAACACCAGGATAAGCACCAGACAGGCACATGCAGTAATTAAGCATGCAATCAACAAGCAGGTGATGATCATAGGATCACCAGAGCTTGCTTGAGCATGCTAAAGCATGCTAGAATCAATCCTAGCACCAACACCTTAACAATATGAATTAATCAGCCACAGGACATGAACAAATATATCACAGATAATCAAATCAGTCATATACAGGAGCAAACCATCCAAGGATGGTGATATCTTGTAGCAAGCATGCTCAACAGGGCATTGATATGAACAATAACACAAGGGTTAGCCCATCAAAAACACTGGCTCTTGCAAAATTGCAAGGATTACACACTGTAATCAAGCCAGGGCAAGATAATTGAATACACTTGAGTGTCTAGCAAGAGTAGTATCAAGAACAGAGGCACAGGGATAGATTCAAGCAAGAAATGCAAGCATAAGCAAGCACATGGTTTAGGAAAATTGCACCTAATCATGCAAAGATAGCAAGCACTGGCGTGGCCAGGGTAACAATGGCCAAGGCCAGTAGGGCCAGTAGCAAGAATAGCAGCAGTAGCACACGCGCATACACAGCAAGCACAAACAGCAGAGCACAGAGAGGTAGAGCAGCAGCACAAGCAATGGCCATGGCCAGTAGAGCACGGCACAGCATCTCCATGAGGAGAGGCAGGACAGAACTAGAGCATGGCACAGAAGAGGAAGAAGAAAGGGAGAAGATGGAGGCGCACATACCTGGAGCGGAGCACCACGGCGTGCCATGACGCCACGGCGGCACGGGCCGACCACGGCAGCGCCAAGCCGCGGCCAAGCCTGGCGTCGCCGAGCGCGAGCGCCCCATCACCACCACGGCAACCACCACGGCGGCGTCACGGCGCCAGAATCACCGGTGAACGACGCATCGCCGCGTAACCCCACGACCGTGCGGGCGAACGCGTTGGGGGCGAGCTAAGGAGGAGACGAGGATCAGATCGAGCCGGAGGATCTGGTGCGCCATCGTGAGGCGGTCCAGATCCGCCCCATCTCGCCGGCGGCGATGGCCGGAGTAATTCGGCGAATGCGGCGGCGACGCGCGAGTCGCCAGAGCTCGAGGATTAGGGTTTCGCGAGAGCGAGTGAGGAAGGGGCGACTGAGTTCGACCGAGCCGATCGGTGCGGCTCAGGTTTGACTCAACCCGATGGGCTCCACTGACAGGTGGGCCCAACGGGCAGTTTAGTCTTTTTATAAATTCAATTAAACCAGAAACTTTGAAATTAAGTAGAAAATGGATAATAGCTCTAAACAATTAATTAAAAATATGAAAATTGATCAGCATAAAATTCTCTACTTGAATAAAATATCAAAGGGAGTTGAGGAAGGAAATAAGTCAAGCCCAAATACAACTTTGGGAGAAGGAAGCTCATGAAGGACTATCGGCTTTGCAAGTAGCCGATGAACTAAATGTTAACCTGAAGAATGAGATAATGATGGGTCAGCTGGACGATCCATTCATCGTGGAGGAGATGAGAAGAATATATGAGGGAAGACCATCAGAATTTCACCGTGGAGAATCGGGATCATTATGGTTCCAGAAGAGAATTTGTGTTCCGGATATTGCTGAAATCAAGGAAGTAATACTCCGGGAAGCCCATCAAACACCATACTCCATACATCCGGGTAGTACAAAGATGTACATGGACCTAAAGGAGCTATTCTGGTGGAACAACATGAAGAGAGAGATAGCACAATATGTGGCGGAATGCCATACCTGCCAGAGAGTGAAGGCTGAACATCAGAGTCCGGCAGGGAAGTTACAACCTTTACCCATTCCAGAATGGAAATGGGAGGAGATAGGAATGGATTTCATCACCGGACTACCCATGACTAATAAAAAGAAGGACATGATATGGGTAATCGTGGACCGGTTGACGAAAAGTGCACATTTCTTAGCGGTAAATCAGCAGGACAAAGGAGAGAAACTCATCGATCTTTACATCAAAGAGATCATGAGTAAACATGGAGTGCCCAAGAAGATCGTGTCGGATCGAGGATCCGTGTTCACGTCAGCATTTTGGAAGCAATTACACGAAGCTTTAGGATCCAAGTTGGACTATAGTACCGCCTATCATCCTCAGACAGGTGGACAAACGGAAAGAACTAACCAGATTCTAGAGGATATGCTTAGGGCTTGTGCCCTAGACTTCGGAGGATCATGGGAGGAGCACTTACCACTAGCAGAGTTTTCATACAATAATAGCTATCAGAGCAGCATCAAGATGGCACCGTTCGAAGCTCTGTATGGAAGGAAGTGTAGATCACCGATATGTTGGTATGAAGCCGGAGCAAGCAAAGAGTTCAATCCTGATTATGTCAAGGAAAAGCAACAAATAATTGACATTATAAGAGATAGGTTGAAGATAGCTCAAAGTCGGCAAAAGAGTTATGCCGATCAGAAGAGAAGAACATGGGAGCCACGAGTTGGATACATGGTATATCTTAAGGTAAGCCCGATGAAAGGACTTCAAAGGTTTGGAGTAAAAGGAAAGCTAAGCCCTAGGTACATTGGACCCTTTAAGATTCTGAGTCAAAACCGAGGGTTAGCCTTTGAATTGGAACTACCGGGAAGACTATCTCAGGTTCACAACGTATTCCATGTGTCACAACTCAGAAAGTGTTTAAAGACCCCAGATGAACCAGTATCACATGAAGAGCTCGAGTTACAACCAGATTTGACCTACATCGAGAAGCCAGCGAAGATTCTCGAGGAGAACTGGAAACAACTCAGGAATCGAGCCATAAAGTACTGCAAGATACAATGGAAGCATCATCCCGAGAGGGAAGCCACCTGGGAAAAGGAGGAAGACCTGAGGAAAACATACCCCAAACTCTTCAGGTATTACAACCACAACTTCGGGACGAAGTTTTCTTTAAGGGGGAAAGGCTGTAATGTCCCAGGTTTAGAGACGATCGAGGGGTAGATTTTAGAAAGGGATGTGCATTGCATTGTAATTTACGGGGAAATTTCGCGCTTTTAAAACCAAACTGCATTGAAGGGTGACATGTTTCTCTCTCGACATCCTACAGGGTTAGGGTTTCGAGAGTGTGATGAACTTGTTCCTACTTGTCTAAATTAGGGTTTTGAGAAGAGAGAAGTGGAATTGCATTGAAATCATAAGTTGAGTGATTGAATTACAAGTTAAGTTGTTTGAATGAATTCAAACCAAATTTGAATTTGAATTTCAAATTCAAACATCAAATGATTATCACATAATTCAAATTTGAGATAATTTAACAAATAATTATCATTAATCAAGATTATAAGTAATACAACAATTACATAAAGCTCATTAAGGAAAACTTGAGCTTTATTGATAATCACACACATAATACATTGTCTTTACAATATTCAGAATTGAATTATGGAATTACAACACATTACAAGAATTGATGAAATAGAAAAAGAAAAAGGAAAATTACAAGGTATGTAAATGACCTAAACTACATTGTGATCTTCATGAATTCTTTGATCAAGATGATCTTGAGTTCATCTTGAGCAGCAACTTGATCCCTGCACACATACACAACAATCAAAGTATTAAGCCAAGTGGCAAAGCCACTTGGCAGGTTAGCAAATATTACAAAGAGAGGATATGATCAAGTCTCTGCCGAGCTGATCCATTCCACCAGCCCAAGTCCCAAGCCACACACACACAGGCAGCACACAAGGCCTGCTGCATGTGTGCATGCAACACACACAACCAGTGAGTCACCAGGGTGAGATGTGGTGTTGTCGACCAGGGAAGCCATGGCTGGCCATATAAAAGATTTTCACAGCCAAAACCCTAGTCACTTGATTCATCCATCGACAGCAGCCTCACAGGGTAAGTCACAAGAACACAAGAACAGCTTGAACAGCCACTGCTGTTCAACACATCTTCACCACCACAGCAAATAACCAAGAAGCATCAATCTCACCAGGAGGAGCAGGGCAAGCAAATCAACCATAAGATCAACACAGAAGCAAACCCTCTACACCAACACCAAATTCTAGGAGCTGGAGTGAGGTATACCAAGCATCATGAACAAACCAGATGGTTTTGTTCATATATAAGCATATGCACCAATCACACACAAGCAAAGGGGTGTGATACCCAATTTGTGTCATCATCTGGCTACTAAGCCATATGGTGCAAGCAAAGGTAGTAAGGCCACTAGTAAATCATCTAATGGGAACAACAACTATGAGAATCAATGCATAACTGAAGAAATCCAGCCAGAGATGAAAACACAGCTAGCCTAGCTACACACTTAGCACCTACAGCTAGTCAGGCCATCAGACATAGACAAATCATTGTCTCTTTGATTTCAACATCAAGAGCTTCTGGCAATCCAATAAAATGGATCAACCAGAAAGCATCTAGTGAGCCACAGCAAGCCAACACAGGTGGGAGCCACCCTAACAGCAAGGACTTATTGTCAGGGTTACCTCAACCACACAACCAATCCAAACAGTTAAGCCTTACACATGCATCATCACCCAAGAGGGTTCAGAATGGGCTAGGGTCCCCAACAATTGTTGGCATCCCTCTAGCCCAAGCAAATCAATTGATATGATCATCACTGTGTCACAGTTCACATCATTTATCCAAATAACAAAGCAAATTAAGCAGATAAATGAAACAGATAAGCTACTGATGCACAGGGTCTTGCAGATGATCCAAAGGATCATTGCACACAGTCACTGAGGCTTGGACAAGCACCAGCACACCCAGACTAAGTCTGTAGGAAGCACATATAGCACTGAATGAGCACCAGTGAGTCACAGAGAGGGGCACCCACTAATTCACAAACAAGAAATGATCATATGATCATCAGGGCTTGCTATAGCATGCCAATACATGTTAGAGCATCACTGAGCAGCAGAGCATGAACCAGATAATTAAATAGCCACACATAATCAACAGTTGCTTCACAGATAATCAAATGGATGATTTATAATTGTATCCAAAAGCACATCAAATACATGATGTACCACTGGATCATGATAAACAAGTAAAGCACTTAGTGCTCATCACTAAATCATACCAATAAGCCAACAGTAATGCTCAGATGAGCATGCTCATGAATTTGAGCACAAGAACTAGCCACAGAAGCTCTGGTACTTGCAAGCTTTAACAGGCACATAGCTTAGCAATCTAGCACAGCAGCACACGCAGCACAGCAGCAGCGCAGCAGCAGTAAGCACGGCCACAGAGCAGCATAAGCACGGCTACCCTCTCCACGAGGAGGAGAAGCTGTGACCAGAGCTAAGGAAGGAGGAAGAAGAACAAGCACACAAGAGAGAGGGAGAGATGGCGAACGTACCAGGGTCGAGCAGGCAGGCAACCATGGCGGCCACGGTGGCACACGCCAGGGCGCGGCGGCGCTAGGCCAAGCCAAGCCATGGCGGCGCCACAGCACCACCCCACCATGGCAGCACAGCCACGGCGGCGCCATCACGCCAGGAGCTCTGGGAGCCGCGGGATCACGCGGATCCCGTAACCCTAGCCATGGCGAAGAGGGTCGAGGACGAGCGGGAGCGGCGTCTGCTCCAGATCGACGTGGATGGAACGGATCGCCGTCACAGGGCGGTTCGATTGCGCCCCATGGCGAGGGCCATGGCGGCCGGAGACCGTCGGAATCGGCCGGCGACGGTGAGGGCGACGCAGGTCGCCAGAGAGGAAGAGGATTAGGGTTAGGTTGAGGCGGCGCGAGGTGGTGAGGGAGAGAGCGACCGCTCGGGTCGGTTGGACCCGAGCTGGTCTAACCCAACCCACTGGGCTCCACTGACAGGTGGGCCCAGGGGCAATTGTGACTTTTCACAATTCAATTAAAAAACCAGAAACTTTGAAATTCAATAGAAAATTGATAAGAGCTCTAAAAAATAATTAAAAATATGAAAATTGATCAGCATAAAATTCTCTATTTAAATAAAATACCAAACAGAATTTTTGAAGACAATTAAGAATAAGTCTTATTTTGATGATTTAAATAATAATTTAAATCACACATATTATTTTCAATAATGAAAATAAGTCCATTAATGCAATTGGACTTTAAAAACACCTTGACAACATTTCAAGGTTGTATTTACTCTAAGATAAGTATCTCCAAATCATTCTTAGTATCTACCTCTCACATAAAATAATAAGACATCGGAAAGGGGGGAACAAACCCTAAAAATGGAAAGCATGCATAATTGCTTCTTTAACCATTGCCCTTATTGGACAATGATGCTATTTTTCAGAGGCAGAGGACAAGGGTCAGTCCACACCATCCAACTGCAAAACTTTGCAGTGTTCAGGCAAGTTCATCACTTGCTCATGTCATTTGAGTATTTCTATCAAATTACTTGCAAAGTATTATGGTTATCACTATTGCATAAAAATCAAAACCACTATTTTCATAACTATGAATATGACTATGTGGTGGGAAATGGAACCATGGATCGTGTTGATATGGTGGAGGTTCCATTGCAAGGGTTTATATCCATCTAGGATTAAACAACAAATGTCGTCCAGTGATTCTTGTGCCGTAATACCCGTGTTAACCATAAGATCTGAAATGGGACGGACTAGTCAATCGTATTTCCACCTCTTGTACATCAACGGATGCGCTTACCGTAGCAGTTGTATCTTGCGGAGCAACTTGAGGGTGGGGATCCCACTCTAATTCCCCACGGTTATGCTGTGCATACCGTAGCGGTTGCGGCTTGCGGAACAACTTGAGGGTGGGGATCCCACTCTAATTCCCCACGGTAATGTGGTCTATGATGGGTTGCAGCTACCGGCGAAGGAGTTTGGTTCGATCCCAGACTGTCGTCGTGGTCGGGGTCCGTTCTTAAGTGGTGTAAGTGGACCGATGAGGACCCAGGGTCGGGGTTTGCAACAAAGGGTGGGTGTGCGAGGTAGCGGAGGAATATGATTGGCTATGACCTTATACCGGGCCTCACACCATAGGAAGTGTGGAGGGGAAAGCTGCCCGGTTGGCACCAAGGATAAGATCTCTTATGGGTAAAGCAACACACCTCTGCAGAGTGTAAAGAACCGTGACCTGTCACTCCCTGTTCCGGGATATGGAACTGCGAACGCGGCCGGAAAGGAGCTCCATGAAGTTCTAGTAAACCGGTGAAGGCTGACGGACATAGTTCTTTGAAATAAAAGCAACCTCTTGAAGAAATGTTTATCAAAACCTGCATTGGTATTAGACTTTTTGGTCTAATATCGTAGCTAGTGCATTAAACACCTCTTATCTATAATGAACTTGTTGAGTACGCTCATACTCATCCCACTCTTAAATCCCCTGCTTAGATTGTCTGAACCGTCTGGAGGAGGACAACGACAACCCTGAAGGAGCCGAGATGATCGGCTATGAAGAACCAGATCTCTCTGGAGGTGTTGAAGGCGTAGACTACCTGATAGTCTACGGAACCGGGGAGGCTTCCGGAGGAGATCAAGTCTAGAACCACCGAGTAGTAGTAGTGTCCGAGCAGTGCGAACTCTTAATACTTAGCTGCTCGAGGGAATAAATGTACCACTTAGCAAGACTCTTGTATTATAAGTTAAGTTGGGTTCGCCTCGAACCCAGGAGTTTTCCTCTTAGGACCCAAGAGGAGCTCAGAGATGATATGTATATTATGCTTGTAATAATAAATGAATGAGTTATGGACCTGCTATGTTCTGTTGTACTACTCTGAGGGATGTAATATTTGCGGAATGGTACTTCGTGAATGTTATATCAATGACTGGCATACTACAACATGCAGTGGTATGCAGGGTCACCACACAGAAGCAGCAACCGCAGGAGAACTGGCAGATGAAGTGTCAGTAGGAGGAACGCAAAGCCAGTCTAACTCCCAGAGTCTCGGGGACTCAAGGCTGCGAGGACCAGCTCCAACTAGGGCCCGTGTACAACAGTCCTGAACAACACAAGAATCAGCTTCAAGAATGACGCGACAACCAGAATCAGTAAGCTAACTAGCAGAAAATAGGTTCATCTTAAGACTAGGAACATGAGAAACATCAGGAACAGAGAAAGAAGAAGTAGAAAGGGTGCCTCGACTGGAAACTGGAAGAGAGGTACCATCAGCCGTGATAACATAGACATGAGAAACAAGAGAGCGAAGAGCGGAGAGAATAGAAGACACATAAGTCATATGAAAAGAAGCTCCAGAATCCAGATACCACGGGGATGACGTCCTGACTGTGTAGAAGGTGGTGGTCGCGAGGTGCCAGAAGAGCCAGGCATAGAACCAGCAGTACCCATCGAGGAAGAGCCTGTAGCAGCGAGCAGACCACGAAGAACACGGATAATGTCCTGATCAGATAGCGCAACAGCAGAAGATCCTGAAGAACCAGCCTGCCGGCGAGAATAGTGCCGCTGACGTAAGCTGGGATCCCTCTGCCAGCAACTAGAGATAGTGTGGCCAGACCTGCCATAGTAGGTGCAGGGAGGTGCTATCATACCACGAGGCTGCTGAGGCTGACTCTGGCCCTGGACAGGAGGAGTAGAGAGTATCGGTTATGCTGTAGACTACAATGAAGCCGACGGCATAGGAGGTCCACGAGCAGACGGCACAGGAGGGCCACGAGTAGCAAGTACAGAGGGAACCTCAAGAAGGCCAGCACCACGAAGACGAGTCCCCTCAGCATGAAGCTCAGCCAGTACCAGCGGAACACGACCACGGGCAAGCAACTGTGCATGGCGCGGCTCAAACTCCTTACGGAGCCGCGACAAGAACTCAAAAACGCGCTGAAACTCCAGATCAGCGCGCACAGTCAGACAACAGGGACAGGTGGCACACACAGGTATACGAAGAGAATCAAGCTGACGCCAAATAGCAGCACTCTGAGTGTAGAACTCATCAATAGTAGAATCACCCTGCTGAAGGGCATGCTCCTGGCGGACCACAGACAGGTAAAGAGCATCCCCAAACAGCTAATAGCGCTGACGAAAAAAACCCCACTGAGGAGCAGCA
The DNA here is from genome assembly GCF_019359855.2 of Lolium perenne. NCBI lineage: Eukaryota > Viridiplantae > Streptophyta > Magnoliopsida > Poales > Poaceae > Lolium > Lolium perenne. The sequence goes on along the minus strand of NC_067247.2, from coordinate 243,022,882 downwards.
GTGGAAAGACCCATGAAATCAGCAGCATACTGAGGCAGAACATTGGAGGTAAGAACAGCAGCAGCACGAGCATCCTCATCTATCAACTGAGTGTAGTCAGTCTGATCCAGCCGGTAAGTCGCAACGGCAGTAGAATGGTCCTGGACCTTCCGGTCATAATCAGCCAGAGCAGTATCATCAGCACTCGTGGTTGCATCCTTATCCGCCTGAGTAGCATCAGGAGCAAGGGCAACGGGCGTCGGTGCAACAGGCACCGTAGGAGCAACGGGGCGCGGCGGACAAGAGACCTCGCCAGAAAGTACACCCCAAAGACGAATACCGTGCATGTGGACGCGCATGAAGGCTGCGAAATCAGGATAATTCGCGCCATCGAAAAGCACCGGGCAGCGAGGAATCGCAACATAGCCCAGTGAGGAAGACATAGCTCTTTTCTCTTTTTTTTCTCAGATCAGATCGAACCAAGCCCGAGCGAGAATTTCTGCAGGACTCGGCGCGACGGAAAAGCAGAAGCGGAGGCGGGCGGGCAGGCAGTAGCGGCCGGCGACGGGAGAGGGCTGGCCGGGGGAGACAGCCAGCGGCGGAACAGGCGGCCGGCGGCAAGCCGCGGGCTGCAGGGAAGCGCACGGGGGCGGAACGGCGGCCGGGAAGTGGAGGACGGCGGCCGGAGGTGGAGAGCGGCGCCGGAGGAGCGGCCGGGAGCGGCAACTACGGCCGGGAAAAGGAGCACGGGATTAGAGGACCAAATTTTGCTCTGATACCATGTTAGGAAAATATACTTGATGTATTAACAGGGGGCTAAAGGCCACAATATATAGTACATGTACAGGTGCAAATATGCAGGAAGCCCTCTAACATATGGGGAAACTATAGTATATAGATATATACATCTAACAGTTACCATATCCAAATAGCTGCATTTGCAACTGAAACGTCACCTATACCAGGTAGAGTACTCCATAACAATCGTCTAATGGAGACATTATGAAAAGAATTGTACATGGAAAGATCTAGTTCTTGGCCAAGAGCACATCGCGGACCAGCTCATCGAAGTTGCGTTGAGACGGACCGTGTGGCATGGCCGCCAGGATCGCCTTCTCCCGCCATTCCTGCGCCTTCTTCCTCATCTTCTTTCCACCCTCCCCATCCATGAGCTCCGTGATAAGGCTCGTGACGGCGTCGCGCTGGACGTTGGTGTCGATCTCCATGCCGATGCCCCATTCGTTACACTGGTACCGGCAGTTGGTTTGCTGGTCCGCGAAGAAGGGCCAGCTGATGACGGGCACGCCGCCGCACACGCTCTCCAACGCCGAGTTCCAGCCGCTGTGGGTCAGGAACACGCCCACGGCAGGGTGGCTCAGCACCTCCTGCTGCGGGCACCAGGAGGCCATGAGCCCGCGCCCCGCCGTCTCCGCCAAGAACTCTTTGGGAAGCATCGCCGCGTCGCCCCGGACGAGGTCGGGGCGGATGATCCACATGAACTGCCTGCCGCTGTTGGCGAGTCCCCACGCGAACTCCACCAGCTGCTCGCTGGTCATGACGACGATGCTCCCGAAGTTGACGTACACGACGGAGGCGTGCTCCTTGCCGTGGAGCCACTCAAGGCACTCCTCCTGCTCCTTCCACAAGCTGAGGCGGCTGATGGATGACGTCTCGCGCGGCACGACCAGATTGAGCGGGCCGACCGTGTACACCTTGACATTGACGAGGAGCGCCTCCATGGCCTCCACCGCCTCGCCCTCTAGGTCGCCGAAGCTGTTGAGGATCACCGCCGATGCGCCGGCCGTGCGACCGGTCTCCTTGATGACGTAACCCACCATGAACTCGTCCGGGTCCGTGGTGCGTATAAAGCTCGGGAAGTCCCTCAGCCTCATGTTCCTCAGCCCCGGCAGGTCTTCCACCGGAGTGTCAAGGTACCCATCCGTCAGCTGTCTCAAATCTGCCCATGCACGTATAGATCGAGATGTACTTACACAAGTGCTACGTGTTAATGGAGTTCACAGTACTGCACAGTGTGTTTGATCGAGACAGTGTGTACCTTTGAGTGGAGCAATGCCACGGTCTATGAGAAGGCGATAGTGGTAGTACGCAAGGTAACTGATGGCGCTGGCAGTCCAGAGCTGGACGTACGGAAGGCCAAGCTCCTTAGCCGCGTCCATGGAGAAACCCATGATGAGGTCCGAGACGACGCAGGTAACGGGCGGGTGGTCACTCTCACCGGTGGAGGCCGCGGCATTGAGCTGGGCGAGGAGGCGGCGGAAGGGCCCGAGGCAGGTCTCCGTGGTGGACTTGCAAAGCGACGGGATGTCCTGCGTGACGTCGTCGTCGGACGCCGCCGGCAGGCTATCGGGAATGGTGGCGAAGCGGAAGCCCCGCGAGCCGGCTACGGCGGCGGCGCCCCGCGTCCGGACGAGGCGGGCGTGGTTGTACTCGGAGTTGACGAAGGTGACGTGGAAGCCGCGGGCGTGCAGCAGATTGGCCACGTTGAGCATCGGGGTGATGTGCCCCTGCGCCGGGTACGGCAGGCACACGGCGTGTGCCTTCTTCTCCGAGGCCCTTCCTTCCATGCTTCTTGCCGGTTTAGCTTCTTTCTCCGTAATGGCAAAGGCACGTGTGTGCGATATTTGTGTCAATGCTTAGCTTTGTTGGGTGGCCGTACATCCTCCTATATCTGGATGGGGATATGATTTGGTTTGGCATGAGCGCTATCAATTTATCAGTGATCGGATAGGACCGGAAGATCGCAAACACGATTGCGATATGAACAGGCAACAGCACAGCACATGCGATTGCAACGTCTTGGTTTCACGTTTAATCCGTGGACCGCAGCATTGGTGTGGATTGCGGGATGTGCGCGAGAGCGATTGGTTTCGCCAAGATTGGCTCAAGCCCAACCACAAGCTGAAGCACGCCAACATAACACTAGTGGAGAATGGGCCAATTATCCCAGTCGGCAAGAGGCTTTTGTCTCGGCTGGGCTACCAGACAACGAAGGCGGGACAAAAGGTCTAACCTTTTGTCTCGGCCCGCATACCAGCCGGGACATATAGTCCACCACGTGGTTGCGATGCAGATGTTTGGGCTGGAGAATCTTTTGTTCCGGCTCGTAAGCTCAACCAGAACAAAAAGTTTTATTTTTCTTTTTTCTTTTTTCTTTTTTCATTTATCATTTATCATTTTTCTTTTTTTTCATTTTTTTCATTTTTTTTCATTTTTTTTCTTTTTGTTTGACTCGTTACTCTCTCACTTATATCATTGTTAACACTAATTACACTTTTCTGTCAAATAAACACTACTTACACTTAATTTATACTCAAGTTCTAGATTTGGTTACTTACCGGTCGGTCAATCATCCTCACACTACTCCACCCCACAACACGCTTAACTCCTTGGTTCCTTCCTGCTATGCTCCCGCGAATGTGATTGTACCTTGTTATAAATACTATCATATCAATCGTATTAACTCTTATACCATTTTGTCACATTTTTCTATTTTTTAAACCAAAAACAATTATGTAAGTAAACAATGATGAATAAGATAATAATATTGAATTCCAATGAAAATAAAATCAGTAATAAAAATATTATTATTATTATCAAATAATATATGCATAACTATTAGAAAAATGCGAGGAATTTGAATATGAAATAATTTTGTTTTTATTCATATATTATTATTATTAAATAATATATGCATTACTCATATAATATGGCCATATAATTAATATCTTTAAATGTGTAAACCGCAAGTAGACAAATAATATATGCATAACTATTAAAAAATATGAGGAATTGGAATATGAAATAATTTTGTTTTTATTCATTTATTATTATTATTATCAAATAATATATGCATTATTTATATAATATGGCCAAATAATTAATATCTTTAAATGTGTTAACCGCAAGTGGACAAATAATATATGCATAACTATTAGAAAATTGTGAGGAATTTGAATATGAAATAATTTTATTTTTATTCATTTATTATTATTATTATCAAATAATATATGCATTATTCATATAATATGGCCAAATAATTAATATCTTTAAATCGTTCGAACTGTGACAGTAATATCATTGGATTTTTTTAACAATCCTATCGTGTGTATTGCGTTTAGCCTTGTGAGTTGTGGGAGTCTTCTGTACTTTTTTATCAGATAAAATAGGTCCACAGTAGCATCACCGGGATCTGAGGACGATGGATCCTCTGACAATTCTGAGGGATCTTTTGAGCCTCCCTTCATGCTGTCACACATGCGTACTCGAGTCAGCATTGCCAATTTAACCACTAATGCAACTTTTCATAACCTACGCACCCATAAAATATGAGATCATTCCCGCAAGAATATGGTCAAATAATGTGGGGAATTTGTATAACAATAAGAGTTCGATATATTGAAATGATTCATAGTTCATACAAATATAGAAGACCACCATCTACTCATCATCTCTAAATATATAGATGATCAACATGACTATTGTAGCCACCTAGCATCCAATGCCTCCTAGCAATCTCGAAGCCCAGGCGAGCGTCTAGAGCAACATAGTGCACTTGGTCGTAGCTCAATGGAAAATTGGCCCATCCAAGAATAAGCTCATCTTCTTTTTCTTGCGCGGCGACGTCCATCTTCTTGTACTTCTTCTTCTTCTTCTCAAGGTTTGTTCCAATGGTATAGTTTGCCAAATCATATAGACTTGGAGTGGGCTCGTTGGTGGGGTTCGGGAGTATCTTTTGGAGGTCGTACGCAGAAGTGATATGAATGCCGTAGGGACGCAACATTTTCACATGATTGCCGATAGCGGTGATGTCTACGGGTGCTTCTATTCTTGTAGACAGTGTTGGGCCTCCAAGAGCAGAGGTTTGTAGAACAGCAGCAAGTTTCCCTTAAGTGGATCACCCAAGGTTTATCGAACTCAGGGAGGAAGAGGTCAAAGATATCCCTCTCATGCAACCCTGCAACCACAAAGCAAGAAGTCTCTTGTGTCCCCAACACACCTAATAGGTGCACTAATTCGGCGAAGAGATAGTGAAATACAAGTGGTATGAATGAATATGAGCAGTAGTACGGCGCCAGAAAAGTGCTTGCTGGCGTGCAGTTGATGGTAGTAATATTGCAGGAAGTAAAGATGCAGTAAAACAGTAAACAAGCAGCGATAGCAGTATTTAGGAACAAGGCCTAGGGATTATACTTTCACTAGTGGACACTCTCAACATTGATCACATAACAGAATAAATAGATAGATGCTAGACTCTACACCCTCTTGTTGGATGATGAACACCACTAACTGTGTAGGATTACACGAACCCACAATGCCGGAGTTAACAAGCTCCACAATATTCGATGTTCATGTTTAAATAACCTTAGAGTGCATGACAGATCAACATAACCAAACCAAGTACTAACATAGCATGCACACTGTCACCTTCACACTACGAAAGGAGGAATAGATCACATCAATACTATCATAGCAATAGTTAACTTCATAATCTACAAGAGATCATAATCATAGCCTACGCCAAGTACTACACGATGCACACACTGTCACCATTACACCGTGCAGGAGGAATAAACTACTTTAATAACATCACTAGAGTAGCACACAGATAAATTGTGATACAAAACACATTGCAATCATAAAGAGATATAAATAAGCACTTCACTATGCCATTCATAACAGTGAATAAGTATTCTGTGAAATATAGCCTAAGAGACCCACACGGTGCACACACTGTCACCTTTACACACGTGGGACAAGGAGTCTCCGGAGATCACATAAGTAAAATCCACTTGACTAGCATAATGACATCTAGATTACAAGCATCATCATATGAATCTCAATCATGTAAGGCAGCTCATGAGATTATTGTATTGAAGCACATAGGAGAGAGATGAACCACATAGCTACCGGTACAGCCCCGAGCCTCGATGGAGAACTACTCCCTCCTCATGGGAGACAGCAGCGTTGATGAAGATGGCGGTGGTGTCGATGGAGAAGCCTTCCGGGGGCACTTCCCCGTCCCGGCGGCGTGCCGGAACAGAGACTCCTGTCCCCCAGATCTTGGCTTCGCGATGGCGGCGGCTCTGGAAGGTTTTCTCTGGTTTCGTCGAACGTGGAAGGGTTTTCGCGACGGAGACCTTAAATAGGCGGAAGGGCAGGTCAGGGGGCCACACGAGGTGGCCACACAATAGGCCGGCGCGGCCCAAGCCCAGGCCGCGCCGCCTTGTTGTGTCGTCGCCTCGTGGCCCCACTTCGTTTCCTCTTCGGTCTTCTGGAAGCTTCGTGGAAAAATAGGACCCTGGGCGTTGATTTCGTCCAATTCCGATAATATTTCCTTACTAGGATTTCTGGAACCAAAAACAGCAGAAAACAGGAACTGGCCCTTCGGCATCTCGTCAATAGGTTAGTTCCGGAAAACGCATAAATATGACATATAATGTGTATAAAACATGTAGATATCATCAATAATGTGGCATGGAACATAAGAAATTATCGATACATCGGAGACGTATCAAGCGGCGCCGCAGATTCTGATGTTCCCGTCCTGCAAGAACTCTTTGAGAACTTGTGGCACTTCATCGGCATAACAAATCTGGAACACCAACGTCTCGGACGCCACCGAGAGTTGAAGGACGACGGCGCACTGATCACCCGCGCGAGGGTCGGTGAACTCGGAGTCCAAGCCGACACACTTGGTCATTGCGGCGTCGAGAAAGTCCCTCTTCACGCCGCAGATCCACTTCTCCACCCTTCTTGCACGAAGCGCGACCGTGACCTTGAAAGCCATCCCTTCGGCCATGAGGTGGTACAGCCGAGTTCGAGGAGCCGGGTAGCGCGCGAGGTGCTCCATCGAGTCCGAAACATCGATGAAGAGGAGCTTTTTTGCAATGGTGATGACATGGAGAAGAATGTGGTGTGTGTGGAAATGGTGGAAAAGATGTGAGCATATAAAGGAATGGGAGAGGAAGATGAAAAGAGGCCAGCCACTGGTGATCAATTACCGTGGCTGGCCGCGCCGGCAACTCAGATTCCGGCGACCCGATCGAATTCTTTGCGCCAGTAATGGCGAGAAATGATCGGGTTCCGCGCGGGAACGAACATTTGGACTTTATTTCCCGGCTCGTGTCTCCAGCCGGGACAAAAGGGCTGCCAGCAGGCCGCAAAAGACCTCAGATCCTTTTGTCCCGGTTGGAGCCTCCAGCCGGGACAAAAGGCCTTAAAGAACCGCGACAAAAGGCCCCGTAGCTTCTCGGTGATTTCGGGGCGACGTGGAGAAGCCATTGTCGTAGGTATAGTTAGCTGCTTTTTCATTTGCAATGAAGCAAACAGGTTACCATATACAACAACATACAAAATTTACCCTATAAAAGTTGACATACGATTGCATCTTTTACTACGGTGGAGAAGCCATTTTTTCAGCCAAAGTGGCATTCCTTGAATAAATCCAGAGGAGTGGGTTCTTTACCTTTGTACTCGTCTCCTTGAAATCAAACACATACGGCAAGCTAGATTACATGTTCTATGGGGATCTGGTCACAAAGTTTCATATAATTCTTGTTTCTCATGTGGATAACTATCAAGTGTATTACACTACAAAGCATCAAGCATGTAGACATATTATATATATTCACATGGAAGCAATAACAGCTACCAATAAAAAGAGGAATTTCGTTTAATGGAAATATGTCCATCACAAAATTAAACTAAGAACTCGATACAGTAACACATAACGGTCAAATAAATGAGCACATGAACTGAGCGAAATAAATTTCAAAATGACCACCAAACTATAAACATGCATCACTTCTTACCAAATTTTGCAAGTGCATTTCGTAGTTTCGCAACCCAATTAATTGATGGTATTTAACCTTAGAACGGTTTTTTTGTTGTTGGCAACACATATCTTCTGCAGGAATTGTAGAACTAGTAACTCGGTACATTACAATGTACAAGACAAAAACTTTGAGTTCAGAAAGGAACTGACCACCGTTTTGAGATGCCTCTAGTGGTCTACTAACGCCTTCCACTTATCGTTATTCATCGATGAAACTGGACTTTCTTTTGGCACGTCATTTGGATCTATTTCAAAGTACTTCTTTTTGAGGAGGTACCAATATTGCCGAAGGCCTTTATGAAGAAGGTATGTACAATGCTTTTTCACTGGTGGGAATTTTATGTCCACATTGCCACTTTCCTAGTGACATGAAAGAGCATGGATAAACGAATGATAAACTCCCAAAATTAGCAGCTTAAAATAAAGTGAGGCTACCAAAGTTCATCCTGGAAATATCTGTTGTGCCTAAAACAAGCCATTCAAGATGTTCAGGACAAGCTCTTTGACGGCCATGGGTCAGCACTTCATAAATAAGGCTACCGGGAAACCATTTGCTCCCGGTGCTTTGGCCGTTTTGGTGTTTTTAACGACCTCCTCTAGCTCCTCACTAGAGAAAGTAATATCCAGATCATCGTTTTCCTTATCCGACACCCTAGACGCGGGATCCCAGCAATCCATGGCAAGGTCGATGAGCTTGGGTTCCTTCGCCCTTATAAGGCTCCTATAGAACTCGTGTTGTTGGATGGCAAGCTCACGAGGATCATCCCTTGATCAGATTAAAGCGAGGTGATCAAACATTTATGCCTCCTACCATTAGCAATGACGTGATAGTACACGGTGTTGCATCCCCTTTCAGCAGCCATGTTTTCCTCCCACATTGCCTTCAGTATTCCTCCTCAAATTCTGAGCATCTCAAGCAATTGATCCTCCAAAAAATACCTAAGGGCCCAACCCTCCTCGTCCAAGCTGTCCTCATAAGCTTGTTTATCCATCTCCTGGATTTGAGAGAGGATGGAAGCCTTGGCCTATTTAGCTTGTTCGCCAAGGTTTGCTCCCCAACCCCTAAGATATTGGCATAACCCACGCCTTTGGGAGTACCAAATATCAATATGATCTCGAGAGCGGTTAGGGTTACTAAGAAGCTAGTTCCACGAGGTACTAAGCAGCGCCGCAAAACCCTGTAAATCTAACCAACTAGTTTCAGAAAAGAACCGTTTAGAGTAGGGCAAGTTCTCTTCCCCAGAGTCAAACACCAGGGGGATGTGAAAGTGCATGGAGCCCCCATGTGTGGTTTTGCCAATTAATGACAATCCCTATGGACTAATGTTTGCATTGAGTTATATTTGTAGGAGTTGTCCATAGGCAATGCGTGAACCATATGTTGGCTTCAAGATTGCAATAAGAAGCAAATGAAGAAGATCAAGTGTCAAGTATGTCTTGAAGATGAAGATGAAGTGAGCCCTCAAGTTTAACTTCAAGGCATCAACGATGAAGAATGTGAAGTGCAAGTTCAAGACGAGCCATCTCGAAGAGATCATTTGCTTGAAGCTTGTCATCTATATGGCGATCATGGATATGTGAAGATGCACCGAAGAAGAATCTCTCCCATAGTGGAGTATGGGGAGCAATTCGCATGAATTCATCAAGCAAACACAATCAAGAAAGGTGTTCCATCTTGTTGCGATCAAGACCGTCATCCTCGAGCTCAAGTGGAATGCTGTCGTCGTGGTGAACAGACAGATGCCATAGGATGGCTTAAGTTGGGGCCGAATGGGCGCTAGAGGATTCGGGGGAGGGTTTTGGTTGTATGGGATGGATTTTCGGATGGCGTCTTGAAGAACTTGGCCTTGGCCAGAGGAAGAACAAGAAGAACACAAGTATAAACTCAGCTCTAGATCTCTCCCTTCATTGATCACAAATGGTTACATGTTTCTGGATACAAGGTCTCCCTTAATTGATCATGCCCGCGATGGGGTGTGCCCCCTCTCCTTATATAGGGGAGAGGGTGGCTTACAGGGGAAGAAACCCTAGAAAACCCTAATGGCATCTTTGAACAGACAAACTACTTTACAAAGCTACTTTAATCAGTGGTGACGCCTGTCAACACCCGGATTTTTAAGTCCAGATGCCTGTTATGCCATACATCGCAATCCCAGGAATATTGTTGTTGCGAGACATAACAGTTGAAATATCATAAGTCATCATTCATTACATACCATAGTCGTCTTACAAATAGAGATCACATGATCCATATTACACCAATAGTTGATCTATTGATCAACATACACAAAGTTCATAGTTTCATCGCGGAAGCGTAAATAGAAAGGACTCTCTAGTCCACAGGCCAACGTCTGACGTCAGAAGGCTCCCTAGTTGTCGTGGGCATCCTGCTGGTCGTCCTCTTCATACTGCTGTTCTGCTTCATAATCTGGCCATTTGAATAGCCAGGGACACAGCCGTGAGTACTTTAAAGTACTCGCAAACTAATACTAATGTAAGGGTTAACAATTCTAGTAAGGGGTGCTAAGCTCTAGTCTATTTTGCGTAAGGCTAATTTTGTTTCACAAACATTTTTGGTAAACAACTCTTCTTGTGCTAACTAGCTCAAGTGGGAACATTAGTGTCATTCCCACAACTCTGTTGTGATTCCAAGTCAAGGTCTTCGTTCAAGTTCAAAATCATAAGTCACCCTTCACCATTCATAGTTTTCGAAAAGTTCTGATGACGGAACAGTATGGCCTTTCCAACTGTCCATAACCGAGGACGCGGCTATTCGAATAGGTTTAACTCTGCAGAGGTTGTACACTTGTGCCACAACAATTGCAATAGCTCGTCAGGGGTAACTGGCCCTGATTTATCGTACGCAGTACGCGAACTACCAATCATAACCTTTCATTTACATACCCTAGTATAGGCACCGCGCCCCAAGAGCTGGGCCTCCCAGTGAAGACAGACGGCACTGAGGAACTGCACAGGGCTTGGGCCGGACATTCACCTCTTTTCGCATCATATCATATCGTTTCTATTGTGGTAGAGGCAGCTTTCGGCATAACCCCGATGACGCTTGTTTAGAGGGAACCCATACTAAGACACACAAACTTCCAGTTAAGCCCTACCCAGATTCAGGTATTGTGGGGGTACAGGTAAAATTGGAATGGTATCGCATCCGAACCCAACCATCAGTGTTTTTGTAAAATTCACCAAGTCCTTCACCAGTCGTATTCACCTTCAAAATCTCTCAATAGAATGACTCATCATTCCAAGGTTTTCAAAGTCATTTCAAATCCCAAGTTCCCAAATGGAGTAGTCACTTCCAAATTAGCACTAGCATCTATGTATGAGGGGTGCTAAGTAGTTTGCTTTGCGTCTAGGCTAACTTTGATACTCTTGTACTAATCCAATACTAACCAGGTGAATCATAAATCAAAAAGTACTTTGATAACACAAAAGTAAATAAAGCGGTTAAGGTAAAGCTGGAAGATAGGATCATAAGCATAAAGTAAAAAGGGTAATGTCTTGCTCATGGTGAGCCTTGCACTTTGCGAGAGTATTCTCTTGCTTTGCTTGAGGGAGACTAACTTTACTAATCTAATAACCAACTTGTACTTTGACCAAAGTGAACTATAAAAGTAACTCATTTAGAAAACAAGTAAAAACTTGTAAAGTAAAAACTTGGGATGGGTTCAAATAAGAAAAGGTAAGAAACACGGTGCCTTGCCCCAAAGGGGCTTTGCACTTGGCAAGAATATTAGCCTGCAATAGGATAGTTCTAACAATGTTAGCTTGCATAGTATTTTGGCTTGCCTTGGTTGAAGTGAGGGTCCAAGTTCTCTTCTCCTTTCTCCTGGTAGAAGGCCTCCTCTTCTGGATACTCCTTGGTACTAGCGTCTAAAATACGAATACGGGGTACACCATCATCATACCAAGCTTACATACTAAACTAAGCACACACAAGTTTTACACAACTTAAACAAGCATCACACACTACTATTAAGTGGGTGGAGGTGTTCTTCTTATTTAAGAAAAATAATTTCCTCTCCTTATCCTATTACGATTTAATTTCTCTCATGAACAAAATATGACCTAGGTTGACCAAAGTCAACCTCTTCATACTCATCATTTAAGAAAATGATTTAAATGAGGTTTCATACCTCATACAATTTAATACTAACATAGTAGTGATTTAATGTCACCAAATATTCCACATGAGATTGTATAGACCATGGTCACCACCTCATGTTGAAATACTTGGGAACAAGATTTAAATGAGAGGGAAAACCTCTCATATGATTTAACACATAGTTGCAACCAGGTTAACAACTACCATTGAGGTGGTTTCACATCCTCAACAATTCATTGGCTATTCTAACATTTCTTGTACTCACACCAACTATTCTATTCACACAAATACTACAATTTGGGTGCATTGGTTGGGTTGCTTGAGGAAAATAATCTCCTCCCCTTACATATGTAAGTGATAGTTTCCTTCTAGTGTTTGAGAGATACTTTTCTCTCATTGAAAACTTCTTAAGGTTTAATTTCTCAAACAATTATACATGAAATCATGTTGACTCAAGTCAACCATTCACCATCATTTGAGAAATTGATTTAAATGAGGTAAAGTACCTCATACCATTTAATAACACTACAAATGATTTAAATCTCGAAATAATTCATATAAGTGAGTTTGGCCAGGGGTCCAAACATCACATGAATTCATTTGAGACAAGATTTAAATGAAGCATAAGACTTCATATGCATTACTTAATAGTTTTGGACAATATCTACTAGTTAAACTAGCCATATTATCCACTACTTAAACTAGGGCATGATCATGCAAAATGACCACACCATTTTATTGCAAAAACAATTAGTGCAAGTCAAATGTGAGCTATTGGAGTTGGAATCAACTCAATAGCTATTTTGGTTGATTTTTAAGAATTATTCTAAGGCAGAAAAGTCCCTGTCTTGTTTATTGTGCTACATTAATTCTACAAACAAATTTGAGATGGGACCAGTGGCATTTGATAGAGAATTTCACTAGCTTTCCAACGGTATAAAAATCATCAAATTTGGATAAGCCAAACAGATTCTATTGAGTTTTGAAAACAGGGTCAGTATTCAAATTTATACTAAATTCCTTTAACCAGATTTGAAAAATGGGCCGGCGGGAAAATAAACGGGCTCAAGGATTTAAAAACGCCCGGGGGCAGAGTTGGGCCGGCCCAGCAGTGCGTCCAGCGCGCAGCGGGCCAGCTGACAGGGGGAGGTCCACATGTCAGCAACTCAGGCTTACCGAAACGGTATGGAGGATCGTGGGCGGTTGGATTAGAGGCAGATCGTGCGGTCGAGGAGCGTCATCTCTGTCGAGGGGAGGGCTGGCTGCCGCGGTGGAGGTAGGGGGTCGGCGGCGAGCTGGGACTCTGGCGAGGGTCAGCGGCGGCGCAGGACGATGTTGTAGACGACGGCGAGTGCGCTGGTACCGGTGGCGTCGCCGATGGTGCTCCAATTCGTCGGCGATGATCTCAGGTCCTCCGCGGCTCCGGCAACTAAATTGGGCAGCTCCGGTGGCTAATCAAGGAGGGGAAGGAGTTGGGGGTGCTCAGGAGGAAGAGGGGAAGCAGATGGGGTGAGGATTTGGTCCAGAGGACGCTTCCTTTTATAGGAGGTTGAGGCGCTGCGGGTGCGGCGGAAGGTTGACGACGACGAGGTCGTTCCAGGGAGCGAAGGGGCAGGCTATGATGCGCGTCGGGTAGGCGACGGCTAGGTGGAGCTAGCGCGTGATGGCGAGGTGGGGGACGGTCTGGTTGGCGCGCATTGCGTCCAGGTCTGCGACGGCGTCCGCGGGAAAACGGCGATGGTGTCGACGGCGACAGGCGGCGCGAGGACACGGGACCGTGTCAGGCGGGTTCAGGGTGCGGCGGTGATGCTCAACGCGTAGCCAGGGGGTCCGGGGGAGGCTTGAGCTAGCGAGGCGGCGCGTGGCCAGGGCGTGTCCACGGGCATGCACGCGCAACGCGAGCGGCATCCAGGGAGGTTTTGGGCGCGCGTTTTCCGGCGAGTTCACGGCGTCTCCGTCGACGTGGTCGGTGCTAGGCGTTGTAGAGGGGTGAGGTGGTGCTCAGGGATGCCAGGGCCAGATGAATGGAGGAAGGAGGAGAGGGGGTGCTCGGCATGGCCGGCATGCCATTGGCATGGCCATGTACATGCAAGCTAGGCTTGCTCCCTTAGGGTTTCTGTGGGTGGTGAGGCAGAGAGGGGACAAGGGAACAGGGTGGAGAGATTTGGTGCAGGGTAGGGTTGGCTAGGACACTATTTCAAATAGTGTGGTATTGTTCCATAATTGAATTTTGATGTAACTCACCACATTTGGTTTGATTCAATTGATTCGAAAATTTGAGAAATGGGTATGTGACTGAGTTGCAAAAGACCAGAGCCAACATGTGTGGTGGTGAAATTTTGAAATTCAAAGAAAAGCAAAAAGTGACAAAGTGAGATTGTTCCCCAATATAAAAAGTCTCAACTTTGGATGAACCTAGCTATTGATCAAAGATGATTTTGGCCAGGGGGTCTTTACCAAAGTTGCTCTCCTTGATGTGCTCTTGGATGACATGCAAAGAGTTGGGAAAGTTTAGTTTGAAAAACTTGAAATAGAGAGGCTCAAAGTAGGGACCAGAATATAAATGGCAGATTTGACCATTATCACATGTGATCCCCAATTGAGTTTGAAAAACATTTGAATTGTGTTTCTTGGATTCCAATAGTTGTGATAAATGTTTAGTAACATTATACAACTAAAGATGAAGGCCAAAATGGTCTAGGGTCAAAATTTATAAAAATGGCATAAGCCATATGTGAGGGTTTTGTGAAGTTCTAACTTTTATTCTTTTATTCCTCTTTGCTTCCTTTTGACAAGGGTGAGGTTTATTTGGTGTTAGATTGAGTTGGGAAAAAGGGTCCAACCATTTTGAGACAAGGTTGGTGCCTAGGTCAAGGTTTGATAAGTTGGCCCTATGTGTATGTGAGGGAAAAATGGAATTATCCCACTATTGGATTCTCTCCATTTGATTTGGACTTGTCTTGACTCTAATGTGATTCTTATTAGTTTAGAAACATTTTCAAACCATTGAAACTATTCCAAAGGTCTAGCTCAAAGATTTGTAAAAATTGGCCAAAACACAAGAGAGGGGACATGTCAATTCTTCTTATTCTTGTAAGGTGCTCCCCTTGCTTTACTTGAGCAAGGTTGAGGGTCAATTTAGGGTTAGATGAGGTTCAGATATGGTTTCACACCATTTGGTTAGGGTAGAAGTGCATAGGACCAGAATTGGGGAAAATGGCTATGTGTCACATATGCCTCTATGCATATGTGGCACTTGATTTTTAATTGGGCTAGGCTTGACCCAATTGATGTTGTTGAGAGTTGAAAAGGTTTATAGGAGTGATCCAACCATTCACTAGAAGTCTTAGGGTCAAGATCCTTAATTTCACAAATTTGATATTTTGCTCTCATATGCCTCTATGGCATTATTACTTTCTTTTCAAAATCTTTTGTTCCACTTTGGATTGTGTGGGAAAAGTACTAGATAAGGTTTAAGAAGGTTTTCCAATTCTCTAAGTAAGGTAGAAAGGCCTAAGGTAAAGTTTTACAAAATAGCCATAGGCATATATGCCTCTTTCTTAAATAAGATTTTTCCCTTTTATTTCACAAAGATTGATGACGAGAGGGATGAGGTTTAGGGTTTGAGTAAGCTTTACAATGGTTCACCACCATTTTGCAAAATAAGAAAAGGTAGGGTTCAAGATTTACATATTAAGGCTATAGGCCCACATATGGCTTTTTCCTTTATTTTAGGTTTCTCAAAAAAAAAGAATCTAAAAGATTGTTGAGAAGGTTAGGGTTTAAGGTTTTTCTTATTTGATTTCTTTCTCTTTTAACTTTATTTGGTTTGTGATCTTCACTTGATCACTCTAGGGTTTTAGGGTGTATCACACAAGTATAATAACACTCATCATGGCAAAAATACAAGTAATAGGTAGGAGCACTAAGCATAGCACTCTATGTAAGAAAAGTTTTTGTTGGTCCTCATTTTTGGTAAAAAGGAAATTCATTTTCTCTTTATTTTGAAATTTGGGGTGTTACAACGCCAGTATCTCTTTAATCAGGGAGGCTGACGTCCTCCGGATGCTTTCAGCGTCACCTTCCTCTTTGGCGTCAGGGCTTCGTTTAAAGCTACTTTGCTTAGCTCATCCTTGTCCTCTAGCTCTTGAGAGGATCTTTGACCAGTCTTGCCGACGTGCTACAGTGCACATCTTACCGGCAATCCGGTGTCTTCTTAGCTCATTCCGGTATGCCCCTCTTGGGGATACCGGTAAGATTTACTTAGCCAAAAGCTTAGCTTCACAGTCCGGAATAAACTTTAAACCGGTATCTTGATGGCTCAAACCATCCGGTTTGGCATGCCTTTGGCATACCGGGGGTCATCCCCCCAACATTAGTCCCCGAAGCTGGTATAGTCCCGTGGATCTCATCCGACGGACCATGCCAGGTTCCCATCTCACAAGGTACTGGTTTAATCCTTCCGGCACCCTGTTCGATTCTCCCGGCATCTCTGCCAGACTTTCTTTTTCTTTCTTTCCGGACCCTTCTGGTATCTATAACATTAAATTCCTCCTCGGTGAAGTCGAGAATTTCTCGGGTACAGTGCATGTCCGAGACATGCGCACTGTTTCTGACGCGCCAGTGCCAGGGGTCACTTCCCTTCGGCTTCTGTGCTAGCATTTATGGCGCCGCACTGGATCCTTGCTGCCGTTCCGGATCCGTACGGCCTCCCTGTGGCATTCTACTTTCCGCGCGTGTATCATCGCGCCACGTGGCAGCCCACGAACTGAACCGCCGCGGCCCAGCGGTTGCCAGCCCACTACTTCTTTTTCCTATTTAAGGGGAGAGCGGTTCCTTCCCCTCTTCTTCTCCGCACTCACCACTTCTCGCGCGCCCAGAGCTCTCGCCCGTTGCGCTCCTGCCGCCTTCGTTTGCCGCCAGAGCACCGCCGCCCGGCGAACCTCCGCTGCGACTCAGCCGAGCCTCGCTGCGCAGAGATTCTCTGCAGCACATCCGCTTCTGCTGCGTCGGATGCTCCCCGGCCACTCCGTTCTTCTTCCTCGCCAGACCTCGTCGGCGACTGCGAGTCTGCCGCTTCTCCGGCGACCATCGTCCTCATCGTTTCGCGCCGCCTCAGGTTAGCCCCAATGCCTCTTTGTTCTCTCCTTTGTTGCCTTCTTGTTCCTGGCCAGTTGGGGATTTACTTTCTCTTTTTCCCGTGATTTTTCTCTTACTCGTAGATCTTCGCGCGAGGCTAGATCTTGGGAAATCGGTTTTTAGGTAGACTCCGGTGTCTTTTAGACTTGCATGTCTAGTGAAGACTATCTGTCTGAGTCCTCTGCTAGCAGTTCTCGCAGCGAAACCCCCTCCATATATCTCGAGGAACAAATCTCTGCCGGCCAGATGGAGTCTTCTTCCAACGTTCCGGACACCGCTGCCGATAGGGGTAAAGAGGCCAGCAGCTCCGGCCAAGGTTCCGGAGCGGATCCTGCCCCAATCACTCGCGGAGCCTGGAAGGGCTCAGATGTGACGCAGGCTGAGATTGACTGGCTGTACCGCTCCCGGAGGATACCGGCACAAGTATCTTGCCGGTTTCCGCGCGACGAGGTTGAACCGGTGCTTGAACCCAGTGAATTCGTTGTTTTCCTTGCTCCTTCAGAGCGCGGCTTCGACCTTCCTGCTTCCGACTTCTTTCGCCAGTTCCTGGATTTTTACCAACTCCAACCTCACCACCTTCCTGGCAATGCCATCTTCTACCTTTCCTATTATGTTTCTTTCATGGAGGGCTACATAGGTCTCCGCCCTACTCGCGAAACCTTTGCTCGCTTCTTTTCCCTCCGGATCAACTTCGTCCAGGGGAAGGAGATTCCTAAGCCCAAACCCCCCGTTCAATGCGGGTCTTGCATCATCGGCTCCCGTCAAGGGAGCCCTTTCTTCAAATTCTCCGGTCTCGAGTCATGCCGGGCATGGCAACAGACCTTCTTTTATGTGAAGAACAAGGGCGCCACAGATTTCATTAATCTGCCGGCTTTCAATCCAGGGACGCCCACGAAGGCCAACTGGGGCTTCAATCCGGGGAACAATCATATTGAAACCAAATGGATTGTTCGCTTCATGGAGCAGCTGAGGAAGGACTCAAACATCTGCTCCGACGACATCATCCGCACCTTGATTTCACGCCGGGCTCATAAGATAAGCGAGATGTACGGCCCTCGCGACCCCACCAAGATCACCGGCCTCCCTTTAAGCAAGGAGGATATAGTCCTCAAGGCTAGGCAGATTTGCCAGACTGACATGCCGATGGACTGGGAGTGGGGCTTCCTTCCCCTCAGCTCCACCAATCCTCCAACTCGTGAAGTAAGAGCTTGTGCAATCCAGATTGTTTTTCCGGTAGCTTTTAATGTGTAGCTAACTGTCTTTCTATTCTTTTTCAGGCCAAGGAGCGCTTTCCTCGTATCGCCGCGGAGGAACGAGGTCCTTGCCGCAAGCGGGATTTGGACAAGGTTGATCCGGACCCCTACGCGCCCTGGACCCAACTCAAGATGGGCGGCACCCACGCTTCGCGCCCCGGTAACTTTTCAACCAAGGACTCCGATTCTGATGATGAGGTCACTATTCTTTAGGTAGTTTATTCTTTCGCCTCCTCATATATTGTCTTGCTGTAGATGCTCCCTCAGCCAGCGCCAACCCACAGGTCGTGGACCACGCTACCCCGTTGCAGGCCGAGGTTGGCCAGGAGTTCTTGGATAAACTCGCCTCTCAGGGCAAGAAGAACAAGGCTCCGACACCTGAAGCCGGCTCAAGTCACACTCCTCCCGCCAAGCGCGCCCGGCAAGAAGTTGTCGGCGGGAAGACGGTTTCCAAGAAGCACTACCGGAGGCGAGAAATGCCGGTTGCTTCCGGGTAAGTTTCCACTTTCTTCTTTGTTTTTGTTCGGCGAATTTCTTTTTCCAGTTGCCTTTTCCAACTCTTTCCTTTTTCTCCGTTCAGGGCTGTGCTCAAGATCTCCAAGAGAGCCACCGGCATGAGGCCGAAAAGCTCTGAGGAAACCGCGAGGACCTCACCTCCTCCTCAACCAAGCCCGGTACCATCTGGTGCCGGCAACTCTTCTGCCTCCCCCCTGGGAGGCACCACAAGTGCGGGGCGCGCGGCCCCTGAACCTTCAGAACACCGCGCGGAGGAGGACATTGTCTCCCCTCCAGAGACTCAAGACACCGGCGCCAGCAACACCGGCGCCGATACTGAAGCTGCCGGGAGGGCGGAACCTCCGGTTCCTCCCGCCCCAAAAAAAAGAAGAAGAAGACCCCAGCTTCCTCCCCCTCGAAGACCGTGCCGGATTCTTCCATGCCGGCCAGCTCCACTCTGGCACAGGACGTGCCTGACGCCCCTGCACCGCCCAAGACTGCGCCAAAGCCTCCACCGGCTGCTTCTACCGGCGAGCCTGTCGCCGCCAAGCCAAGATCCTGCGGCGGCCAAGCCTACAGTGATACGTCTCCGACGTATCGATAATTTCTTATGTTCCATGCCACATTATTGATGTTATCTACATGTTTTATGCACACTTTATGTCATATTCGTGCATTTTCTGGAACTAACCTATTAACAAGATGCCGAAGTGCCAGTTGCTGTTTTCTGCTGTTTTTGGTTTCAGAAATCCTAGTAAGGAAATATTCTCGGAATTGGACGAAATCAAAGCCCAGGGGCCTATTTTTCCACGGAGCTTCGAAGACCGAAGAACACACGAAGTGGGGCCACGAGGTGGCGACACCACGTGGCGGCGCGGCCCGGGGGGCCCGCGCCGCCCTATGGTGTGGCCCCCTGCCGGCCCCCCGACTCCGCCCTACCGCCTACCAAACCCCTCCGTGACGAAAACCCCCCGCCCGACAACCACGATACGGAAACCCTTCCAGAGACGCCGCCGCCGCCGATCCCATCTCGGGGGATCCAGGAGATCGCCTCCGGCACCCTGCCGGAGAGGGGAATCATCTCCCGGAGGACTCTACGCCGCCATGGTCGCCTCCGGTGTGATGTGTGAGTAGTCTACCCCTGGACTATGGGTCCATAGCAGTAGCTAGATGGTTGTCTTCTCCCCATTGTGCTATCATTGTCGGATCTTGTGAGCTGCCTAACATGATCAAGATCATCTATCTGTAATCCTATATGTTGCGTTTGTTGGGATCCGATGAATAGAGAATACTTGTTATGTTGATTATCAAAGTTATGCTTATGTGTTGTTTATGATCTTGCATGCTCTCCGTTACTAGTAGATGCTCTGGCCAAGTAGATGCTTGTAACTCCAAGAGGGAGTACTTATGCTCGATAGTGGGTTCATGCCAGCATTGACACCTGGGACAAAGGATGTAAAGTTCTAAGGTTGTGTTGTGCTGTTGCCACTAGGGATAAAACATTGATGCTATGTCTAAGGATGTAGTTGTTGATTACATTACGCACCATACTTAATGCAATTGTCTGTTGCTTGCAACTTAATACTGGAGGGGGTTCGGATGATAACCTGAAGGTGGACTTTTTAGGCATAGATGCAGTTGGATGGCGCTCTATGTACTTTGTCGTAATGCCCAATTAAATCTCACTATACTCATCATGATATGTATGTGCATTGTCATGCTCTCTTTATTTGTCAATTGCCCAACTGTAATTTGTTCACCCAACATGCTGTTCGTCTTATGGGAGAGACACCTCTAGTGAACTGTGGACCCCGGTCCAATTCTCTTTACTGAAATACAATCTACTGCAATACTTGTTCTACTGTTTTCTGCAAACAATCATCTTCCACACAATACGGTTAACTCTTTGTTACAGCAAGCCGGTGAGATTGACAACCTCACTGTTTCGTTGGGGCAAAGTACTTTGGTTGTGTTGTGCAGGTTCCACGTTGGCGCCGGAATCCCTGGTGTTGCGCCGCACTACATCCCGCCGCCATCAACCTTCAACGTGCTTCTTGGCTCCTCCTGGTTCGATAAACCTTGGTTTCTTTCTGAGGGAAAACTTGCTGCTGTGCGCATCATACCTTCCTCTTGGGGTTGCCCAACGAACGTGTGAAATACACGCCATCAAGCTCTTTTTCTGGCGCCGTTGCCGGGGAGATCAAGACACGCTGCAGGGGGAGTCTCCACTTCTCAATCTCTTTACTTTGTTTTTGTCTTGCTTAGTTTTATTTACTACTTTGTTTGCTGCACTAAATCAAAATACAAAAAAATTAGTTGCTAGTTTTACTTTATTTGTTATCTTGTTTGCTATATCGAAAATACAAAAAAATTAGTTTACTTGCATTTAATTATCTAGTTTGCTTTATTGTCTTGCACTCTATATTAAAAATACAAAAAAAATTAGTTACTTTTGTTACCATGTCTAGCTCTGAACCTGTTACTTCTTCACCTGAAGAATTAGTCTTCACTTTTAAACAAGGGGATGAGGAGAGTTTTAAGGATGCTTGGTCTAGAATTTTTTCTTCTTATCGTAAAACTGAACCTCAAATGACTCTAAGTTTGCTCCTTAGTAATTTTTATTTTGGTCTTATGGTTCGCTATAGATATGCTTTGGATACTTTGGTGGGAGGAGATTTCCTTCATTGCAATGGGGATCAAGCTTTTAATGCCATAAAGAAGTTGGTTGCATCACATGATTCAGCTAATAACTTTGATTCAGTCCTCACTAGCATATATAGTAGATTAAATAATCTAGAGATAAGTACATCTCGCTTGAATGATAACTATTGCCACGTTCGTAATCGTCTTGAACAAGTTTTAGTGAACTCTAAACTCTCATTGTGGGATCCTATTTGTTAAAATTGTTATCGGTGATCGAACCCTCCATGCCTACTGTGATATTATGTATGAATTTTGCCTTATGCCTGAAAGTATTTATAAATCTTTGAAACTTTGGGGAGTTGAGGAAGGAGGAGAAGAAATAACTCTCATTGATAACTCTACCATAACTCCTAAAGGAATAGCTGCAGGTGTGCATACAACTATTCGTGGAAGAACAATATCCATTGATTATCTTGTTGTTGAAACAGGAAAACTCACACTCGGAAGATCCCTGCTGAAACTATTGGGAGCAGTCATTGATGTCGGAGAAGGCACTCTGAAATTCACCTCTATACCGGGAGAAACTCATATATTTCCTAAACCAAAGGGAAAGAAAAACAACAAGAAAGGTAAGGGTAAAGCCCAAGGTAAGGTTGATGCACCATCTCTTGATAATACTTGATGCACACTTTCTGCGCCTAGCTGAAAGGCGTTAAAGAAAAGCGCTTATGGGAGACAACCCATGTTTTTACCTACAGTACTTTGTTTTTATTTTGTGTCTTGGAAGTTGTTTACTACTGTAGCAACCTCTCCTTATCTTAGTTTTGTGTTTTGTTGTGCCAAGTTAAGCCGTTGATAGAAAAGTAAGTACTAGATTTGGATTACTGCACAGTTCCAGATTTCTTTGCTGTCACGAATCTGGGTCCACCTCCCTGTAGGTAGCTCAGAAAATTATGCCAATTTACGTGCATGATCCTCAGATATGTATGCAACTTTCATTAAATTTGAGCATTTTCATTTGAGCAAGTCTGGTGCCATTTTAAAATTCGTCAATACGAACTGTTCTGTTTTGACAGATTCTGCCTTTTATTTCGCATTGCCTCTTTCGCTATGTTGGATGAATTTCTTTGATCCACTAATGTCCAGTAGCATTATGCAATGTCCAGAAGTGTTAAGAATGATTGTGTCACCTCTGAATATGTCAATTTATAATGTGCACTAACCCTCTAATGAGTTGTTTCGAGTTTGGTGTGGAGGAAGTTTTCAAGGATCAAGAGAGGAGTATGATGCAACATGATCAAGGAGAGTGAAAGCTCTAAGCTTGGGGATGCACCCGGTGGTTCACCCCTGCATATATCAAGAAGACTCAAGCGTCTAAGCTTGGGGATGCCCAAGGCATCCCCTTCTTCATCGACAACATTATCAGGTTCCTCCCCTGAAACTATATTTTTATTCCATCACATCTTATGTGCTTTTTCTTGGAGCGTCGGTTTGTTTTTGTTTTTTTTTTGTTTTGTTTGAATAAAATGGATCCTAGCATTCACTTTATGGGAGAGATACACGCTCCGCTGTAGCATATGGACAAGTATGTCCTTGGTTTCTACTCATAGTATTCATGGCGAAGTTTCTCCTTCGTTAAATTGTTATATGGTTGGAATTGGAAAATGATACATGTAGTAATTGCTATAAATGTTTTGGGTAATGTGATACTTGGCAATTGTTGTGCTCATGTTTAAGCTCTTGCATCATATGCTTTGCACCCATTAATGAAGAAATACATAGAGCATGCTAAAATTTGGTTTGCATATTTGGTTTCTCTAAGGTCTAGATAATTTCTAGTATTGAGTTTGAACAACAAGGAAGACGGTGTAGAGTCTTATAATGTTTTCAATATGTCTTTTATGTGAGTTTTGCTGCACCGGTTCATCCTTGTGTTTGTTTCAAATAAGCCTTGCTAGCCTAAACCTTGTATCGAGAGGGAATACTTCTCATACATCCAAAATACTTGAGCCAACCACTATGCCATTTGTGTCCACCATACCTACCTATGCTACACGGTATTTTCCGCCATTCCAAAGTAAATTGCTTGAGTGCTACCTTTAAAATTCCATCATTCACCTTTGCAATATATAGCTCATGGGACAAATAGCTTAAAAACTATTGTGGTATTGAATATGTAATTATGCACTTTATCTCTTATTAAGTTGCTTGTTGTGCGATAACCATGTTTACCGGGGAACGCCATCAACTCATTGTTGAATTTCATGTGAGTTGCTATGCATGTTCGTCTTGTCTGAAGTAAGGGCGATCTACTCTGAGTTGAATGGTTTGAGCATGCATATTGTGAGAGAAGAACATTGGGCCGCTAACCGAAGCCATGTTCCATGGTGGAAGTTTCAGTTTTGGACAAACATCCTCAAATCTCTAATGAGAAAAGAATTAATTGTTGTTGAATGCTTTAAGCATTAAAAGAGGAGTCCATTATCTGTTGTCTATGTTGTCCCGGTATGGATGTCTAAGTTGAGAATAATCAAAAGCGAGAAATCCAAATGCGAGCTTTCTCCTTAGACCTTTGTACAGGCGGCATAGAGGTACCCCTTTGTGATACTTGGTTAAAGCATATGTATTGCGGTGATAATCCAGGTAGTCCAAGCTAATTAGGACAAGGTGCGGGCACTATTAGTACACTATGCATGAGGCTTGCAACTTATAAGATATAATTTACATGATGCATATGCTTTATTACTACCGTTGACAAAATTGTTTCATGTTTTCAAAATCAAAGCTCTAGCACAAATATAGCAATCGATGCTTTTCCTCTATGAGGACCATTCTTTTACTTTCAATGTTGAGTCGGTTCACCTATTTCTCTCCACCTCAAGAAGCAAACACTTGTGTGAACTATGCATTGATTCCTACATACTTGCTTATTGCACTTATTATATTACTCTATGTTGACAATATCCATGAGATATACATGTTACAAGTTGAAAGCAACCGCTGAAACTTAATCTTCTTTTGTGTTGCTTCAATGCCTTTACTTTGAATTATTGCTTTATGAGTTAACTCTTATGCAAGACTTATTGATGATTGTCTTGAAGTGCTATTCATGAAAAGTCTTTGCTATATGATTCACTTGTTTACTCATGTCATACACATTGTTTTGATCGCTGCATTCACTACATATGCTTTACAAATAGTATGATCAAGATTATGATGGCATGTCACTCCGTAAATTATCTCGTGTTATCGTTTTACCTGCTCGGGACGAGCAGAACTAAGCTTGGGGATGCTGATACGTCTCCGACGTATCGATAATTTCTTATGTTCCATGCCACATTATTGATGTTATCTACATGTTTTATGCGCACTTTATGTCATATTCGTGCATTTTCTCGGAACTAACCTATTAACAAGATGCCGAAGTGCCGATTCTGTTTTCTCTGCTGTTTTTGGTTTCAGAAATCCTAGTAAGGAAATATTCTCGGAATTGGACGAAATCAAAGCCCAGGGGCCTATTTTTCCACGGAGCTTCCAGAAGACCGAAGAACACACGAAGTGGGGCCACGAGGTGGCGACACCACGTGGCGGCGCGGCCAGGGGGCCCGCGCCGCCTATGGTGTGGCCCCCTCGTGCCCCCCCGACTCTGCCCTTCCGCCTACAAATAGCCTCCGTGACGAAAACCCCGATCCGAGAACCACGATACGGAAAACCTTCCAGAGACGCCGCCCCCGCCGCTCCCCTCGCGGGGGATCCAGGAGAGCGCCTCCGGCCCCCTGCCGGAGAGGGGAATCATCGCCCCGCGGACTCTACGCCGCCATGGTCGCCTCCGGTGTGATGTGTGAGTAGTCTACCCCTGGACTATGGGTCCATAGCAGTAGCTAGATGGTTGTCTTCTCCCCATTGTGCTATCATTGTCGGATCTTGTGAGCTGCCTAACATGATCAAGATCATCTATCTGTAATCCTATATGTTGCGTTTGTTGGGATCCGATGAATAGAGAATACTTGTTATGTTGATTATCAAAGTTATGCTTATGTGTTGTTTATGATCTTGCATGCTCTCCGTTACTAGTAGATGCTCTGGCCAAGTAGATGCTTGTAACTCCAAGAGGGAGTACTTATGCTCGATAGTGGGTTCATGCCTCGCATTGACACTGGACGATGACGAGAAAGTTCTAAGGTTGTGTTGTGCTGTTGCCACTAGGGATAAAACATTGATGCTATGTCTAAGGATGTAGTTGTTGATTACATTACGCACCATACTTAATGCAATTGTCTGTTGCTTGCAACTTAATACTGGAGGGGGTTCGGATGATAACCTGAAGGTGGACTTTTTAGGCATAGATGCAGTTGGATGGCGGTCTATGTACTTTGTCGTAATGCCCAATTAAATCTCACTATACTCATCATGATATGTATGTGCATTGTCATGCTCTCTTTATTTGTCAATTGCCCAACTGTAATTTGTTCACCCAACATGCTGTTCGTCTTATGGGAGAGACACCTCTAGTGAACTGTGGACCCCGGTCCAATTCTCTTTACTGAAATACAATCTACTGCAATACTTGTTCTACTGTTTTCTGCAAACAATCATCTTCCACACAATACGGTTAACTCTTTGTTACAGCAAGCCGGTGAGATTGACAACCTCACTGTTTCGTTGGGGCAAAGTACTTTGGTTGTGTTGTGCAGGTTCCACGTTGGCGCCGGAATCCCTGGTGTTGCGCCGCACTACATCCCGCCGCCATCAACCTTCAACGTGCTTCTTGGCTCCTCCTGGTTCGATAAACCTTGGTTTCTTTCTGAGGGAAAACTTGCTGCTGTGCGCATCATACCTTCCTCTTGGGGTTGCCCAACGAACGTGTGAAATACACGCCATCATACAGCTCCGGAGGGCACCAAGCTCTCCAAGCAAGAAGCTACCGCAGTGGCCACTGCAGCCAGCTCCTTCTCCTCCGGCCCGCAGTCCCTCGTGCTGCACTCTGGTCGTGCCGCTATCGTGGCCGGGGAGACGGCTTCAGCTCAGCTGGGCCTGATCACCGAGCTCACCCGCGGAGGAGCCGACCTGGGGCATCTCCTTGATTACGCTGAGAAGTGGAATCAAGCGGATGTGTCCCCAGCGATGCGCGGCCTGGGGAAGGACAAGCTGCCGCTGATCGATCCTGCCGGCCCCCGGAGCACCGGACAACATTTCATCCGGCTGCGGCGCGCAGTCAAAGAATTTGACAACGCGTGGCACGACGCCAACATCAATGTTGTGGTAAGTTGCACCAAACCTGAAAACTCTTTTAACCTTATGCTGGTTTTCACTCTTTCAAGATTATGTATATATCCTCCCAGTCCCCGAGTTTCGGGTTGAGAACGCAGTTCTTAGCGCGAAACTTTTTTCAACACCGGCATCTTTTTTACCGGAATCTTTTTTAACTTGAACAGAACACTGCGGACGCCCGGAAGCGCCTCTTTGAGGAGCTTCTGTGGGAGCACCGGGATCTCGCTGAAGCCCACAGCCATTGCCAAGGTTTGTTCTTGTGCACCCGGCTTCTTTTTACCTGTTGTTTTTCCCTTTCATGACTTATAAATTCTTTGCGTAACAGCTGTTCCGGAAGCATCCATCGAAGCCCTCAAAACTCAGCTCAGCACCCTTCAAGGTATCATTCCTTTTCCGGTTGATTTGCCACTCTGCATCATACTGGTTACATTCCTGTTAACATTTCTTTTCCGGATTGTAGCTGAAAAGCAGCACTCATCCTGTCGCACCGGAAAGCTCTGGACGCCCAGGAGGTTAACTCCGCCAAGGAGGAGCTCGTTCAGGCTGCGCTCCGGCATGACCGTGAGATGAAGGAGGCCAAAGCCGCAGCCGAGGCCAAGCTGGACGAGACTCTCAAGGAGTTCTCCGACTCCACCGCGGTGCTGCAGGCAGAGCTGGAGGAGCATAGCGGGGCGCGGAAAGCGGCCGAAGACCGGATCGCCCTCCTAAATACAGAGCAAAACGAGTACGACCGGTTGGTTGTGCAGACTGATGCGCTCGCCCTTAGTAAGCGCTTTTTTCCTCTCTTTCTTTTGCTTATAAGCTTACACCTTCCGGTATCACGTCCTTATTTCTTCTCTCTTTTTTCTTGCAGGGCTCTTTCCGGATTCGCAGGTGCATGCACACAAGAAGGTGACGGAACGCCGGGATGAACAAGAAATGAGGAACCCGAATGCGCCCTGGGATCCTTATGATCACCTGGTCGCGCTTTCTGCCCGGGTCCAGCACATGCGCGCGGTGGACCGGCATCTTGTCGATCTGCCCGATGTGGCGATCCAGCTCTTCAAAGTGCTATGGCCTGGGGAGGAGATGCCGGCGAACCTGACACTTACCTCCGATCGCCTGAAAGGTGCCGGTCGAAGAATCTGCGAGTGGCAGTGCTCAGTGGCTCGTGCCGGAGCAGATGCGGCGTTACGCATCGCCTGCTCCTGGTATGAAGACTTGGACCTGGAGGCCTTCCACAGCTTGCGCCGCGATGCTCCCACTGATAAGGACCCAGTCCTCACCGCGAAGCGGAAGGACCGTGCTTACCAGATAGCAGAGTACGCTCCGATCCGCACCTTCATCCCCCCTCCTCCCGACGTCAAGGACTATCTTAGCGATGAAGAAGAAGAGGACAAGGAAGATGAGGATGCCGGAGAAGGTGATGCTCCCCCGGAAGCTGGTGATGCGCCTCCGGAAGCTCCAGAAGCCAGTGATGCTCCTCCTGACGCCCCTGCTGCTTAAATGCTCTCACTTTATATTTGTTGTATCTGTTGGCTCAAAAACAATGCTTGTTAAATTCTACCCCAGCATGTCGGGGTCTTTGGTGTAAGATAAAACTGCGCTGTTCTTTTGGCTGTGCCACAACAGTTCATGCCGGTATGTTATACAAGTAGCTTATCAAGTTTATGTTGGTTTACTATCTTAGCATGTTGCCTCTGTTGTTTGCTTTTTATCTTGCACTGTGAAGGTTCTGGAATTGTTTCCGCATCCAATCCGATGCACACTTGGTTCTTTTACTTTGGCTCTGCCTACCTCTTTTGGGTGTTTTGGCGTATGAGTCACAAAGTTCTTTTGCCAAGCAAGCACTTTCTTGAACTTAGAAATAACTCGAGATTTTCACAAAAAACCGGTATAACCGGGGTTAGTTAAACTTTTCTGGATTGTCCGTTGCCACTCTCTCTTTTCGTAGTTCACGTGCTTAATTCCTACCGGTTTATCTTGCTT
Source organism: Lolium perenne (assembly GCF_019359855.2). Lineage (NCBI taxonomy): Eukaryota > Viridiplantae > Streptophyta > Magnoliopsida > Poales > Poaceae > Lolium > Lolium perenne. The sequence goes on along the minus strand of NC_067247.2, from coordinate 242,994,159 downwards.
GCCATGAAGCCGGGTTGCGGACAGCAGCAGAGTCGAAGACTCCGGTAGGTTTAGCACGTTACTAAACCGGAAAGAAAAAATGTTCAACAAACAACCGGTAAACTGAAAAAATAAACATATTGCATGCAATTTCAGTAGGGGTAGTCCCCGAGATTCATTCGAGGTTCCGACATCTTTTATTCATAGCAAATAAGGTACAAAAAGGAACTTCTTACACCACAACTTCATGAGTAGAAAGGACGCAACAGAGCTATGTTCCACGGACACTTGGTTTCGTCTCCGGATCTGTCCGCCTTTCCTTCTTTCCATTCCTGTGCATCGATCAGATAATAGGCATCATTGTGGAGAGCTTTGCTCACAATGAATGGTCCTTCCCATGGGGGTGAAAGCTTATGCCGGCCTTCAGTGCGCTGCACTAGGCGTAACACCAGATCTCCTTCCCGGAATACCCTCGGGTTAACCTTCCGGCTATGATAGCGTCTGAGGTTCTGCTGGTAAATGGCTGTTCTTGCCAAAGCCAGCTCTCTTGCTTCTTCCAGCAAGTCCACATCGTTTTCTCGGGCCTCTTTTACCTCTTCTTCGGTATAGAGTTGAACCCTTGGAGAGTCATGAATGATATCGGTTGGGATTACAGCTTCTGCCCCATAAACCATGAAGAATGGAGTGTATCCGGTAGACCGGTTCGGAGTCATTCTTATGCTCCACAACACTGACGGCAACTCATCAAGCCAACACCCCGGTGTCTTTTCGAGTGGTTCAATGAGCCTTGGTTTTATACCGGAAAGCACAAGTGCATTGATTCTTTCAACCTGGCCATTGCCTTGCGGGTGTGCCACTGAGCACAAAATCCAACCGGATATTATTATCCTCACAGAATCGCTTGAATTCTCCTTGGGCGAAGTTTGAACCATTGTCGGTAATGATGCTATGAGGGTATCCATACCGCAAAATAACATCTTTCAGGAACTTTACCGCCGTGTGGCCATCACACTTTGCGATAGGTTTTACCTCCAGCCATTTGGTGAATTTATCCACCATTACCAAGATGTGGGTCATGTTTCCCCTTGCAGTTTTGAATGGGCCAACCATGTCAAGGCACCAAACAGCAAACGGCCAAGTTAACGGTATAGTTTTTAAACTGGAAGCTGGGGTATGATTTTGCTTGGCGTACCTCTGGCACCCATTGCACTTCCGTACCAAATCTTCAGCATTTTCCAGAGCAGTGGGCCAGTAGAACCCATGCTGGAACACTTTTGCCACCAGCGCCCTTGATGAAACGTGATGCCCACATTCTCCTTCGTGGATTTCCACAAGCATCTCTTTTCCCTCTTCCGGTTCCACACATCTTTGAAGGACACCGGTAACACTTCTCTTGTAAACCTTGCCATTGATGAAGGTGTATGCTTTGGACCTCCGCTGGATCCTTCTCGATTTTTTTTCGTCAACCGGCAAGGTGCCGCTGATCAGGAATTCCTTAATAGGTTTAACCCAAGATGGTGCTTCTCTAACCATAAATACCGGCACGTCTATCTCCATAATATCCACCATCATTGCTTCCTCCGGTATAGACATCGCAGTCCCCGAGTTTACCGGAGCAGTCCCCGAGTTTGCCGGAACAGTCCCCGGGTTTCCTTCATCAATATCCATTGGCACCACATGCGATTCCGGTACGAAAATTGATTCTGACTCCAGACTTGGTTTGATCGATGGTACCCTTAAGTGAGTGATATGTCTCAAACGTATCTATAATTTCTTATGTTCCATGCTTGTTTTATGACAATACCTACATGTTTTCTTCACACTTTATATCGTTTTGATGCGTTTTCCGGAACTAACCTATTGACTAGATGCCGAAGTGCCAGTTCCTGTTTTCTGCTGTTTTTGGTTTCAGAAATCCTAGTAAGGAAATATTCTCGGAATTGGACGAAATCAACGCCCAGCACCCTATTTTTCCACGAAGCTTCCAGAACACCCGAGAGCCAGCAGAGAGGGGCCACAGGGCCACCACACGCTAGGGCGGCGTGGCCAGGGCCTGGGCCGCGCCCCCCTGTTGTGTCACCACCTCGTTGACCTTCTGACGCCGCCTCTTCGCCTATATAAAGGTCCCTGACCTAAATCTTCGAGACGGAAAAGCCACGGTACGAGAAACCTTCCAGAGCCACCGCCATCGTGAAGCCAAGATCTGGGGGACAGGAGTCTCTGTTCCGGCACGCCGCCGGGACGGGGAAGTGCCCCCGGAAGGCTTCTCCATCGACACCACCGCCATCTTCATCAACGCTGCTGTCTCCTATGAGGAGGGAGTAGTTCTCCATCGAGGCTCGGGGCTGTACCGGTAGCTATGTGGTTAATCTCTCTCCTATGTGCTTCAATACAATAATCTCATGAGCTACCTTACATGATTGAGATTCATATGATGATGCTTGTAATCTAGATGTCATTATGCTAGTCAAGTGGATTTTACTTATGTGATCTCCGGAGACTCCTTGTCCTACGTGTGTAAAGGTGACAGTTGTGCACCGTGTGGGTCTCTTAGGCTATATTTCACAGAATACTTATTCACTGTTATGAATGGCATAGTGAAGTGCTTATTTATATCTCTTTATGATTGCAATGTGTTTTGTATCACAATATATCTGTGTGCTACTCTAGTGATGTTATTAAAGTAGTTTATTCCTCCTGCACGGTGTAATGGTGACAGTGTGTGCATCGTGTAGTACTTGGCGTAGGCTATGATTGTGATCTCTTGTAGATTATGAAGTTAACTATTGCTATGATAGTATTGATGTGATCTATTCCTCCTTTCGTAGTGTGAAGGTGACAGTGTGCATGCTATGTTAGTACTTGGTTTGGTTATGTTGATCTGTTATGCACTCTAAGGTTATTTAAATATGAACATTGAATATTGTGGAGCTTGTTAACTCCGGCATTGAGGGTTCGTGTAATCCTACACAGTTAGTGGTGTTCATCATCCAACAAGAGGGTGTAGAGTCTAGCATCTATCTATTTATTCTGTTATGTGATCAATGTTGAGAGTGTCCACTAGTGAAAGTATGATCCCTAGGCCTTGTTCCTAAATACTGCTATCGCTGCTTGTTTACTGTTTTACTGCATTTATACTGCCTGCAATATTACTACCATCAACTGCACGCCAGCAAGCACTTTTCTGGCGCCGTACTACTGCTCATATTCATTCATACCACTTGTATTTCACTATCTTTTCGCTGAAGTAGTGCACCTATTAGGTGTGTTGGGGACACAAGAGACTTCTTGCTTTGTGGTTGCAGGGTTGCATGAGAGGGATATCTTTGACCTCTTCCTCCCTGAGTTCGATAAACCTTGGGTGATCCACTTAAGGGAAACTTGCTGCTGTTCTACAAACCTTTGCTCTTGGAGGCCCAACACTGTCTACGAGAATAGAAGCACCCGTAGACATCAAGCACTTTTCTGGCGCCGTTGCCGGGGAGGAAAGGTAAACGGCACTCACACACCGGATCCCGGCAACGAAGCTACTTTTCTGGCGCCGTTGCCGGGGAGGAAAGGTAAAAGGCACTCATACTCCGGTCCCAGGTAACTAAGTACTTTTCTGTTGCCGTTGTGTGTATGCTCGAAGCTATTTCCTTTAGATCCTGCAATTGCATCTTTTTGTCTCTTGTTTTACACTAGTAAGGCTTAATGGAAGACAACAACAAAATGAGAGATCTTTATGAACTTTATCTTGAATTAGGACATGATGTGTTTGAAGAGAAAATTAAAAAACCCATGGAACTTATGCATGCTAATGGGAATGTTATTAGTATGAATGCTTTGAACACCATTGTTGCTAATGCTATGGAAGAATTTAAGCTTGGGGAGGTCGGTTTTGATGAAAATGATCTCTTTAGTCCTCCGGGTATTGAGGAGAAAGTTTATGTTGATTATGATATGCCTCCCATATATGATGATTATAATGATAGTGGTCTTTTGGTGCCGCCTACTATGGAGAGTAAATTTTATTATGATTATACTATGCCTCCTACACTTGATGAGAATAATAATGATAGCTACTTTATTGAATTTGCTCCCACTACAACTAATAAAATTGATTATGCTTATGTGGAGAGTAATAATTTTATGCATATAGCTCATGATAAGAATGTTTTATGTGATACTTATATTGTTGAGTTTGTTCATGATGCCTCTGAAAGTTATTATGAGAGAGGAAAATATGGTTGTAGAAATTTTCATGTTACTAAAACACCTCTCTATATGCTGAAATTTTTGAAGTTACACTGGTTTTATCTTCCTATGCTTCTTACTTTGCTCTTCATGAACTTGTTTATTTACAAGATTCCTATGCATAGGAAGCATGTTAGACTTAAATGTGTTTTGAATTTGCTTTTTGATGCTCTCTTTTGCTTCAACTCTTATTTCTTGCGCGAGCATCATTAAAATTGCTGAGCCTATCTTAATGGCTATAAAGAAAGAACTTCTTGGGAGATAACCCATGTGCTTATTTTACTACAGTACTTTTTTTTATATTTGTGTCTTGGAAGTTGTTACTACTGTAGCAACCTCTCCTTATCTTTATTTTATTGCATTGTTATTCCAAGTAAAGTCTTTGATAGCAAGGTTGATACTAGATTTGGATTACTGTGCAGAAACAGATTTCTGTCTGTCACGAATTTGGGCAGGGTTCTCTGTAGGTAACTCAGAAAAATCTGCCAATTTACGTGCGTGATCCTCAGATATGTACGCAACTTTCATTCAATTTGAGCATTTTCATCTGAGCAAGTTAAGTGCCTCTGTAAAATTCGTCTTTACGGACTGTTCTGTTTTGACAGATTCTGCCTTTTATTTCGCATTGCCTCTTTTGCTGTGTTGGATGGATTTCTTTGTTCCATTAACTTTCAGAAGCTTTGGGCAATGTCCAGAAGTGTTAAAAATGATTGTGTTACCTCTGAACATGTGAATTTTTTATTATGCACTAACCCTCTAATGAGTTTGTTTCGAGTTTGGTGTGGAGGAAGTTTTCAAGGGTCAAGAGAGGAGGATGATATACTATGATCAAGAAGAGTGAAGAGTCTAAGCTTGGGGATGCCCCCGTGGTTCATCCCTGCATATTTCAAGAAGACTCAAGCGTCTAAGCTTGGGGATGCCCAAGGCATCCCCTTCTTCATCGACAACTTATCAGGTTTCTTCTCTTGAAACTATATTTTTATTCGGTCACATCTTATGTGCTTTACTTGGAGCGTCTGTTTATTTTTGTTTTGTTTGAATAAGTTCATCCTTGTGTGGGAGAGAGACACGCTCCGCTGTTGCATATGAACACATGTGTTCTTAGCTTTTAATGTTCATGGCGAAGGTTGAAACTGCTTCGTTCATTGTTATATGGTTGGAAACAGAAAATGCTGCATGTGGTAGATGCTATAATGTCTTGAATAATTTGATACTTGGCAATTGTTGTGCTCATATAGATCATGTTTAAGCTCTTGCATCATGTAGTTTGCACCTATTAATGAAGAACTACATAGAGCTTGTTAAAATTTGGTTTGCATGATTGTTCTCTAGAGTCTAGATATTTTCTGGTTAAGGTGTTTGAACAACAAGGAAGACGATGTAAAGTCTTATAATGTTTACAATATGTTCATATGTGAGTCTTGCTGCACCGTTTTATACTTGAGTTTGCTTCAAACAACCTTGCTAGCCTAGCCTTGTATTGAGAGGAATTCTTCTCGTGCATCCAAATCCTTGAGCCAAAAACTATGCCATTTGTGTCCACCATACCTACCTACTATGTGGTATTTCCTGCCATTCCAAGCAAATACTTCATGTGCTACCTTTAAACAATTCAAAAGCTATTATCTCTTATTTGTGTCAATGTTTTATAGCTTATGAGGAAGTATGTGGTGTTTATCTTTCGATCTTGTCATTTACTTCTGACAGACTTTCACAATGGACTAGTGGTTCATCCGCTTATCCAATAATTTTGCAAAAAGAGCTGGCAATGGGGTTCCCAGCCCCAATTAATTAACTTTCATTAATAATTCTCTTCACATGTTTTGCTCTGATTCATCAGTAAGTAACTTAATTTTGCAAATAGACACTCCTCCATGGTATGAGATTGTTGGAAGGCACTCGAGGATTCGGTTAGCCATGGCTTGTGAAAGAAAAAGGTTGGGAGGAGTGTCATCTAAAAAAATAAAAAATAAAAACTAAACTAAAATACATGTGTAAACAAAAGAGAAGAGGGATGATCTACCTTGCTGGTAGAGATAACGTCCTTCATGGGAGCCGCTCTTGAAAGTCTGGTTGATAAGGTAGTTAGAGTACCCGCTACCATTCGTTGACAACAACAAACACCTCTCAAAACTTTACTTTTATGCTCTCTATATGATTTCAAAACTTAAAAAGCTCTAGCACATGATTTAATCCCTGCTTCCCTCTGCGAAGGGCCATTCTTTTACTTTATTGTTGAGTCAGTTTACCCACTTCTTTCTATCTTAGAAGCAAACACTTGTGTCAACTGTGCATTGATTCTTACATGTTTACCTATTGCACTTGTTATATTGCTTTATGTTGACAACTATCCATGAGATATACATGTTACAAGTTGAAAGCAATTGCTGAAACTTAATCATCCTTTGTGTTGCTTCAAAGCTTTCTACTAAGAATTTATTGCTTATGAGTTAACTGTTATGCAAGTCTTATTGATGCTTGTCTTGAAAGTACTATTCATGAAAAGTCTTTGCTATATGATTCAGTTGTTTACTCATTGTCTTCATCATTGCTTCGAATCGCTGCATTCATCTCATATGCTTTACAATAATGTTGATCAAGATTATGTTGGTAGCATGTCACTTAAGAAATTATCATTGTTATCGTTTACCTACTCGAGGGCGAGTAGGAACTAAGCTTGGGGATGCTTGATACGTCTCAAACGTATCTATAATTTCTTATGTTCCATGCTTGTTTTATGACAATACCTACATGTTTTGTTCACACTTTATATCGTTTTGATGCGTTTTCCGGAACTAACCTATTGACGAGATGCCGAAGTGCCAGTTTCTGTTTTCTGCTGTTTTTGGTTTCAGAAATCCTAGTAAGGAAATATTCTCGGAATCGGACGAAATCAACGCCCAGCATCCTATTTTTCCACGAAGCTTCCAGAACACCCGAGAGCCAGCAGAGAGGGGCCACAGGGCCACCACACGCTAGGGCGGCGCGGCCAGGGCCTGGGCCGCGCCCCCCTGTTGTGTCACCGCCTCGTTGACCTTCTGACGCCGCCTCTTCGCCTATATAAAGGTCCCTGACCTAAATCTTCGAGACGGAAAAGCCACGGTACGAGAAACCTTCCAGAGCCACCGCCATCGCGAAGCCAAGATCTGGGGGACAGGACTCTCTGTTCCGGCACGCCGCCGGGACGGGGAAGTGCCCCCGGAAGGCTTCTCCATCGACACCACCGCCATCTTCATCAACGCTGCTGTCTCCCATGAGGAGGGAGTAGTTCTCCATCGAGGCTCGGGGCTGTACCGGTAGCTATGTGGTTAATCTCTCTCCTGTGTGCTTCAATACAATAATCTCATGAGCTGCCTTACATGATTGAGATTCATATGATGATGCTTGTAATCTAGATGTCATTATGCTAGTCAAGTGGATTTTACTTATGTGATCTTCGGAGACTCCTTGTCCCACGTGTGTAAAGGTGACAGTGTGTGCACCGTGTGGGTCTCTTAGGCTATATTTCACAGAATACTTATTCACTGTTATGAATGGCACAGTGAAGTGCTTATTTATATCTCTTTATGATTGCAATGTGTTTTGTATCACAATATATCTGTGTGCTACTCTAGTGATGTTATTAAAGTAGTTTATTCCTCCTGCACGGTGTAATGGTGACAGTGTGTGCATCGTGTAGTACTTGGCGTAGGCTATGATTGTGATCTCTTGTAGATTATGAAGTTAACTATTGCTATGATAGTATTGATGTGATCTATTCCTCCTTTCGTAGTGTGAAGGTGACAGTGTGCATGCTATGTTAGTACTTGGTTTGGTTATGTTGATTTGTTATGCACTCTAAGATTATTTAAATATGAACATTGAATATTGTGGAGCTTGTTAACTCCGTCATTGAGGGTTCGTGTAATCCTACACAGTTAGTGGTGTTCATCATCCAACAAGAGGGTGTAGAGTCTAGCATCTATCTATTTATTCTGTTATGTGATCAATGTTGAGAGTATCCACTAGTGAAAGTATGATCCCTAGGCCTTGTTCCTAAATACTGCTATCGCTGCTTGTTTACTGTTTTACTGCATTTATACTGCCTGCAATATTACTACCATCAACTGCACGCCAGCAAGCACTTTTCTGGCGCCGTACTACAGCTCATATTCATTCATACCACTTGTATTTCACTATCTCTTCGCCGAACTAGTGCACCTATTAGGTGTGTTGGGGACACAAGAGACTTCTTGCTTTGTGGTTGCAGGGTTGCATGAGAGGGATATCTTTGACCTCTTCCTCCCTGAGTTCGATAAACCTTGGGTGATCCACTTAAGGGAAACTTGCTGCTGTTCTACAAACCTCTGCTCTTGGAGGCCCAACACTGTCTACAAGAATAGAAGCATCCGTAGACATCAGTGAGCCAAGGCTATTCCGGGAGGAATTTCCTGCCTAGACGAGCCTAGCTTGGATAAAGCATCCGCGGCTTCATTTTCAGCCCGCGGCACATGGTGAAACTCACACCCTTCAAAGAAGCCGGCAATCTTTCGCACATGAAACCGGTATGAGGCCATGTTGGCATCTTTTGCATCCCAATCTTCGGAACAGTGTTGCACCACAAGATCTGAATCGCCGTAGCAAATGATCCAGTGTGCACCGATTTCCTTTGCGACCTTAAGCCCATGGATCAGAGCCTCATACTCAGTGACATTGTTTGATGCCCTGAAATGCACTTGTAAAACATATCGGAGATGATCTCCCTTTGGTGAAGTGAGTACCACACCGGCACATAAACCCTCTTTGAGTTTGGATCCATCAAAATGCATCTTCCAATATTCTACTTTCTGTTCTGGCGGCTTGTATTGCATTTCCGCCCAATCGACCAGGAAATCAGCTAAGGCCTGTGATTTTATGGCATCTCTTCTTTCGTATATCAGCACGTATGGTGACAACTGAATTGCCCGCGTTGCGATCCTTCCGCTGGCATCTTTGTTGCCCATGATATCTGAAATGGGTGCCTCACTTACCACTTTCATGGGGTGCTCCTCGAAATAATGCTTAAGCTTCGTGGCGGCCATGAACACGCCATTGGTCATCTTCTGGAAGTGGGGGTAGTTTTGTTTTGAGAGGGAGAGCACCTCGCTCAAGTAGTATACTGGCCTCTGCACGATTTTTTCTTCCTCCTCTCTTTCCACTACAACCACAACACTTACAACCCGGTTGGTTGCCGCTATGTACAACAACATGGGCTCCCTTTCCAAAGGTGAGGCCAATACCGGTGCGGTGGCTAGCATTGTATTCAGCTCTTTTGAATGCTGCGTCTGCCTATGGGGTCCAGACGAAGGTATCGGATTTTTTCATCAACGCATAGAGCGGCAGAGCCTTTTCCCCCAACCTGCTTATGAATCGGCTTAGCGATGCCAAGCTTCCGGTAAACTTTTGCACATCTTTTAGTTCCCGTGGTATAGTCATTGTTTCTATTGCCCGGATTTTTACCGGATTCACTTCAATGCCCCGGCTTGATACAAGAAAGCCAAGCAGTTTGCCGGCAGGGACACCGAAAGTGCATTTTGCCAGATTGAGTTTCATCCGGAACCTTCTTAAGTTATCAAATGTTTGCCGGAGATCATCGATCAAGGTTTCTTTTACCTTAGTTTTTATCACGACATCATCCACATAGACTTACACATTCTTTCCAATTTGGTCAAACAAGCATTTTTGCATACAGCGCTGGTACGTTGCACCAGCGTTGCGCAAACCAAAAGGCATAGTGACGTAGCAGTAAGCCCCGTGCGGGGTAATGAACGTAGTTTTTATTTGATCTTCCTTTTTCGGGGGAATCTGGTGGAAACCGGAATAAGCATCCAGAAAAGACAACAACTCACACCCAGCAGTGGAATCAATCACTTGATCGATCCGGGGCAGAGGGAAAGGATCCTTTGGGCAAGCTTTGTTCAGGTTGGTGTAGTCGATGCACATGCACCACACCTTTGGAGCTTTGGGTTCCTCCTCTTTTTTCTTCTCGACCAGCACCGGATTGGCTAGCCACTCAGTATGCAATACTTCCACGATGAAACCGGCAACCAGCAACTTTGTCACTTCTTCTCCAATGATCTTTCTCCTATCTTCAGCGAAACGGCGTAAAGGTTGTCGCACCGGCTTAGCATCCTTCCGGACGTTTAGAGAGTGCTCAGCCAGCTCCCTCGGAACACCCACCAAGTCATCAGTAGACCAGGCAAAGATATTCCGATTCTCACAGAGGAAGCTGACGAGCGCACTTTTCTATGCCTCACTCAGGCCCGCACCGATACGAACGGTATGCTTAGGGTAAGCCGGATCTAGCACAATGTCCTTTGTTTCTTTTGTCGGCTTGAATGCCGGTGTGCCCAAGTTTCCACTCATTGCCGCTAAGCTCAACTGTGAGGACTGAGCCAGCGCAACCGCAGTTTGCATCCTCCTTTTTTCCTCTGCAATCACTAGCGATTCTGCCAGGTTTGATCCGGCGGAAGCAGTTTCCAGTGAGATTTTGTAGTTTCCCACCACAGTTAAGGGTCCACGAGGTGCCGGCATCTCCAGATAAGCCGTATGAGTTGAGGCCATGAAAGCCGCCAATGCCGGCCTCCCTAGCAGTGCATGGTAAGGATTGTCTAGGTCCACCACTTCAAACAGAATATTTTCAACCCGGCAGTTGTCACGTCCTCCGAATGACACATCCACCCGGAGTTTTCCTACCGGTGCGCAGGACAGGCCCGGAACGATTCCGTGGAATGTTGTGTGAGTTGGCTATAGCATGTTTTCTGTTATCCCTAGCGTATGCATTGTATGCTTGTACATAATATTTATATCAACACTTTGCTGAACTTGACTCGAGTCTCTGGCCCTTGCATGATTGGGTCCACAACAAGAGCATAACCACCCGGATTCGGCATGATCTTGGGGTGATCCTTGAACGACCAGGTGATTTCCTGATCTGACCACAGCATGTATTTGGGAACTGCCGGCATCACTGCGTTCACTTCCATGGAACGACGATGCATGCTCTGCCTGTCGGTTGGCTCAGTAACGAACACAACACAGCACAAATGTGGGTCCTTGTAAACGTTCCGGCCCAAAGGTGCCGGTGGTGGCGGTTGATCATTGTCGTCTTCCACCTGGTGAACTTGTTGGTGCTGCTGTATCGGTAAAGCGTTGGCTCCGGTAAGCGGTGGTGGCGGTGGTAATGGATGTTGCCGTAACATGTCTTGCGAGGGTGGCAGTATCGTGGAACATCCTTGTGCTTGCGCATCTTTTACCGTGCCTCTCAACATCAAGTGCTTGATCCAGGAACAGTCTTTTGTCAAATGATTCGCCGGCTTCGCCGGATTCGGAGTGTGAAACCGGCATGGTTGCTCCATTGCTGCTTCCATGGTGTATCTCATATGTTCTTGCCAATCCTTTTTTTCTCCCCACTTCTTCTTCTCAACCCATTGTTTCTTAGGACCCGCCCATGGCTGCGATCCGGTTTTTTGCCTCTGGCTCCCGCTAGGGCCGGAATGTTCCTGTACTTCGGCTACTTGCTGCGGACCATACCTTCTATCCGGAAAATCTTCTCTTCTTTTGTTGTGCCGGTTATCCCGGTATTGATCTTGGCGTGGTTGGCTTGTTTGTGCCGGTTCAGCTTGCACTGCCGGTTGCATTGGGTCTCCCAATGCATAATTGTCCGCCACCCGCATCATTTCAGCCAATGTGGTTGGCATGTTCCTTTGTAGCCTTTGCCACGGCGGTGATCCTCTCCGGCATCCATGGCAAAACCAAGCAATTGCCTGCGCTTCTATCACCCCTTCACATGTATTTTTTGTTGAGTTCCACCGGGTCAGGTAGTCCCAGTCTGTTTCGTTAGGACGTTGCAGGCATAGAGCGAGCTGCTGTGGCCTGTTTGGCCTTTTGTAGGTACTGCTGAAGTTGCTCACAAAAGCTTCCTCAGAGTCCAGCCACCCATTGATGCTTCCCTTTGGCAAATTGTTAAGCCAAATTCTTGCCGGTCCCACTAGGAAGGACGGTATGATTCTCATGGCCCAACGCCGGTTTCCTCCGCCACCAGCGACATACACTGCTGTGACGTAATCTGCCAACCAATCTTCCGGCTTAGTTGTGCCATCGTATGTTTTTGTATCCCGGGGCAACTGGAAGTTATGTACCGGTGGTTCTTCTCCCATTATCCGAGGGCCAAAACATTGCGGACCGGGTGGACCCTCAGCTTCAATCATCTCAGAAAGGTGCACTCTGTCCAGACGGTGCCTCGCATCCCGTTCCGGTTGGCATCTTTCCCCTACGCGTTCCCCCAAAGGGTTCAGGTAGGCTCCGGTTCGTTCCACTCCGGAATCTTCTTCATCATATCTTACCGGTACCGCGGCTCTTTCCTGCCGGTACCTTGGTGGCGGCATCTCATTCGCATAAGCTGCTCTGGGCGTTCCATAATTTTGCCCGGTTTCACCTCTACCGGCATAAGCGTTCCCAGCGTAAGCTTCTCCGGCATAGTCATCTCCGGTATAGCCGTGACCTGCCCTTTGATTTTTTCTTCTGGCCTCATACTGCCCGGCTTGTTGTTTTCCGGCAAGAACTGGATCATACACGGTCATCTGTCGCGCATTTCCCTCCTTTTCTCTTCTTCTATCCGGATGGGGGGACGATGCCTGCCCATGGGACTTGCTTCCGGTGTTTTTTGTCGAACGCACAGATTTTGATGCCGCAGCCGCTTTGTTTTCTCTAGCAAGCTCAACATTTTGTTCATGAATCACATCAAGCAGCTCTCTAACACGATCTTGCTGTTTTGCTAAAGCATCTCCGCTAAGCGATTCACACAGCTCCATAGCAGCCCTAGCAGCTTTTATGGTTTTATCCGGGCTACTATACTTAGGTTTCTCTACGATGCTCAAAGATACAAAGGCACTCTTGCCGGCAAGAACTTCCTTACGCAAATCCTGATCTAGATTGCGAGCCTTAAGACGGTTTTCCGGCACCCTTGCAGCCTGAGCGCCAACGGAAGCAAAGCCATGGGCAGCGTTATACTCACGTAGGGTTAGGTTCAGCTCGCGCTACGCCCGGATGATGTCTGCGCCCCCGGAGAGCAGCTTCTTGCGCGTTGCCTCCAACTCCGCCTGAGCCGCTGCAGGGTCGATGTTCTGCGCGATGGGCGTCACTAGCACATTCATCGCCGCTTGGAGAGGAGTCTCCGGTGGCGCTGCAGATGCACTTGCAGCTCCTGAGTCGCGCTCGGTCGGCTGCTTGGCCGCGCGCGTGGACCTTGCCTGGCCTGCGCCTTCCGCTGCGACCTCCTTGCCGGCGTCAGCCACGCCTGCCATCATGACCTCCACGCTGCCGGCAGCGCGGCCAGCGCAAAGCCACCTTGGCGGATCCGGCGCCACCAGCACCGGCGAGAGGCACTGGCGCACAGGGACGGTGCCGAAGTAGACGCGGTGGCTGCCGAACTCGATGATGCGGCCGTTCTTGGGGAAGACGTGGCCGTTGGTGAAGCAGCCTGCGTTGTCGTTGATGAAGTCCATGGAGTAGATGCGCTGCACAAGCGCAGACACCGTTCGCTCGCCGGAGACGTTGAGGAGGCCCGCCCGAATGTGAACTCCAGCAAGCGCCGCTTCATGCCCCACGGTGGGCGCCAACTGTCGTCGTGGTGAACAGACAGATGCCATAGGATGGCTTAAGTTGGGGCCGAATGGGCGCTAGAGGATTCGGGGGAGGGTTTTGGTTGTATGGGATGGATTTTCGGATGGCATCTTGAAGAACTTGGCCTTGGCCAGAGGAAGAACAAGAAGAACACAAGTATAAACTCAGCTCTAGATCTCTCCCTTCATTGATCACAAATGGTTACATGTTTCTGGATACAAGGTCTCCCTTAATTGCTCATGCCCGCGATGGGGTGTGCCCCCTCTCCTTATATAGGGGAGAGGGTGGCTTACAGGGGAAGAAACCCTAATGTTATCTTTGAACAGACAAACTACTTTACAAAGCTACTTTAATCAGTGGTGACGCCGGTATCTCTTTAATCAGGGAGGCTGACGTCCTCCAGATGCTTTCAGCGTCACCTTCCTCTTTGGCGTCAGGGCTTCGTTTAAAGCTACTTTGCTTAGCTCATCCTTGTCCTCTAGCTCTTGAGAGGATCTTTGACCAGTCTTGCCGACGTGCTACAGTGCACATCTTACCGGCAATCCGGTGTCTTCTTAGCTCATTCCGGTATGCCCCTCTTGGGGATACCAGTAAGATTTACTTAGCCAAAAGCTTAGCTTCACAGTCCGGAATAAACTTTAAACCGGTATCTTGATGGCTCAAACCATCCGGTTTGGCATGCCTTTGGCATACCGGGGGTCATCCCCCCAACAAATGCACAAGATTAAGGTTTGCTCTTGATAGGGTTTCTTTCTCACCAGTCTCCAAAACCGGTCTCATGGTGTAGTTGGAGATCGGTTTATAGTTTAATTGTCGTACTATCAAGAGGGCTCTCGAGTGAGTAACTCGATCGTATCCTTCGGAGAGCTCAAACCTTTGCATCCTTGCATCATGTTTCTTGGTTGTTATTTGGATCATATCCATGTAATGTTTTAGAGCTTGTGTTTATTCTCATGACAAGCTATAGCTCATCAAGAATGGTTTTTGCACGGACAACTTGTTGCATTTTCAAGGTTGGAGGTTTTACAGATATATAGTTTTTAGATAGGTCAAACCTTTCATCATTTGTTTCTATCCTCCCTTATTGTACTAGTATGGTTCCCTGCATTATCCTGTAGAGCATTTTCCTAGCTTCAAAACGAACTCAAGATCATCAAAATCGGAGTCTGGATGCTAAAGTTAGGCCCGTTTCAGTTTGATGTTTCTGCCAGTTTTCAGGGGGCGGATATTCCGGCCCAAGTTGGGGGGCGGATTATCCGGCGCCCGGAATATCCGGCCCAAACGAATAATCCGGCCAAATATCCGGCCCCCATCCGGGGAATCTTTTTTTTGGTCCTTAGTCGTTTTTCAGGGGCTGGATTTTTTGCAATAATCCGCCCCGGATAATCCGGCCTGAGAATACCAAAACGGTCATATTTCGTGGGGGACCTATAAAAGGCCCCCTTCTTCCTGCTTGGGCTGTTTACTACTCACATTCTCTCTCCTCCATTGTTGTTCTTGAGTAGCTTGCTCTATCTCTCAATCCCTCCATGATTATTGCCCCCATTTGAGGGAAAAGAGAGAGGAGATCTAGATCTACATTCCACCAATCAATATCCTCTCTAAGTGAGGGGTAACACACTAGATCTAGATCTTGGAGTTCTTTGTGTTCTCCTATTTGTTCTTCCTCCCATATTTCCCCAATAGCTTTTGTAGCTTTGTTGGAATTCGAGGGAGAAGGATTTGAGCATCTTTGTGGTGTTCTTGCCATTGCATTTGGTGCATCGGTTTGAGCTTTCCACGAAGAGTCGTGGTGGTGAAAGCAAGAAGGTTGTTTCTCTTGGGTTCTTGGAACCATAGAAGGATTCTAGGCCTTTGTGATGATTTGTTGGGAGCCTCCAATTAAGTTGTGGATGTGTGCCTCAACCTTTGTGTAAGGCCCGGTTTCCGCCTCGAAGGAAATCCCTCAGTGGAACCGTGACCTAGGCTTTGTGGCGAGGGTCGCCGGAGAATAAGGGGAGGCGCCTTCGTGGCGCTCGGTGTGTGGTGTGACTACCACATCTTGGGGTGAGGCCTTTGTGATGTTGGTGTGCATCGAGCAACCACATCTCAAGGTGAGGCTATTTGTGGCGTTCGGGAGCACTAAGCCACCGCACCTCTCCAACGGAGATTAACACTCGCACGAGTGTGAACTTTGGGATAAATCATCGTCTCCCGCGTGCCTCATTTATCTCTATACCCGAGCTCTTTACTTATGCACTTTACTTTGTGATATCGTCGTGCTTGAAGTTATATATCTTGCTATCACATAGTTGCTTGTATTTCTTAGCATAAGTTGTTGGTGCACATAGGTGAACCATAGTATATAGGTTTTGGGCTTGACAAAGTAAACGCTAGTTTTATTTCGCATTTGTTAAGCCCATCTCGTAAAAGTTTTAAACCGCCTATTCACCCCATTCTAGGCGACATCCGTGTCCTTTCAATTGGTATCAGAGCAAGGTTCTCTCATTGTTAGGCTTCACCACCTTGAGAGTAAATATGTCGGTTAGGGGATTAGCGCATAATGACTTGTTTATATTTGATGGTACAAATTATGATCTATGGAAAATTTATGTGCTTAATATTTTGTGGGGTATTTCCCCGAACATGGAGCGAATTCTTGACATGGGTTTTTCTTCTCCTGAGGATCCCCAAAATTTATCTTAGGAGGAGAAGAAAAACTCTTGCCTCGATGCTCTTGCTTCTCATGTGTTTTCCATTGTTGTGAGCAATGTAGTTCCTTCATCAATCATGCCTTTTGGGAGCGCTCATGAATTATGGACAAAGCTTCAAGATTAATATGATATGTCCAATATTATTGAGGATGATTGTATTGCTTCCACTTCCGGCCATGATGAGTTCTCATCTTCATCCACTTCACCAATGTGTGGCAAGACACAAGGTAATGATATGGTGAGTGGTGATGGAAATTGCAACATTGGTATTGAGCTTACTATTGATGATCCTTCATCTATATCTCATTGCAATGGTTCATCTTTGGACTTAAACACATCTAGCACCATAAATGATTTACATGCTTGTGTTGATAGTTCTTGCATATCATGTGTAAATTGCTTGAATAAATCTCATGATGATATGCTTGCTATGCCTTGTTGCCATGATAAAAATACTTCTATTTCCTCTAGTTGTTGTTTGACTAAAAATGTAGAGGAAACCAAATATTCTATCAGTCAATACAAGATCTTGAATGGAGCCTCAAGCAACTCTTCATCATTATCTCACGGTTCTCATATATGCCTTATGGCCAAGGGTTCCACGGTATCTCCTACCATAGAACCTAATATTTCTCGTGGTGATAAGGATGAGGATGAATATGAAGAAGAGGATTGGGTAGCCTCTCTACGCGATAAGGGTAAGAGTGTATTCAATGTTCTTTGCAAAGATAAAATTGCTAGCTCTCACTTCTTTGAAATCTTGACTACCGCTATTGAGAGCCAAAAACTTATTTGGATGCGTGAGAACACCATTGATAAAATGAGTGCTCTTGAACGAGAGTATGCCAATGATGTAGCATCCCTAAAGAATGATCTTGAAGAAGAACAAGAGACCGTAGCCTCTCTTGAGGATCAACTTGAAACTCTTGAGGTGTCTCAAAATGAAATATTTGCTAAACTCACTAAAGAAAGAAACCATGCTAAAGCTCAATTGAAAATGCTTAAAAATGAAAAGTCCAAAGTTGGTGTTGGTCAAGATAAACTTGTTAAGGATCTAGATGATCTAGACAAGGCCCACAAGGCCTTGGAGAGCGAACACTCTATCCTCACCAAGTCACATGAGCAACTACAAGCTTCATATTTAAAAGAGCAAGCTATGGTACCCTCTCTTCTTGATATGTCTTGTGATGGTTCGTGTGCTACTAACTCTACTTCTTGTGAATCATCTATCTTGAAGGAGAACGTTGAGCTAAGGGCTCAACTTGAATTGCTAACTAGCAATTATGGGAAATTGGAAGAAAATCATGGAAAGCCTTCTAGCACCCATGAGGATCTTCTAGTCTCCCATGATATGCTAAAGTTAGCTCATGAGGCTATCATATTTAAGGCAACACCTTGTGAGCCTCATGTGGATACTAGCACTACTACTCAAAATGCTATATTGCCATGTGCTAGTCTTAGTAATTCATCCACTCATAGTATTGCTTAATCTTGTGACGAATTATCTTCCTTGCCTTGTTGCTCTAACAATGAAGGTTCTATTTCCTCTAGTACGTGTGTTGTTACTAACCATGTAGAGGAAATCAAAGATCTCAAGGCCCAAGTCTGTAAAGATTCATGAAGGGAAATGCAAACTTGACGCGATGTTGGGTGTGCAACAATCCTTCAATGACAAGAGTGGACTTGGGTTCAAATCCAACAACAAGAACAAGTCCAAGAACAACAACAAGAAGAAGGGCCAATTATATGTCAAATACCAGGCCAAGATTGTTTGCTTCAAGTGCAATATTGAAGGGCACCATGTTAGATCTTGCCCTTTGAAGAAGAAGCAAAAAGGGAAGCGGCCTCAAGCTCAAACTCATATTCAACCTCAAGTTTAAGAAATGCCACTTCCCAAGAAGAATCAAGCCAATGCTCCCATTGTGGATAAATCTAGTGAGAAGAAGGAGAAGAGAAGAACGTGCTACATATGCCGTGAGAAGGGTCACACCTCCTACTTGTGCACTATTGGTACCTCATCCAACCATATCATCATTGATGATGTTTATTCTCGTTGTAAGGATGAGGGTGGCAATGTGTTTTTCAAATATGTTGGTGCTCAAAGTGGTGTTAAGAAAAGAATCATTTGGCTTGCCAAGCCTATTGTGACTAACCTCTTAGGACCCAACTTAGTTGGGGACCAACAATCCAAAACTTGATCAATAGGTGCTTGTTGGAGGGCATTGGTGACTTGGCTACACCATGAAGAATTAAGGGATCTTCATTATTTATATTATATCAAGCCAAGTCTTTTGGTTATCTTGCGTCTATCATATATACAATGTTCCTCCTTGCGGTAACATATACTCAACTCAATTATATTGAAAGTTACTCGCCCCTTTGCATGTATTAGTTTTGTTTCTATCATGTGTTTGTATATGTTGTGCTTCCTACTTGTTTTTCTTGAGAAATCAAGTCTATGTATGTTGGGTTGCACACCATGTATTTGTGTTCGTGTTGGAGCCCATTTGCATCTTGTTGTATCTTATATGGCTCTTATGAGCGATTAATGGACTATCCCATTTTGGGGGAGTGATATGCCTTTGGGAATTTCACAATCCTAACAATGTGTGTACATGAGGAATATCACTTAGAATTGATACTGCAAGATTATCTAGTCTCTATGTGGTATGTCATCCTTATGAGAAATTCAAATTCTAATGTCCATTAATTATCTCTAGTCGGATCTTATTTGCCTCTTGTGAAAATTAATTCCTTATCACATTATGGGGGAGTAATAATCTTTGTGCATATTACAAGCCTAGAAAATGTGAACATTTGAGGTTGTTTTACATACAATTGATATGATAAATTATCTCTCTCCTATGTGGCATGTTTGCTCAAACAAGTTCCAATTTGTTTAAATGGCTTCATTGCTAATATCTTTGTGGATCTTATTTGTGAAATTTTTTCTTGGCATGGTTTTTCACAACGTGTCCCTTAATACACTTTTGGGAAACCATGTGCTTCAAGTCACTCTATTAATTGCTTTGCATGTTGGTATGAATGCTATTAACTGCTTTGCATGTTGGTATGACTAATTGAAGCTATCGAGAAACTCTCTTTGCATGATGGTTAACTCTTATCTTTCACCATATGCTTTATCTGTTGTAAATATGATCTTACGTATACTTACAAACTACCACCGACAAATATTTCCTAATACCTCTTTTCCTAGAACAATTGACAATCTATTATGAGGTAGATATTTATTGATCATATTTACATTGCCTCTTGTGTTTAATTTCCTTATTTATTGCCATGAATTTGTTGTGTTTTGACTCCCATGTGTCTTACTTGCATCTTATGGATCTAATTTGTCTATGTAAATTTTCTTAGCGTTTTTAGTAGATATAGGTAGCGTGATGATCCTAGTTTTGTGCATTTTGTATTTATATGCAAAATCTTAGATAATGCACTAATCTTTAGGGAGCTCTCCTATATTTGTTAGAATGTGTAACATTACTTGATCATTATCAAGAATTTGGTTTTGGGAGACAAACTTTTTCTTGTTGGTACTTTCTGCCATCATAAAAAGTGTTAAGGGTTTGGTGTATTTTCGGGAACCTTGCTCTCTTGGGAGTTGGTTATCTCATTCCTTTGTTTTTTGGTTTAATTAGCTTCTTATAATGAGATAATTCTTTGGAGTCAATCTTGTGTTGATTTGATTCTTTGATATAATTTGGACAACCATTGTTTCTTGATTTATTTGGTGTTTTTGTCCAAATTATATATTCCTTTGTTTCTTGAAAGTCTTGTGCATGCATATTTAATATATGTATATCTTATGGCATGTGTTACTTTGTTTGATCCAATATATAGGGTAAACTCCATCAAAGCCTAATTTGATTAATATGTGCATGAAATTCAATTTGATATCTATATGCACATAGTTTTGTGGAGTTTGTCCTATATGTTATAGTGTATCTAACTACTTTGGACCCAATTAGTTTGGGAACCTTTATATTTAATTTTGTTTTAGGTACAATGAGATACATTAGATGCTTTCCTCACTCTTAGGAAGAAGTGGTGACTCAATGGTAATTTGAGGCAAACTAGGATGATCAACGAACTCCTATCTACTACATCCACACAAATGCTATCTCGGTAACAAGTATCTTCTCATGCATATTTTTCTAGCATCCAATCGTGTGGTTGCATCTTGGCATGAATCTCTTGATTTGCTATGCTTCTTGCAACGATTTTAATGAAACCTTGATGTCTACGCACGCTTCTATTCCTGTAGACAGTGTTGGGCCTCCAAGAGCAGAGGTTCGTAGAATAGCAGCAAGTTTCCCTTAAGTGAATCACCCAAGGTTTATCGAACTCAGGGAGGTAGACGTCAAAGATATCCCTCTCAAGCAACCCTGCAATTAAGATACAAGAAGTCTCTTGTGTCCCCAACACACCTAATACACTTGTCAGATGTATAGGTGCACTAGTTCGGCGAAGAGATAGTGAAATACAAGTAATATGGATGATTATAAGTAGTAATTGCAATCTGAAATAAAAATGGCAGCAAACGAACATGTAGCAGAACTTGTTGGAAACGGTGTTTCAATGCTTAGAAACAAGGCCTAGGGATCATACTTTCACTAGTGGACACTCTCAACAATGATCACATAATTGAATAAATAAATGCTAGTCTAAAACACTCTCTTGTTGGATAACAAACACCATTCATTGTGTAGGGCTGCAAAAGCACACCTCAAGCCGGAGTAAACAAGCTCCACAACGTCATAAAGGAATCACACACGATGCGCACACTGTCACCATCACACCGTGGAGAGTGACTCCGAAGTTCATATTAAAGTAACCTCTAGAGTGCATAATAGACAAGAGTAACATCTACATATTCAACTAGATTACAAAGCTCATGATCACATAAAGATCACACCATGGGAGAGAGAGATGAACCACATAGCTACCGGTAGAGCCCTCAGCCTCGGGGGAGAACTACTCCCTCCTCATCATGGGAGACAGCAACGGCGATGAAGATGGCGGTGGTGTCGATGGAGACAACTCCGGGGGCAATTCCCCGTCCCGGCGGCGTGCCGGAACAGAGATTCTGTCTCCTGAAACTTGTCGTCGATGGCGGCGGCGCTGCGGAACCCTTGGTGGAGTATGACTGGATTATTTAGGGTTTTTGCATCTGGGGCAATATATAGGCGAAGGGGCAGCGTCGGTGGAGTCCCGAGGGGCCCACCCCATAGGGCGGCGCCGCCCCCCTCCTGGCCGCGCCAGTGGATGGGGAGGAGGCCGTGGGCCTCCTCTGGCCTGGCCCTTCTGGCTCCGTGGGTCTTCTGGCGAAATAGAATTTCTGTAATTTTTCTGGTTTTTTCCGAGCACTTTGGTTTTTGGGCCTTTTCTGCAATAAACAGACATAATAAACAGAAACATGCACTGTGGCATCTTGTTAATATGTTAGTCCAATAAATGCCATAATATGATATAAAGTGCATATAAAACATGTAGGTATTGTCATAAAACTAGCATGGAACATAAGAAATTATAGATACGTTGGAGATGTATCAAGCATCCCCAAGCTTAGTTCCTACTCGCCCTCGAGTAGGTAAATGATAAAAAGAATAATTTCTGAAGTGACATGCTACCAACATAATCTTAATCAATACTATTGTAAAGCATATGAGATGAATGAAGTGACTCAAAGCAATGGTCTATAGTTTGCTAACAAATAGATAATGACTAAACAACTGAATCATATAGCAAAAACTTTTCATGAATAGTACTTTCAAGACAAGCATCAAAAAGTCTTGCATAAGAGTTAACTCATAAAGCAATAGATTCTTAATACTCCCTCTGATTCATATTAATTGACTTCAATATGGATGTATCTAGAACTAAAATGTGTCTAGATACATCCATATTAGAGTCAATTAATATGAACCGGAGGGAGCAAAAGGTTTTGAAGCAACACAAAGGAAGATTTAAGTTTCAGCAATTACTTTCAACTTTTAACATGTATATCTCATGGATAATTGTCAACACAAAGTAATATGATGAATGCAATAAGCAAGCACATAAGAATCAATGCACACAGTTGACACAAGTGTTTGCTTCTAATATAGAAAGAAGTAGGTAAACTGACTCAACATAAAGTAAAAGAAAGGCCCTTCGCAGAGGGAAGCAGGGATTAAATCATGTGCTAGAGCTTTTCAAGTTTTGAAATCATATAGAGAGCATAAAAATAAAGTTTTGAGAGGTGTTTGTTGTTGTCAATGAATGGTAGTGGGCACTCTAACCCCTTGTCAAACAGAATTTCAAAGAGCGGCTCCCATGAAGGACGTTATCTCTACCAGCAAGGTAGATCATCCCTCTTCTCTTTGTTTACACATGCATTTTAGTTTTATTTATAGATGACACTCCTCCCAACCTTTTGCTTTCACAAGCCATGGCTAACCGAATCCTCGGGTGCCTTCCAACATTTCACATACCATGGAGGAGTGTCTATTGCAAAATTAAGTTACTTACTGATAAATCAGGGCAAAACATGTGAAGGGAATTATTAATGAAAGTTAATTAATTGGGGCTGGGCACCCCGTTGCCAGCTCTTTTTGCAAAATTATTGGATAAGCGGATGTATATGCCACTAGTCCATTAGTGAAAGTCTGCCCAACAAGTTTGAAAGATAAAACACCACATACTTCCTCATGAGCTATGAAACATTGACACAAATAAGGAGTAATAAAGTTTTGAATTGTTTAAAGGTAGCGCATGAAGTATTTACTTGGAATGGCAGAAAAATACCACATAGTAGGTAGTTATGGTGGACACAAATGGCATAGGTTTTGGCTCAAGATTTTGGATGCACGAGAAGCATTCCCTCTCAGTACAAGGCTTTGGCTAGCAAGGTTGTTTGAAGCAAACACAAGTATAAACCGGTACAACAAAACTTACACAAGAACATATTGCAAGCATTATAAGACTCTACACTGTCTTCCTTGTTGCTCAAACACTTTTACCAGAAAATATCTAGACCTTAGAGAGACCAATCATGCAAACCAAATTTCAACAAGCTCTACGGTAGTTCTCCACGAATAGGTTTAAACTACATGATGAAGAGCTTAAACATGATCTACTTGAGAGCTAAAAACAATTGCCAAGTATCAAATTATTCAAGACAATATACCAACTACCACATGAAGCATTTTCTGTTTCCAACCAAATAACAATCAATGCTGAGGCTTTCAGCTTTCGCCATGAATATTAAAGTAAAACGAAGAGCACAAGTGTTCAAATGAAAAAGCGGAGCGTGTCTCTCTCCCACACAAGCATGCTAGGATCCGATTTATTCAGAGAATGAAAATAACAAAACAAAAATAAAAGCACACAGACGCTCCAAGTAAAGCGCATAAGATGTGAAAGAATTAAAATATAGTTTCACTAGAGATGACCTGATAAGTTTGTTAATGAAGAAGGGGATGCCTTGGGCATCCCCAAGCTTAGACGCTTGAGTCTTCTTGAAATATGCAGGGATGAACCACGGGGGCATCCCCAAGCTTAGACTTTTAACTCTTCTTGATCATGTAATATCATCCTTCTCTCTTGATCCTTGAAAACTTCCTTCACACCAAACTCGAAGTAATCTTATTAGCGGGTTAGTGCATAATCAAAAATTCACATGTTCTGCATGGACACAATCATTACCAACACTTCTGGAAATTACCCATAGCTACTGAAATTTAATGGAGCAAAGAAATCCACTCAAACAAAGTAAAAGAGGCAATGCAAAATAAAAGGCAGAATCTGTCAACACAGAACAGTCCATAAAGACGAATTTTTTATAGGCACTTAACATGCTCAGATCTGAAAACTTAAAACTAATGAAATTTGTGTACATATCTGAGCATTACTCATGAATTTTTTCAGAATTTTTAGATTTTTCTGCAGAGAAAAAAGCTCAAAACCGTGACAGCTAAAAATCTGGTTCTGCACAGAAATCCAAATCTAGTATCGACTTTCTATTAGAGACTTTACTTGGCACAACAATGCAAGAAAATAAAGATAGAAAGGTATTGCTACAGAAGTAACAAGCACCTTGACTCAAAACAAAAAGAAAAGCAAAAATAACAGAAAATAAAAACGATGGGTTGTCTCCCATAAGCGGTTTTCTTTAACGCCTTTTAGCTAGACATAGTGATTTTTATGATGCTCACATAAAGATGAGAGTTGAAAAGAGAGCATCAAGAAGCATATATAAAACATGTTTAAATCTAACACTCTTCCTATGCATAGGAGCCTTGTAAGAAAACAAGTCAATGAAGAACAAAGTGAGTAGCATAGGAAGACAAAACAAGTGTAACTTCAAAAATTTCAACACAAGGAGAGGAGACTTAATATTATTGTGATATATGAAATCGTGTCTCCCTCTCTCATAAGGACCAGTAGGTCTTAAAGTACCCAGCAAATAAAAGCAAATCAAGAGAAAGCTCAAAACATTCATCACAAAGAGAAGAAATTTAGTAACATGAAGATTTCTATACCCATACTTTCCTCTCTCAAAATAATTTTCAGTGGCATCATGAATAAACTCAACAATATAAAAGTATCATTACTCTCCACATAAGCATAATCAATTTTATTAGTAATAGTGGGAGTAAAACTATCACAACCATCATTGTAATCATCATAAATTGCAGGCATGGTATAATCATAATAAAATTTATCCTCCATAGTAGGTGGCACCAAAATACCACTATCATTATAATCATTATAAATGGGAGGCAAAGTATCATCAAAGAAAATTTTCTCCTGAAAACTTGGGGGACTAAAAATATCACAACCAGCTTCCCCAAGCTTAGACTTTTCCATAGCATTAAAAATAATAGTGTTCAAAGAATTCATGCTAAAAACATTGCTACAACTATTTTGCAAACAAAGTTCCATGGGTTTTTTAATTCTCTCTTTAAACACATCATGTCCTAATTCAATATAAATTTCATAAAGATCTCTAATTTTGTTGTTGTTTTCCATTAAGCCTAACTAGTGAAATAAAAACAAGAAACAGAAATATATAATTGCAGAATCTAAAGGAAATAGCTTCGAGCACTCACACACCGGCAACAGTGCTAGGAAATAGCTTAGTAGTCGGAGGATGTGAATACCTTTTACCTTACCTCCCCGGCAACGGCGCCAGAAAATAGCTTGATGTCTATGCACGCTTCTATTCCTGTAGACAGTGTTGGGCCTCCAAGAGCAGAGGTTCGTAGAACAGCAGCAAGTTTCCCTTAAGTGAATCACCCAAGGTTTATCGAACTCAGGGAGGTAGACGTCAAAGATATCCCTCTCAAGCAACCCTGCAATTAAGATACAAGAAGACTCTTTTGTCCCCAACACACCTAATACACTTGTCAGATGTATAGGTGCACTAGTTCGGCGAAGAGATAGTGAAATACAAGTAATATGGATGATTATAAGTAGTAATTGCAATCTGAAATAAAAATGGCAGCAAGCGAACATGTAGCAGAACTTGTTGGAAACGGTGTTTCAATGCTTAGAAACAAGGCCTAGGGATCATACTTTCACTAGTGGACACTCTCAACAATGATCACATAATTGAATAAATAAATGCTACTCTCAAACACTCTCTTGTTGGATAACAAACACCATTCATTGTGTAGGGCTGCAAAAGCACACCTCAAGCCGGAGTAAACAAGCTCCACAACATCATAAAGGAATCACACACGATGCGCACACTATCACCATCACACCGTGGAGAGTGACTCCGGAGTTCATATTAAAGTAACCTCTAGAGTGCATAATAGACAAGAGTAACATCTACATATTCAACTAGATTACAAAGCTCATGATCACATAAAGATCACTTTTACCATGGGAGAGAGAGATGAACCACATAGCTACTGGTAGAGCCCTCAGCCTCGGGGGAGAACTACTCCCTCCTCATCATGGGAGACAGCAACGATGATGAAGATGGCGGTGGTGTCGATGGAGACGACTCCGGGGGCAATTCCCCGTCCCGGCGGCGTGCTGGAACAGAGATTCTGTCCCCCGAAACTTGTCGTCGATGGCGGCGGCGCTGCAGAACCCTTGGTGGAATATGACTGGATTATTTAGGGTTTTCGCATCTGGGCCAATATATAGGCGAAGGGGCAGCGTCGGTGGAGTCCCGAGGGCCCACCCCATAGGGCGGCGCCGCCCCCCTCCTGGCCGCGCCAGTGGATGGGGATGAGGCCGTGGGCCTCCTCTGGCCTGGCCCTTCTGGCTCCGTTGGTCTTATGGCGAAATAGAATTTCTGTAATTTTTCTGGATTTTTCCGAACACTTTGGTTTTTGGGCCTTTTCTGCAATAAACAGACATAATAAACAGAAACTGGCACTGTGGCATCTTGTTAATACGTTAGTCCAATAAATGCCATAATATGATATAAAGTGCATATAAACATGTAGGTATTGTCATAAAACTAGCATGGAACATAATAAATTATAGATACGTTGGAGACGTATCAAACCTCTTTATTGCAAATGTGAGTAAATTGAAATGAGCACATATGTTGGAAAGTATATAAAATCATGCTCATGATTCATCTATCCCGACTATGACTATCTAGCAATTTTATTGCATATCAATTCCTCAAGCTTCTGGCATGTGCAATATCGATGAAAGTGCAAGTTGAGTTATTTATTTTGGTATCCTTTCTTTGCGATACTTGTTACTCCTCTCAAAGTATCTCAACTATCTTCTTTCCCTTATTGATATTTTGTGATGTCTTTGATGTGTTCGTGGTTGAAGTTCATGAATGTACAATAAGATAAAATTGAGCATTTGGCCATGCTATTAAGCAAAAAATCTTATTGGTATATTGCATGACTTCGTCTTGGATATCATGCTATATTTATTGTGTATCTATTTTTTTGTACAAGTTTCTTTGTGGATAAATATCTTCGTGATATTGCCCACTTAGAGAAACTTATACACACAAGATATGATACATCTCCATTTAATATATTATTTATTTGTCATGTGTTGATTGGTCATGATAAGCAATATAATTCATTAAAGACTATGATGATGCTTTTTTGCTCATCCTTGTAATAGTCTTATAATATGCTTTGTCACGCCTTTCACATATCCTCTTGGTTGAGCCTTTTATTATGGTGCCTCTTACTTGTTGCTCAACCATTTGTTTGTTTCAAGTGTTAAGCTTAATTTTCTATCTATGATCTATTGCAAATGTTTCTGCTTTTAAATGGTATTGAGGGAGTGAGGATTCCATGTTATGCATATTGTATTCAAATGCAACATTTTAATTTAAGCATGTACCTTCGGGAGCTTCCTCATTTTATTTAAAGCACAATTTTATGGTGATCATTAGAGTTTAATTCACTTGGTATCTTTTGTTTTGAATGATATTGTGGGAGTGATGATTCCATGTTTGTGCACTTTATACTCCAATGCAAATTATCTAGTTTTGTGCACAAACCTTGGGGAGCTTCCTCATATTATTTAGAGCAATCTTCTTGATCGTATCATAATATATATCTTTATTTTGGTATCTTCTTTGTGGTTAATTTGGTTGCTTGCTTCATTTGTTGAAGCTTCTTGACCTTGTTATCCTTTTGCAATCTTTGATCCTCTTTATAGTGTGATTCCTTCTGAATATTCGTCATTGGATGCGTGCATTTGATTCCACTCAAATTATGAGAAACGCACACGCTATCGAAGAACTCTCACTATATTGGTCTTCTAAATTTTTCACCCATTTCATCCATTGGTGCAAATGGGGGAGAAGTTTGGAGGGGTTAAGGGAATTTGGTTATGTCTTTGCTTTGTTCTTAAGCATGTGCCTTTCTTGCATTGCATCCTATTGCTTTGCATAGTTGTATATTTAGAGGAAACTTCACTAGACTTTGAATGCCAATGTATGCAATGAAATTCAAGTTCATTCACACATGCATATATTATGGGGGAGTTTGCTCTATGTATTCAACTTGTTTATTACTTAAATTCCTTATATAAACCCTCTCAAAGAGATTGTCATCAATTACCAAAATGGGGGAGACTGAAAGTGCATGGAGCCCCCATGTGTGGTTTTGGTAATTAATGACAATCCCTATGGACTAATGTTTGCATTGAGTTATATTGTGGGAGTTGTCCATAGGCAATGCTTGAACCATATGTTGGCTTCAAGATTGCAATAAGAAGCAAATGAAGAAGATCAAGTGTCAGTATGTCTTGAAGATGAAGATGAAGTGAGCCCTCAAGTTTAACTTCAAGGCATCAACGATGAAGAATGAAGAAATGAAGTGCAAGTTCAAGACGAGCCATCTCGAAGAGATCATTTGCTTGAAGCTTGTCATCCATATGGCTATCATGGATATGTGAAGATGCACCGAAGAAGAAGCTCTCCCATAGTGGAGTATGGGGAGAAATTCGCATGACTTCATCAAGCAAACACAATCAAGAAAGACGTTTCATTTTGTTGCGGTCAAGACCGTCATCATCAAGCTCAAGTGGAATGCACAAGATTAAGGTTTGCTCTTGATAGGGTCTCTTTCTCACCGGTCTCCAAAACCGGTCTCATAGTGTAGTTGGAGATCGGTTTATAGTTTAGTTGACGTACTATCAAGAGGGCTCTCGAGTGAGTAACTCGATCGTATCCTTCGGAGAGCTCAAACCTTTGCATCCTTGCATCATATTTCTTGGTTGTTATTTGGATCTTATCCATGTAATGTTTTAGAGCTTGTGCTTATTCTCATGACAAGCTCTAGATCATCAAGAATGGTTTTTGCACGGGCAACTTGTTGCATTTTCAAGGTTGGAGGTTTTACCGGTATGTCTTTTTTAGATAGGTCAAACCTTTCATCATTTGTTTCTATCCCCCCTTATTGGACTATGATGGTTCCCTGCATTATCTTGTAGAGCTATTTCCTAGCTTCAAAACGAGCTTAAGCTCCTCAAAATCGCAGTCCGGATGCTAAAGTTATGCCCGTTCAGTTTGATGTTTCTGCCCGTTTTCAGGGGGTGGATATTCCAGCCCAAGTTGGGGGCGGATTATCCGCCCCCCGGAATATCCGGCCCAAACGAATAATCCGGCCAAATATTCGGCCCCCATCCAGGGGCATCTTTTTTCTAGTCCTTAGCCGTTTTTCGGGGGCCGGATTTGTTGCAATAATCTGGGCCGGATAATCCGGCCCGAGAAGACCTAAACGGTCGTATTTCGTGGGGGACCTATAAAAGGCCCCCTTCTTCCTCCTTGGGCTGGTTACTACTCACATTCTCTCTCCTCCATTGTTGTTCTTGAGTAGCTTGCTCTATCTCTCAATCCCTCCATGATTATTGCTCCCATTTGAGGGAAAGAGAGAGGAGATCTAGATCTACATTTCCACCAATCAATATCCTCTCTAAGTGAGGGGTAACACACTAGATCTAGATCTTGGAGTTCTTTGTGTTCTCCTATTTGTTCTTCCTCTCTTATTCCCCCAATAGCCTTTGTAACTTTGTTGGAATTCGAGAAAGAACGATTTGAGCATATTTGTGGTGTTCTTGCCATTGCATTTGGTTCATCGGTTTGAGCTTTCCACGAAGATTCGTGGTGGTGAAAGCAAGAAGGTTGTTTCTCTTGGGTTGTTGGAACTATAGACGGATTCTAGGCCTTTGTGGTGATTTGTTGGAGCCTCCAATTAAGTTGTGGATGTGTGCCTCAACCTTTGTGTAAGGCCCGGTTTCCGCCTCGAAGGAAATCCCTTAATGGAACCGTGACCTAGGCCTTTGTGGCGAGGGTCGCCGGAGAATAAGGGGAGGCGCCTTCGTGGCGCTCGGTGTGTGGTGTGACTACCGCATCTTGGGTTGAGGCCTTTGTGGTGTTGGTGTGCATCGAGCAACCACATCTCAATGTGAGGTCATTTGTGGCGTTCGGGAGCATTAATCCACCGCACCTCTACAACGGAGATTAGCACTCGCAAGAGTGTGAACTTCGGGATAAATCATCGTCTCCCGCGTGCCTCGGTTATCTCTATACCCGAGCTCTTTACTTATGCACTTACTTTGTGATAGCCATCTTGCTTGAAGTTATATATCTTTCTATCACATAGTTGCTTGTATTGGTTAGCATAAGTTGTTGGTGCACATAGGTGAACCATAGTATATAGGCTTTGGGATTGACAAAGTAAACGTCAGTTTTATTCCGCATTTGTTAAGCCCATCTCGTAAAAGTTTTATACCGCCTATTCACATCCCCTCTAGGTGACATCCGTGTCATTTCAGGATATGATCAGTCCCAATCCTAGTTTCGGAAACGAGCGAGGTAAGCGGAAACTATGCCTCCCTCTCTGGAGGGATAAATACCATATCCAACACACAACGGACAGGGTTACGATGCTTATTGGACCAGGTAAATTGAGCCCTATTCATGTTGAGCTCCCTTAGGGCAAGGCGAGCCAGACAATCAGTAAACAAATGGACTCGTGGCCACTTTATGTTAGTATTATTCTTGTCCTACGCTCCCTAATCAGATTAAAATCACCACCCACTACCACTGGATGTTGGCAATTACTGATCTCAGCCTCAAGTTCCTCTAGGAACTCGCTAGTCCTGAAGTGGTCAGCAGGACCATAGATGCCAATAAACTCAAACTTGAACCGAGGAGCACCGTGCAAAATAAGCGCACTGATAGCTCTAGGGTGCTATCCCTGACGTCCAGGAGCATTCCACATGAATTTCCCACAGCTGCCACCCAATGCCACAGAAATTTATCCCCTAGTTCCACCCGACTCAAACTGAAGATCGACTCCAAGTATAACCAAGAAAATCCATGGCACAACATTAACCAAAAGATTAGGAACTCAGCAAATACATCCCCGTCAAAAACACCAGCTGAGCCTCAAACTCTTAACGAACAAGAGGACACCCAAGAATAAGAAATCAATCCCTCATCATAAACAGAGGCAGCACCGTGGGACACCGCAGCACCCGGTGCTGCAGCTGGTAGGGAGGCATGCGCAGGAAGAGGAGGAGCAGCAGCTGGGGCAGGAGCAGGTGCAGCCACAGGAGCATCTCGGGCACGGGCTGGTGCAGCAGCAGCCTCCGCTACAGCCCCCGCACCCGACGCGGCACCGGCCGCCGCTGCAGCAACGGCACATCCTTTCCAGCCCTCCGCAGGAGCAGCAGCAGCTCGGTCCCTTGATCTGGATGGTGGAGCACCCGCCGCAGCAGCAGATCCACGACAGGTAGCTCAAACACGTACGGGCTCTACAGGGTGCAGTCACAAAAGTTAACTTCCTTCTCAGCCGGTCACTGATCACTTGTAAGTTGCTAGTACTAACGCAGGTAATTAACATAAGTTGATGGTTGTGCGCTCGATCTGCAGGACGTCAAATCGATGTTTGCTCATAATTGTTAAGGTTTGTACAATAATGGAGATGCTCCATGAGAAAATTAGCAATAATTTAACCTTCTGACTGCTTTCCTGGCGCTCATGTTATAGGCACTACATCTAACACAAACTCTAGTACTGTTTATTTCGGATTCTCATGACAGGGTGACAACAACGAAAAAAAACTATTTGCATCAGCTGGTATGACTTTCCATCATTTTTTTTCGAAGAGCTTCCAACGTTTGTTAAGTTATGGAGGAAGAAAAAATTACCGAAACTTCTTTGGCAAGTGGTGAGATCGATCAGTGTTTCCATTCTTCGACGAACTGTTTGTAAAGAGATATAGTAAGAAAAATGATATCTTCTATGTTAAGTCCAAGACAATTTCTCAACCTGAAAATCCATACATCGTTATGAATGGATCGGCATTCTTTCCTACGAACTCATCAACCCTGCAAAATCATCAGAGGCACAATTAATGCTCAGTCTCCTGCATGTTTTGATCAAGAAAAAATTATCTTTAAATTTGCACAATAGTTCGCCTTGATGACATATGGGAAAAATATACCAACCATCACGCTTGTTTATCTTTATTGCACGAGTCCATGTGAAAGGTACGGCTAATTGATTTTCTGAATACACAACACACATGATCTAAGCTCCTATGTATGGTTCGCCAGAAAGCATGCTATAAAGAGAAAACATATGCATACAATTTAATATTTAAATTCAATCAATCACACCAATAAATTCAGTCATCCAAATCCCCAACACTGCTCATATCCAAATTTTCCATAGTGTTCTACTTTGTTTTTCTTCAGAAATTAGGTATGTTGGGTTCTGCATCTGTTGATGCACTTGGTCCAATGTCCTAAACAGGCACAATGTTCTACATGTGTACTAATTTTAATCATGAGTAAATTGCGCAAAGCCACCACTTCTAGGAACATGGATATAGAGCTAACAACTTTTTTGCGAACTTTTTGTATAAAACCATTATTTTTGAAACTTTATGTTGCAGATAGGTGTAACGAAGCCATGAGTTTTAGAACTGTTGGACCATGTATTTGGATTGTTTGTAACTTAAAGCCTTAAAGTTGTAGTTTTGTACAAAATAAAAATCGGAAACCGTTTTCCTACCTAGGGCCCTAAAAGTGGTGGTTTTGTATAATCTACTTTTCCAATCATTGGCGTGGAAACACACAGGTTTCTGATAGTGATTTCCTGCATAGTTTTTCCCTAACTTGCTTCTTGAATCTCGAAAGATGGAAAATGAAAAATCATATAAGAATTCAACTATAAAATCTGATGCTTACTCTTTGCAGCATTTGGAGGCAGCATGCACCCCCTCAATGGAGTTAATTTCGCCCTACAAGGGAAAGAATAGTTTTTTAATTAATCCAAGTATGAAAGAAAAAAAATTCTATTCAAAGCAGTTTGCTAGTAGTGGTATACAACGAGGAAAGGTCATGTGTTGAGCCTGTCAACTTTTCAGGTGTTGTCTGGTATATTTTAACATCCTAAGCATTTAAAGCTAATCGGTGAACCCAAAAGGAGCACATGGATTTGACCAAGAACTACCATGATAATGTTTGAAGCAAAATTTAGATAGCTAAAAAATGGTGATTATTTATGTTCTCTTAAATATTTAACCTTTTACATAACAAGAGCAGGACATCATTTAGAGGGCAAAGAAGAGGATTGTATATTTTAACACCCTAAGCTCTTGAAGGTAATCGGTGAATCTAAAAGAAGCACATGGATTTGACCGAGGACTACATTGCTAACCACGTAATCATATGATGCTAATGTTTGAAGCAGAATTTAGATGCCTAAAAAATGATGAACATTTCTTTCTCCTAAATATTTAACCTTTTTTACATAACAACAGCAGGACATCATTTAAAGGACAAAAATGAGGATTGTATATTAACAGCAGGCAGATGACTCTTCTGTCCATAACTGCAAGAATATTAAAATGTTCCAGTGAACAGGTTGGACAGAAGGAAGAGTTGTGGCATGCAGCTTGATTGCTTGATCATAAATACAGCATGGCTAAGAGTGACACTGGAAGTAACTTTCTAGACCCATCATGGCTTGGGTTCTTTTTTAAATAAAAAGGGCTAGAAAAAGATTTATTTTTATAAATACAGTTTGGAAAAATTGCAACCTGCTGCTATTGATTTTAAATACTCCTACCCCTCTTCAGGTCAGGGTCAACCCTACTCGATCTCTAGCATTGCCGATTAATCAGTCAAACCCTCACACTTGACTGAAGTACAAATTGTTTCAAAACCCTTATAGAAAGGCACAGTGAGTACACATGCCTACATAAAATAATTAATCAAGAAGTGGTACCTAGCTTAGATCAGCTATGGCGCCATGGCTTGCGGCTAAACCCCCTGGCTAAAACCCTAGTACTAAAAAACACAAGGCAGCTGCTTTGGAGAGTATCCAGGGATACTCTACTAGAACCCTCCAACGTTCAAAAGCGGGCAAAGGGAATAATGAGACAGAGACTTTGCCTTAAAACACGCGCAAATCAATGGTACGATCCGCACGTGCCCAGAGGTAGCCGACTAAACTAATCGATCGAGCTGTTCGATCTCCGGCGACTAGCTTCGTACACCCACGTAATCTCATTGACGAGATTTAGTTTAGTAGATTTTCTTTTATTTCCCTTTAATCTTTTCTGGTGCGGATCGAAGAGAGACGAGATGAGTAGCTTGGGGAGTTAAGAGGGGGGGAATGATTTATGAATGCATAGCATAGAAAGGTGGAGCGAGATGGTACCTACCTCGAGGAATCCGATCTCGCGGTGGAGCGTGTCGACGGCGAGCTGCAGGCGGTGGCGGCCACAAGGGTCCGGCGAGGACGGCGGCGACTTGGGCCTTGGCGCCGCCATTGCCATCATCGAGATCGAACGGCGGACGGATATAGGCGCGCTGCGCAGCTGCAAATATGGAGTCGGCGGCGGAAGAGGTGGGAGCTAGTGCAGGAAGGCCATGGATGGACGGACGGAGAGAGCTAGCTTAGCTATCTATGCGAGGCGAGGAGAGCAGCGCGCGGTGGCGGGCGAGTAAATGGCAGTCGGGTCAGAGGAAGCGGTGGAGGAGCACATGGAGAGTGGGGCGGTTGCCGTTTTGGGCAGTGGCAATGATGGAGGGGAGAGAGTGGAGGCCTTCTTTTCCGGAAAAATGGCGCGGTAAGCAGGCGAAGCAAGGAGAAGGAGCTAGCTAGCACGCGCGTGGAGAGAGAAACAAAGCTAGACACAGTGCGTTATTGCGAGAGTTGGAGGAAGAGAGAAAAGAGAGAGAGAGGGCTGGGGCTGGGCGGTGGCAGAGGAGAGAGAGGATGGGGCTTGAAAGATTGTCGGGGACGGCCGGATCTAGAGAGCGACAGAGCAAGGGATCTATGGCGGACGGGGACGGACCCCGCTCCGCTTGCTGCCAAGAGACTTGCACCGGGACTGTGGACGTCCGATCCCAGCCGTCCAATACAGCCCTCGACGTGGATCCAACGGAGGAGGAGCTAACGAGAATGTTTAGCTCGTGAGCCCGATCCTCACTCGACACCCGCTCGACGTTTGACCCTGCAGCTTAGACTGAGCCCAAGCCTATCTGAGGTACACTGTAAAAGAAACCCTATCATCACAGGCACTTATTACTGTACCTTATTTTAACTTTAGCGTGTGTTAGTGTGTATATTCATAGGATATTGAAAATAATAATATGGTCAAAAATTCCAACATATTTTATCCTTTTTTCTAACACTAGGAAATTTGCCCGTGCGTTGCAACGGGAAACACAATGCAAATAACACCATGATGTGGGATAGCGGCTTGTTTCACTTCGACGAAACTATCATCTAACCTCTCGACGTCTTGCTCGGCGAACATGGTGGTGTTGGCGGAGCTGGTTCCTCTAGGGGCAGCTTGCATATTGCAGTACTCGATGACCTAAGTAGGGATGACATTTGGGAGTAGGACATCGTTCTCAATGCAATCGTCCTTGATAATGCGGCGGATGCGATCGCGCCGCCACCTCGTGGGCGATCTCTTCTCATCCAGAACCTTGTCAAAGATGTTGCTATCATTAAAAGTCAATGCTCTTTTTAACATTGACATGTCCCTACTCCATGCCTCACTATAAACAAACCAGGTTACACATCATGTAAAAAATATCCAAAAGATAAAATTGTTGTTCCATTTACTGGTTTCTTTCAAATTAAAATACAATTTGATAGGCCATTGCATCAAGGTCAACATGAATATGTTCCTAAATAAATCAAATCATAGGTTGTGTTGGAATAACAAAATAAAAAATGTTCTGAATTACATATTCCACTATTTCACTATTTTTTTTTGCCCACTAATCTACGTACGGTCTCTCATATGGATTTTTTCATCAATCTTGCAAGCTAGCTAAATGTAAATGAGTGATCAATTGGCATACATGCATGTGCAGCGAGGAAACAATACAGCTCAGGATACGGCCGTCAATCCCCCAACCGCATGTGCAGAATTATCTGCAGTATATCGCATCCGTCTTCGTTCTAGCACGAATTAGCACCTCAATACGGATTAGCACCCCATGCTAGCCCTTTACAACTGGTACGAGTCCGACAGCGTCCTCTCGGCGATTGCCCAAACATCGAATCCGACCGATCTCGCCGTATGGTTGTTGAACACGGTTTAGTTCCTAGCGCGTCCAAGATATCAATTGAGAAGTTGTGCATACAGTCGACGGCCGACCCCGTTGATTAAGGCGGCAATAAAGTCCAAAGTGCAAAAATTGCAGCGAGGAGGACCTCATGGTTTCGAGACGTACCATCCCGCTTAAAAGTACATAGGTGAAGGCCTTCAAACTGAATTCGGTAGGCATAGCTGCCCATGCTTTAGATCTCCTGCTATATATGATTCCTGCATTGAGGTTGTGACGGATGTCATATTGAGCCATATGAACTACCATACCAAGTTTATATACTCTTTGTATTATCCAGCACGTAAGCTTGTCCTCGAGATCAACCTCGCCCTTCTTATCATTCAAGTGCACCTGCACCGCGGCATCGGTCGGCCACTCGAGCTCTTGGACTCGGCTCTGATCTCAGGTGAGGTCCTTCCCCGCAATGGCGGATCCAAAGCAGGCATAGAGAAGGCGTCAGATTTTGTCTTGTAACTCGTGATGGCGATCTGAGCTCTCCTCCTCAGGGCGTCGATTCATTCTCTATAAAAATCTGTGCACAAGCTTTGCATCCTCACAGAATAATCATATATAGCTGGCGGCGGTCGAAACCGGAGGCGAGCGGGAACTTTCCGGCGATGGGGAAATCGGAGGTTCCTGCACGGTCCACCGACGTACGTGAGTCGTGAGGAAGCTAGTCGATCCTCTCGCGATGCCACGAGCCGATCAGGGAGTATGTCATATATATTGAAACATAGGTCGGCTGTTTCAGTTCGGATCGATCTCTCTTTACATACCTCGTATGGGCCAAGGAGGGCTTCGCCGAGGACGTACGTGCGGTTGGCTAGCTCTGTTGTTGTGATTCGATTCGGTCTCTATATGCGTACGTGTTGGACTTGGACGCCGACAGGTCGCTTGTTGGTTCTGTTCTGTTTGGATCACGTACAGACCACGAGTTGAAGACCAAATCGTTGCCTCCTTGCCTCGTGGAGTTGAACAGAGATCATGTAGGAACACACGACGCACAACGAGGCGGACGAAACCACGGACGAACGACGGATGAAACGGACCAAACCAAGGAAACGCTTCTCCCTTTATTATTAGGTATAGATATGCGAGTAAACTTACTTATTTTTGTCCAATTTTGGTTTTGTTATAAGATAATTAAGTAATAATGCCTACTTCCACTGCTTGCCTTTGTCTCAATTGAGCAATCGGGTATAGCAAATTAAGTTGAATTAGTATAACTAGTTAGGCGCGTTCTGAACGTCGGTCGGCTGATAGTCATACCCCCGCACCCCTGTCGTCTGATGGTCATCCGAAGCCCAAAATCAACAGTGGCAGAAGCTTTTACTTTTGCCCTTGGTTTTGTAAAATAAAACCCGTGCTCCTGGACTCTCCACCTCAACGAAAGGCCATATTTCTTTGGGCCCGATATTAGTGGTATTTAAAACAAAAATACCACTGTAGGGGGAGATCTGTGTCAAACCGAGTATTGCAACAAAATTCATCACTCCGTGTACAGAAAAAATACTGTTACAACAAATAATCACAATAAATTTTAGATAAGTTAATGATATTAAAAATGGTTAAACAACACAATTTTCTGTATATTGATTGCAAAATAACCACAAATATTTGCAACAAAAAAATAAATGTGTTTTCAGCAAATAAAAAGGGGGTTAAGCAACAATTTATTTGATATAGATTCATTTGCAACAAAAATCACAAACTATTTCTACAAAAATTACAACAACAAAAAAGATTCATTGAGTTTTTTTTTGAAAGGATTACGGCAGGGGAAGCCCCTACAGTGGTTTTTTTTTGTGAAATAATAAGAACCCAAATCTGCGTCCGTGGGGACTTGAACCTGGGTGGCTGGATTGTACATCCACTTCCCTAACCAAGTGAGCTAGGCTCACTTCTTAAGATTCATTGAGTTATTGATACGTTGCAAACGTATCTATAATTTTTTATGCTTCATGCTTGTTTTACACCAATTTATATATGTTTTGTTACACTTCGTGACACTTTTATTTATTTTCTGGAACTAATATATTGACAAGATGTCATAGTGCCAATTCTTGTTTTCTGCTGTTTTTGTATTTCAGAAAAGTTGTACAGGAAATATTCTCTGAATTGGATGAAACGAAAGCCGAAGTTTCTATTTTACTGTAAGGAAGACGGAGAAGAACCAGGAGGTGGCCACACCACCCCTAGGCGCGGCCCACCCCCTGGCCGCGCCTAGGTATGGTGTGGAACCTCGGGCGTCCACCGACCTCGCCCTTCCGCCTATAAATTCATCTGTTCGGGAAAAACCTAAATAAACGAGCCTCCATCCATGAAAAGTTCCGTTGCCACCGTCATCGTCGACTCTAGCTCGGGAGGGCTCTAAAGCTCTTCCCGTCACCCTGCCGGAGAGTGAGATCATCACCGGAGGCTTCTACATCGCCATGCCCGCCTCCGAAGTTATGCGTGAGTAGTTCATCTCTGGACTACGGGTCCATAGCAGTAGCTAGATGGTTGTCTTCTCCACTTTATGCTTCATGTTTAGATCTTGTGAGCTGCCTATCATGATCAAGACCATCTTTATGTAATGTTACATGTTGTGTTTGCTGGGATCCGATGAATATTGAATACTATGGTTGAGATTGATTATATACTTGGCATATGTTATTTGTGATCTTGTATGCTCTCTGTTGCTAGTAGATGCTCTGGCCAAGTATGTGCTTGTGACTCCAAGAGGGAGTATTTATGCTCGATAGTGGGTTCATGCCTCTAGTAATCTGGGAGAGTGACAATAACTTCTAAGGTTGTAGATGTGTTGTTGGTACTAGGGAGAAAACAACAATGCTTTATCCAAAGATAATTCTATTGTTTACTTTACATATTTTACTTAATGCAATAATCTGTTGCTTGCAACTTAATACTGAAAAGGATGCGGATGCTAACTGGAAGGTGGATTATTAGTCATAGATGCAGTTGGATTACGGTCTATGAATCTTGTTGTATTGCCCAAATGAATCTCATAGTAATCATCTTGTCATGTATGGTCTTTATTCTGTCAATTGTCCAGCTGTAATTTGTTTACCGAACATGTTATTTATCTTTATGGAGAGACACCTCTAGTAAACTGTGGACCCCGGTCCTTTCTTTTACACTCCAAATACCTGTTCTTTTTATTGCCAACTCTGTTGAGCGCAGATTTCACACCGTTGGGGAACCCCAAGAGAAAGGTATGATGAGCACAGTAGCAAGTTTTCCCTCAGTAAGAAACCAAGGTTTAATCGACCAGTAGGAGAAATGCATGACTTCTGAAGGTGTTGCTAGCTGACTAGTGGCAGGGCGCGCTACTTGCGTCAGCAACAACGTGGAACCTGCACACAACACAACATAAATACTTTGCCCCAACTTATAGTAACGTTGTCAATCTCATCGGTTTTACTGAACACAAAGGATTAGACGTATAGTGTGGAAAAATGATGATTGTTTGCATTGAAATTAAAGAGAACAGTGCTTGCAGTAAGTAAACAGAACATGATGATTGTATCAGTGAAAAAGACCGGGGTCCATAGTTCACTAAAGGTGTCTCTCCATAAAGATAAATAACATGTTGGGTGAACACGTTACAGCTGGGCAATTGACAAAATAAAGACCATACATGACAAGATTATTACTGTGAGATTTGTTTGGGCATTACAACATAATACATAGATCGTAATCCAACTACATCTATGACTAATAATCCACTTGTCGCTTATCGTCTGAAACCCTTCCAGTATTAAGTTGCAATCAAAAAATTATCGCATTAAGCAACGTGTGTAAAGTAAACAATAGAATTACCCTTAGATAAAACATTGTTGTTTTCACCCTAGTAGAAACAACACATGTACAATCTTAGAAGTTATTGTCACTCTTCCATAAAATTAGAGGCAAGAACCTACTATCGAGCATAAATACTTCCTCTTGAAGTCACAAGCATTTACTTGGCTAGAGCAACTACTAGCAACGGATAGCATGCAAGATAACAAATAACATATGACAGATATATAATCGATCTCAACATAGTATTTCATATTCATCGGATCCCAACAAACACAACATGTAGCATTACATAAAGATGATCTTGACCATGATAGGCAAGTCATAAGATCTAAACACGAGGCACAAATTGGAGAAGACAACCATCTAGCTACTACTATGGACCCAGCAAACGCAACATATAGGATTAAAATCAAGTTATTGTAAAGCCAACACAATCTTGATCAAGTTATTGTAAAGCATTGTGAGCTGGGATCAAAGTACTCTAAACATAGGCATGATAGATATAATTTTAACAATAGAACTTAGCAACTATGTTATAACATGAGAAGTAACTCAAACAAAGGATCATGAATAATTATGCATTGAAAGCAACTGTTTGTTCATGAGCATAGAAAACATAGCAAAATGGTACTCAGCATGTCCTTTATGAAGTAGCAAAACATAAATGTTAGGACACCTTTAAAGTTCAAAGGGTGACTAGATACAAGTAATTTAAGAACAAGCAATAGCATAATCATGAATCAGTCAATAATAAATTTGGGACTATGCATATTATACTAAGAATGACAATTATGCTCTCTTAATTGGTGCATAAAGAAGAAGATGAAGACTCAACATAAAAGTAAAAGAAAGGGTCCTTCGTAGAACGAAGCAAGATTAACAAGTTTTATAAACCTTCAAAAAAGTATGGTGTACATTAGCTTTGAGCTCTCATTACCCCTATCATTAGCATCTTGAATGCTTAAAGTTAATGTTAGGGAAAATATGAGTTATATGCTTGACAAATCACAAGTTGAAAATCTCGTGCCCCTTGAATACGAGTACCTAAACCTCATGCTACTCAACTTAGGTCCCAAATAAGTTCTTGTCATTGTAAGTATACATGTATCACTGAGAATGCTAACGGGGTACCGCTTGCCCCATGATATGGAAGCACTCCTGCCCGTGATATAGGAGAATTCCCATGTCAAAATGACACGACAAACAGACAATGAGCATCTCAGCAATCCTTTTATTTACTATGGGCATAGCTTTTTATTGAAGATGCGTCATAGAATGCTCACTATGTTTCGCTGCAAATTTACACCATGACTGATGCATGGCTTAAGTTGGACGCCTAGGCGTTTCTCTAACATATATACCAACTCCATGGACCTACAAGTTTCCATTTTATTTTGCACACTAGGCATCCATAAATAAAAGAACATAATATCAACTAAATAGGAATAAGTGCAATGTTGAAAGCGTGTCCCATGAAAGCATGGTTGTGCTAACTCCCAACTCGTAATTTGCAAGCATATAATATTCATAAGATAGTCACAATGGTTCAAGTTTGTTAAGTGCAAGAAAGTAAATGTGACATCAAACTCGCGAGAGCATTGCTAACTAATTTTATCATGACAAAATTTAATTAGAAAGATAAATAAAAACATGATGAATATACTTGGAATAGCAATGATGCTAGTAGGTAGATATGGTGGATACGTTTGGCAAACTTTGGTTTTTTGGTGGTTGGATGTACGAGTAGAGCTCATACTCAGTACAGGCGAAGGTTAGCAAAAGACTGGGAGCGACCAACAAAGAGAGCAATAATGGTCGTAATCATGCATAGCGATAAAACATTATTAATCAAAGCATAAAATGATATTACAAGTCAAAAACTAAATAATCATAGAGGCTTTAGTTGACTGGCTGTAGTCATAACATGGTATAAGCATGTGCCAAGTCAACCCAATAAAGCATCAAAGGAGAATACCACAATATTATGCTTTTTATGATGGAAACAACACATGATTCTTTCAATGGCACATTATGCACTCTCAGCTATTTGAGACAAGTCATGCTACAACAATAAATACTAAGCATATAATAAGAATAACATCCAACATGACATGCTAAAGTCTATGCCACAGTCTAGACAAGCTTCCTTTTGCATCACTATAAGCATGAAACATTTTACTCATCTCCAACACCAATCAATTTATTTAAAATAACTCTCATAGATAAAAATCAATATGGACCAGAGAGATAATCATATATAAATAAATAAAACTAAAAAGCTCTGAACAAAATAAGAAGGTAAAACCAAGAGCGAAACACACTACTAGCAAACTAGAACACTCGCAGAACAATAAGAGCGAAAACTAGAGCGTTATATGCAATTAAAACGGAGTGTGTCATTCTCCAAAAAAACATATGCTGGGATACAACCATATGCTACAGCAAACAAAACAAAACAAAAATAAACCAAAAAATAAAGACGCTCCCAGAACAACACATAGCATATGAAGCAATAAAAATATAGCGCATAGAAAGATGACCTGATGCTTTGTTGATGAAAGGCGTCCCCAAGCTTTGATGCTTGTACCTCTTGGATGTTTCTTGTGGTGACATGGGCATCCCAAGGTTGATCTTTTATCCATTCTTCATCTCATTACTTTATTCTTCTCTCCC
Source organism: Lolium perenne (assembly GCF_019359855.2). Taxonomy (NCBI): domain Eukaryota; kingdom Viridiplantae; phylum Streptophyta; class Magnoliopsida; order Poales; family Poaceae; genus Lolium; species Lolium perenne. The sequence continues at coordinate 242,951,038 of NC_067247.2, read as the reverse complement.
TACACTTGAAAATTTCCTTCATACAAAACTTCACACAATTCTTATTAGCAGCATTGGTGCACTCAAAATAACAAATACACTTGGGTTCAGTTCTAACATATATCAAATATCTATTAAAACATTAGCTACTGTAGAAACCTCTTAAAAAAGGTCTTCCTTGATACGTCTCCGACGTATCGATAATTTCTTGTGTTCCATGCCACATTATTGATGATATCTACATGTTTTATGCACACTTTATGTCATATTCGTGCATTTTCTGGAACTAACCTATTAACAAGATGCCGAAGAGCCGATTCTTGTTTTTACTGCTGTTTTTGGTTTCAGAAATCCTAGTAACGAAATATTCTCGGAATTGGACGAAATCAACGCCCAGGGTCCTATTTTGCCACGAAGCTTCCAGAAGACCGAAGAGGAGACGAAGTGGGGCCACGAGGTGGCCACACCCTAGGGCGGCGCGGCCTGGCCCTTGGCTGCGCCGACCTGTGGTGTGGGGCCCTCGTGTGGCCCCCTGACCTGCCCTTCCGCCTACTTAAAGCCTCCGTCGCGAAACCCCCAGTACCGAGAGCCACGATACGGAAAACCTTCCAGAGACGCCGCCGCCGCCAATCCCATCTCGGGGGATTCAGGAGATCGCCTCCGGCACCCTGCCGGAGAGGGGATTCATCTCCCGGAGGACTCTACGCCGCCATGGTCGCCTCCGGAGTGATGTGTGAGTAGTCTACCCCTGGACTATGGGTCCATAGCAGTAGCTAGATGGTTGTCTTATCCTCATTGTGCTTAATTGTCGGGTCTTGTGAGCTGCCGAACATGATCAAGATCATCTATCTGTAATTCTATATGTTGCGTTTGTTTGGATCCGATGAATAGAGAATACTATGTTATGTTGATTATCAATTCATGTCTATGTGTTGTTTATGATCTTGCATGCTCTCCGTTACTAGTAGATGCTCTGGCCAAGTAGATGCTTGTAACTCCAAGAGGGAGTATTTATGCTCGATAGTGGGTTCATGTCTCCGTGAATCTGGGGAGTGACAGAAACCTCTAAGATTATGGATGTGTTGTTGCCACTAGGGATAAAACATTGGTGCTATGTTCGAGGATGTAGTTACCGATTACATTACGCGCAATACTTAATGCAATTGTACATTGTTAGCAACTTAATACCGGAGGGGTTCGGATGATAACTTTGAAGGTGGACTTTTTAGGCATAGATGCATGCTGGATAGCGGTCTATGTACTTTGTCGTAATGCCCAATTAAATCTCACAATACTCATCATAATATGTATGTGCATGGTCATGCCCTCTCTATTTGTCAATTGCCCAACTGTAATTTGTTCACCCAACATCTTTGTTTATCTTATGGGAGAGACACCTCTAGTGAACCGTGGACCCCGGTCCAATTCTCTATCTTGAAATACAATCTCTTGCAATCTTGTTCTACTGTTTTTTTGCAAACAATCATCATCCACACTATACATCTAATCCTTTGTTACAGCAAGCCGGTGAGATTGACAACCTCATCATTTCGTTGGGGCAAAGTACTTTGGTTGTGTTGTGCGGGTTCCACGTTAATGGCGTAGGAATCTCTGGGGTTGCGCCGCTCTACATCCCGCCGCCATCCACCGTCAACGTGCTTCTTGACTCCTTTGGTTCGATTAAACCTTGGTTTCTTGCGAGGAAACTTGCCGCTGTGCGCATCACACCTTCCTCTTGGGGTTCCCAACGGACGTGTCAACTGCACGCATCAAGCAAATTTCTGGCGCCGTTGCCGGGGAGATCAAGACACGCTGCAAGGGGAGTCTCCACATCCCAATCTCTTTACTTTGTTTTTGTCTTGCTTAGTTTTATTTACTACTTTGTTTGCTGCACTAAATCAAAATACAAAAAAATTAGTTGCTAGTTTTACTTTATTTGCTATCTTGTTTGCTATATCAAAAACACAAAAAAATTAGTTACTCGCATTTACTTTATCTAGTTTGCTTTATTTACTACTGCTAAAATGGCCGCCCCTGAAAATACTAAGTTGTGTGACTTCACAACCACAAATAATAATGATTTCTTATGCACACCTATTGCTCCACCTGCTACTACAGCAGAATTCTTTGAAATTAAACCTGCTTTACTGAATCTTGTTATGCGAGAGCAATTTTCTGGTGTTAGTTCTGATGATGCTGCTGCCCATCTTAATAATTTTGTTGAACTATGTGAAATGCATATAAATATGTAGATGGTGACATTATAAAATTAAAATTGTTCCCTTTCTCATTAAGAGGAAGAGCTAAAGATTGGTTGCTATCTCTGCCTAAGAATAGTATTGATTCATGGACTAAATGCAAGGATGCTTTTATTGGTAGATATTATCCCCCTGCTAAAATTATATCTTTGAGAAGTAGCATAATGAATTTTAAACAATTAGATATTGAACATGTTGCTCAAGCTTGGGAAAGAATGAAATCTTTGGTTAAAAATTGCCCAACACATGGACTGACTACTTGGATGATCATCCAAACCTTTTATGCAGGACTGAATTTTTCTTCGCGGAACCTATTGGATTCAGCTGCTGGAGGTACCTTTATGTCCATCACTCTTGGTGAAGCAACAAAGCTCCTTGATACTATGATGATCAATTACTCTGAATGGCACACGGAAAGAGCTCCACAAGGTAAGAAGGTAAATTCTGTCGAAGAAACTTCTTCCTTGAGTGATAAGATTGATACTATTATGTCTATGCTTGTGAATGATAGGACTAATATTGATCCTAATAATGTTCCATTAGCTTCATTGGTTGCACAAGAAGAACATGTTGATGTAAACTTCATTAAAAATAATAATTTCAACAACAATGCTTATCGGAACAATTCTAGTAATAACTATAGACCATATCCTTATAATAATGGTAACGGTTATGCTAATTCTTATGGGAATTCTTACAATAATAATAGGAATACACCCCCTGGACTTGAAGCTATGCTTAAAGAATTTATTAGTACACAAACTGCCTTTAACAAATCTGTTGAGGAAAAACTCAATAAAATTGATATTCTCGCTTCTAAGGTTGATAGTCTTGCCTCTGATGTTGATCTTTTGAAATCGAAAGTTATGCCTAATAGGATATTGAAAATAAAATTGTTACTAAAGCAAATGCCATCCAAGTTAGAATTAATGAGAATATAAGATTGATGGCTGAATTGCGTGCTAGGTGGGATAGAGAAGAAAATGAAAAACTAGCTAAAGAGAAGAATGTAGCTAAAGTTTGGACTATTACCACCACTAGTAATGCTAATGCTACACAAGTTGCTGCACCTCCTACTATTATTATTAAAAGAATTAGTGTTAGCAATGTTTCCACTTCTGATGCAAAGCGCGAGAAACTGTCTGAAACTGCTAAAACTGCTGAAATTTTTTCCAACATTGGGGATGATGATCCCATTGCTTTAGATTATAATGGTTTAAATTTTGATGATTGCAACATCTCTGAAGTTATAAAGTTCTTGCAAAAACTTGCTAAAAGTCCTAATGCTAGTGCTATAAATTTGGCTTTCACGCAACATATTACAAATGCTCTCATAAAAGCTAGAGAAGAGAAACTAGAGCGCGAAGCCTCTATTCCTAGAAAGCTAGAGGATGGTTGGGAGCCCATCATTAAGATGAAGGTTAAAGATTTTGATTGTAATGCTTTATGTGATCTTGGTGCAAGTATTTCCGTTATGCCTAAGAAAATTTATAATATGCTTGACTTGCCACCGCTGAAAAATTGTTATTTGGATGTTAATCTTGCTGATCATTCTACAAAGAAACCTTTGGGGAAAGTTGATAATGTTCGCATTACCGTTAACAATAACCTTGTCCCCGTTGATTTTGTTGTCTTGGATATTGAATGCAATGCATCTTGCCCCATTATATTGGGAAGACCTTTTCTTCGAACTGTTGGTGCTATCATTGATATGAAGGAAGGTAATATAAAATATCAATTTCCTCTCAAGAAAGGTATGGAACACTTCCCTAGAAAGAGAATGAAGTTACCTTTTTATTCTATTATTAGAACAAATTATGATGTTGACACTTCGTCTCTTCATAATACTTGATACACACTTTCTGCGCCTAGCTGAAAGGCGTTAAAGAAAAGCGCTTATGGGAGACAACCCATGGTTTTTACTACAGTACTTTGTTTTTATTTTGTGTCTTGGAAGTTGTTTACTACTGTAGCAACCTCTCCTTATCTTAGTTTTGTGTTTTGTTGTGCCAAGTAAAGTCGTTGATAGTAAAGTTCATACTACATTTGGATTACTGCGCAGAAACAGATTTCTTTGCTGTCACGAATCTGGGCAAAATTCTCTGTAGGTAACTCAGAAAATTATGCCAATTTACGTGAGTGTTCCTCAGATATGTACGCAACTTTCATTAAATTTGAGAATTTTCATTTGAGCAAGTCTGGTGCCTCAATAAAATTCGTCAATACGAACTGTTCTGTTTTTGACAGATTCTGCCTTTTATTTCGCATTGCCTGTTTTGTTATGTTCGATGGATATTTCGATTCCATTGACTTTCAGTAGCTTTGTGCAATGTCCAGAAGTGTTAAGAATGATTATGTCACCTCTGAACATGTATATTTTGATTGTGCACTAACCCTCTAATGAGTTGTTCTAAGTTTGGTGTGGAGGAAGTTTTCAAGGATCAAGAGAGGGAGATGATACAACATGATCAAGGAGAGTGAAAGCTCTAAGCTTGGGGATGCCCCGGTGGTTCACCCCTGCATATATCAAGAAGACTCAAGCGTCTAAGCTTGGGGATGCCCAAGGCATCCCCTTCTTCATCAACAAATTATCAGGTTCCTCCCCTGAAATTATATTTTTATTCGGTCACATCTTATGTACTTTACTTGGAGCGTCTGTATGTTTCTTGTTTCTTGTTTTTTGTTTGAATAAATGCTTGTGTGGGAGAGAGACACGCTCCGCTGGTTCATATGAACACATGTGTTCTTAGCTTTTAATTTTCATGGCGAAGGTTGAAACTGCTTCGTTAATTGTTATATGGTTGGAAACGAAAAATGCTACATGTAGTAATTGGTGTGATGTCTTGAATAACTAGATACTTGGCAATTGTTGTGCTCTTGTTTAAGCTCTTCCATCATATACTTTGCACCTATTAGTGAAGAAATACATAGAGCTTGTTAAAATTTGGTTTGCATGAGTGGTTTCTCTAGAGTCTAGATATTTTCTAGTGAGGTGTTTGAACAACAAGGAAGACGATGTATAGTCTTATAATGCTGGTAATATGTCTTTTATGTAAGTTTTGATGTACTAGTTTATGCTTGTGTTTGCTTCAAACAACCTTGCTAGCCTAAGCCTTGTATCGAGAGGGATTACTTCTCATGCATCCAAAATACTTGAGCCAACCACTATGCCATTTGTGTCCACCATACCTACCTACTACATGGTATTTCTCCGCCATTCCAAAGTAAATTGCTTGAAGTGCTACCTTTAAATTTCTATCCTCTACCTTTGCAATATATAGCTCATGGGACAAATAGCTTAAAAACTATTGTGCTATTGAATATGTACTTATGCACTTTATCTCTTATTAAGTTGCTTGTTGTGCGATAACCATGTTCCTGGGGACGCCATCAACTACTCTTTGTTGAATATCATGTGAGTTGCTATGCATGTTCGTCTTGTCTGAAGTAAGGGCGATCTACCACCTTATGGTTAGAGCGTGCATATTGTTAGAGAAGAACATTGGGCCGCTAACTAAAGCCATGATCCATGGTGGAAGTTTCAGTTTTGGACATATATCCTCAATCTCATATGAGAAAATTAATTGTTGCTACATGCTTATGCATAAAAGAGGAGTCCATTATCTGTTGTCTATGTTGTCCCGGTATGGATGTCTAAGTTGAGAATAATCAATAGCGAGAAATCCAATGCGAGCTTTCTCCTTAGACCTTTGTACAGGCGGCATAGAGGTACCCCTTTGTGACACTTGGTTAAAACATGTGCATTGCGATAATTCCGGTAGTCCAAGCTAATTAGGACAAGGTGCGGGCACTATTAGTATACTATGCATGAGGCTTGCAACTTGTAAGATATAATTTACATGATACATATGCTTTATTACTACCGTTGACAAAATTGTTTCTTGTTTTCAAAATAAAAGCTCTAGCACAAATATAGCAATCAATGCTTCCCTCTGCGAAGGGCCTTTCTTCTACTTTTATGTTGAGTCAGTTTACCCATTTCTCTCTATCTTAGAAGCAAACACTTGTATTAACTGTGCATTGATTCTTACATACTTGCTTATTGCACTTGTTATATCGCTTTGCATTGACAACTATCCATAAGATATACATGTTACAAGTTGAAAGCAACCGCTGAAACTTAATCTTCCATTGTGTTGCTTCAATGTCTTTACTAAGAATTTATTGCTTTATGAGTAACTCTTATGCAAGACTCATTGATGCTTGTCTTGAAAGTACTATTCATGAAAAGTCTTTGCTATATGATTAATTGTTTACTCATTGCATTAACATTGCATCGAATCGCTGCATTCATCTCATATGATTTACAATAGTATGATCAAGATTATGTTGGTAGCATGTCACTTCAGAAATTATCTTTGTTATCGTTTTACCTGCTCGGGACGAGCAGAACTAAGCTTGGGGATGCTGATACGTCTCCGACGTATCGATAATTTCTTGTGTTCCATGCCACATTATTGATGATATCTACATGTTTTATGCACACTTTATGTCATATTCGTGCATTTTCTAGAACTAACCTATTAACAAGATGCCGAAGAGCCAGTTGCTGTTTTCTGCTGTTTTTGGTTTCAGAAATCCTAGTAACGAAATATTCTCGGAATTGGACGAAATCAACGCCCAGGGTCCTATTTTGCCACGAAGCTTCCAGAAGACCGAAGAGGAGAGGAAGTGGGGCCACGAGGTGGCCACACCCTAGGGCGGCGCGGCCTGGCCCTTGGCCGCGCCGACCTGTGGTGTGGGGCCCTCGTGTGGCCCCCTGACCTGCCCTTCCGCCTACTTAAAGCCTTGATGACCCACAAGTTTAGGGGGTGTATCGTAGTATTTTCGATAAGTAAGAATGTCGATCCCAACGAGGAGCGGAAGGTGTTGACAAGGAGTTTCGATGAAGGATTCCCTGTAAATGCTCACAGACAAGTATTCAGGGGGTTTTGATGTAACAGTCGAATAAAGTACGAGTATGTAAAGTGCGAGAGTAACAATTGCAGCGAGTGGCCCAATCCTTTTTAGCACAAAGGACAAGCCGGTTTGTTTACTTATAATGACCAAACGTTCTCGAGGACACACGGGATTTTAGTCTAGTGCTTTCGCTACATACGGATAAATAATCTTCATTGTTATGATAAGTGTTGTGTGGGTGAACCTATGCTAATGTACCGCCCTTCCTAGGACTAATACATACTTGTGATTATACCCCTTGCAAGCATCCGCAACTACAAGAAAGTAATTAAGAATAAATCTAACCACAGCCTTAAACTCTGAGATCCTGCTATCCCTCCTGCATCGATATACCAACGGGGGTTTAGGTTTCTGTCACTCCGGCAACCCCGCAATTGGCAAACGAGTACAAGATGCATTCCCCTAGGCCCATAAAGGTGAAGTGTCATGTAGTCGACGTTCACATGACACCACTAGAAGAATAACACCACAACTTAAATATCATACCATTGAATATTACTCAACTATAGTTCACTACTAACAGTTAGACTTCACCCATGTCCTCAAGAACTAAACGAACTACTCACAAGACATCATATGGAACATGATCAGAGGTGATATGATGATGAATAACAATCTGAACATATACTTGGTTCAATGGTTTCACTCAATAGCATCAACAACAAGTAGAAATCGATACCGGGAGAGTTTCCCCTATCAAACAATCAAGATCAAACCCAAATTGCTACGGCGGTGACGGTGTCCAGCGGTGGAGACGGCGGTGATGATGGTGGAGATGATGATGGTGATGATGGAGATGATGTCCAGCTCGATGACGGTGGCGATGGCGTCGATTTCCCCCTCCGGGAGGGAATTTCCCCGGCGGATTCCTGCCCGCCGGAGAGCTCTTTTCTCTCTGGTGTTCTCCGCCCCGCAGAGGCGGCTGTAACTCTTCGTGAGGTACCCTCTGTGGCTTAGGTTTTCGGGACGAAGGGTTTCGCGAAGAAAAGGAGGCGAAAGGGGCTGTGGGCCCCCCACACCACAAGGTGGCGCGGCCAGGCCATGGGCCGCGCCGGCCTGTGGTCTGGCCCCACCTTGGGCCTTCTCAGCTCCCCCTTCTGGCTTCCTTCGTCATCTGGAAAAATAGGATTTTTGGTATAATTTCCTTCCACAGTTGATCTTCCGAAATATTGCGTTCTGACGGTGCTTTTTCCAGCAGAATCCTGGCTCCGGTGCTTGATCCTCCAATAATGATGAAACATGCAAAATAGATGAAATAACATAAGTATTGTATCCAAATATGAAATATATCAATGAATAACAGCAAATTATGATACAAAATAGTGATGCAAATTGGACGTATCAACTCCCCCCAAGCTTAGACTTCGCTTGTCCCCAAGCGAAACTGAACTCGGTAAACAGGACCACATGTTTATGGAGTGAAGAGTCGATAAATAAAATACGGACAAGAAGCATCATATTGATTCACACAAGACATTATAGTAGTAAACAACTTCCTCATATAACTCAACTTGAAACAAGTATAAGGTAATCACAAATAAAGGTGCATAAGAAATCATAGTTGGTGATGGCAAACTTCGTTCTTGGTCAGAGAACAATTAACAGATTATATTTATCTCATTGAGCAGCGCTCTCATGTTAAAGTTTATAAGGCACAACTTGCATACTCAATCATAATGGTCTCCTCATAATCATTGATAACTTGCAAAGCTATATTCATTCAGATAAAACTTGAACTAAACAAGGAAAAGTAAAAGACATGATGAAGCAAATCACAATATAATGGTTTGATCGCAACTACTCAAATGCTTGCTTGAGATGGAGGGAAACAGGTTTACTGACTCAACATAAAGTAAAAGACAGGCCCTTCGCAGAGGGAAGCAGGGATTAAATCATGTGCTAGAGCTTTTTCATTTTTGAAATCATATAAAGAGAATAAAAGTAACATTTTGAGAGGTGTCTGTTGTTGTCAACGACTGGTAGCGGGTACTCTAACCCCCTTGCCAGACAACCTTCAAAGAGCGGCTCCCATATTATTTTCATTTTATGTGGCACTCCTTCCAACCTTTCTTTCACAACCATGGCTAACCGAATCCTCGGGTGCCTGCCAACAATCTCATACCATGAAGGAGTGCCTTTTTTATTTTAGTTTTATTATGATGATGACACTCCCCCCAACCTTTGCTTACACAAGCCATGGCTAACCGAATCCTTCGGGTGCCGTCCATCAATCACATACCATGGAGGAGTGTCTATTTAGTTTAATTAATTTGGGACTGGGAATCCCATTGCCAGCTCTTTTTGCAAAATTATTGGATAAGTGGATGAAGCCACTAGTCCATTGGTGAAAGTTGCCCAACAAGATTGAAAGATAAAACACCACATACTTCCTCATGAGCTATGAAACATTGACACAAATAAGAGATAACAAGTTTTGAATTGTTTTAAAGATAGCACATGAAGTATTTACTTGGAATGGCAGAAAATACCATGTAGTAGGTAGGTATGGTGGACACAAATGACATAGGTTTGGGTTAAGATTTGGATGCACGAAAAGTATTCCCTCTCAGTACAGGTTTTTGGCTAGCAAGGTTAATTAGCAAGCATAAGAGTTGAGGGAAACAAACAAATATACATGTGATAGAAACAATCATGCATCTTCCTTGTAAGCACAAACAATTTTAACTTCAGAATAATAAGCTATGAGCTAACAAGAAAGAAAGACAATGAAACAACTACATGTATTTCTCTTTTCTACTCAAACCTCAAAGTGTTGTTGCTATTGACCAATGCTAAGTTTGCCAAAACCAAATAGATTTATTCAATGCTCCCAAAGTGATACCAATACTAATGACAAGATAAATCATATAATAGAGATTGCAAACTAAAATAAGATGTGCAATATGTAAATGATAAGACTTCTCATTAATATTCCGTAACGATAACTCACACCAAGGGATACATAGATAACCAACTAAAGGAGAGATACTTCCAAACTGCAACCCATCTTATATGATAACTTCCCTACTCATGATATGACACTACTTGACAATAAAAAGTAAAAGGTAGTGATGATGTGATACCGCGGCACTCCCCCAAGCTTGGAACAAACCAAGGGGATGCCAATACCGATGATGAATTACTCCTGCAGCGATGGTGGTGATGAACTCCCGTCATCAAACTTCCAAGGAAGAGGCTCTCCATCAAGAAACGACATCTTGGTCTCGGGAATCCTGAAACTAGCAGCACGGCTTATGTATTTAAACCTGTTTTCATACTCACAGTTCTGATTCTGAACGTCATAGAGTTGTGCTTGGAGCTTGTTGGTGGTGTCGTGAAGTGAGAGGATGTCGCCCCAAAGCTTTGCAGTTTCCTTCTCATGTTCAGCAATGAGTTCAGACACAATCCTGTGGAAGATATCCACCTCACGCTCTGCCATCTTCTTGTATTTGAAAACCTCTTGTTCTAGCTTCTCCATCCTGTCTTCCAAGCTTCCTTCTCCTTTAGGACCCTGGACATCCTTGATCTGCAGTTCTCCTTCAACGAGCAGCAACTCCTTGGGGTGCATCCTCAGCTCCTCCATGTACAAGTTGCCAACATCCTTGCAGGAGCTGTCCTTCGGAGTTTCCGACGAAGACATGATGGCTCTAGATCCGAAGCAAATCCTGGCAGAAACAGCTCGAAACAAAACACGTCGAGAAAACGATATACGGGCCTCCAGGGGTCCGGGGGATTATATAGCAAAAAATTTCACGACAAAAGGAAAGTACCAGATCGAACCAGAGTCGGAAAGGGGCGACGAGGCGGCCAGACCATAGGGCGGCGCGGGCCCAGGCCAGGCCGCGCCGGCCTATGGTGGCACTCCCTCGTGCGTCTTTTCCACTCCATTTCGAACTCGTAATTTTTCATATTTTCCATAAACAGCAAAAATATAGTTCGGAAAGTGAATTGCGAACTTTTCATTACCAGTACTGTTACCTATTCAAAGTCGAGTTCTGGCGGACTGTCAATTTGTCCTTTAATGAAAGCCTCCGGTGTTTCCACTTGAATAATATCAACATCAATATTATAGGAATCACCCGAGATATAATGCTTGAGTCTTTGTCCATTCACCACTTGCGTAGCATTGCCTTGGAGAGAGCTAATTTTGATTGCTCCTGAACGATACACCTCCTCGACAACATATGGTCCTTCCCATTTCGAGAGTAATTTCCCTGCCAAAAATCTGAGACGAGACCGATACAATAGGACTTTATCCCCAATATTAAATTCTCTTTTGATAATCCTTCTATCATGCCATTTTTTAACTTTCTCATTAAAGAGTTTAGCATTTTCATAAGCTTCACTTCTCCATTCATCTAGAGAACTCAATTGCAACAACCGCTTATTACCGGCAAGTTTAGGATCTTTATTTAATTCTCTAACAGCCCAATAAGCTTTGTGCTCTAGTTCTAAAGGTAAATGACAAGCTTTCCCATAAACCATTTTATAAGGTGACATTCCCATGGGATTTTTATAAGCAGTTCTATAAGCCCATAGTGCATCCTTCAATTTACTAGCCCAATTCTTTCTAGTTTTATTAACAGTCTTTTGCAAGATAGATTTAATCTCTCTATTTGATAATTCTACTTGCCCACTAGTTTGAGGATGATAAGCGGAAGCAATTCTATGATTAATACCATACCTAGCAAGAGTTTTTCTAAAACCTCCATGAATAAAATGAGAACCTCCATCAGTCATAATATATCTAGGCACTCCAAATCTAGGAAAAATAATGTCTAAAACATTCTTAAAGAGGTCTCACCATCAGCACTTTTTGTAGGTATTGCTTCCACCCATTTAGTAACATAATCAACAGCAACAAGTATATGAGTGTTACCTTCTGAAGAGGGAAAAGGTCCCATGAAGTCAAATCCCCAACAATCAAACGGTTCAATAACAAGAGTATAATTCATAGGCATTTCATTACGTCTGTAGATATTACCAACCCTTTGGCATTCATCACAAGATAAAATAAACTTTCTCGCATCCTTGAAGAGAGTTGGCCAATAAAAACCTGATTGTAGAACCTTTTGCGCGGTTCTTTCTCCAGCGTGATGTCCTCCATAAGCACTACCATGACATTTACTCAATATCTCTTGTTGTTCATATTCGGGAACACATCTTCGCATAATACCATCCACTCCTTCTTTATATAAGTGTGGGTCATCCCAAAAATAGTGCCTCAAGTCATAAAAGAATTTCCTCCTTTGCTGAGCTAAAAAGGTTGGAGGCAAGTACTTGGAAACAATAAAGTTAGCATAATCAGCATACCAAGGACTGTCTCGCGAGCTCACCTTTATTACAGCCAATTGTTCATTTGGAAAACTATCATTAACAGGAACATGATCATAAGCAATATTTTCCAATCTAGACAAATTATCAGCAACAGGATTATGAGCACCTTTCCTATCTACAATATGTAAATCGAATTCTTGCAAAAGAAGCACCCATCTAATAAGCCTCGGCTTAGCATCTTTCTTTGTCATAAGGTATCTAATTGCAGCATGATCAGTATGAACCGTAACTTTTGAATCAACAATATAAGATCTAAATTTATCACAAGCAAAGACTACAGCTAATAATTCTTTTTCAGTTGTAGCATAATTTCTTTGAGCAGCATCAAGAGTTTTACTAGCATAATGAATAACATTCAGTTTTTTATCTACTCGCTGTCCAAGAACAGCGCCTACAGCAAAATCACTAGCATCACACATAATTTCAAAAGGAAAATTCCAATCAGGAGGTTCAACTACAGGAGCAGTTGTTAAGGCTTTCTTTAGAGTTTCAAAAGCTTCCTTACAATCATCATCAAAAACAAAAGGTACATCTTTTTGAAGAAGATTAGTAAGAGGCTTTGAAATCTTGGAGAAATCTTTAATAAATCTCCTATAAAACCCAGCATGACCAAGAACACTACGAATACCTTTAACATCCCTCGGATAGGGCATCTTCTCAATTGCTTCAACTTTAGCTCTATCAACTTCAATACCTCTCTCAGAAATTTTATGTCCCAATACAATTCCTTCATTAACCATCAAGTGGCATTTCTCCCAATTAAGAACAAGGTTAGTTTCTTCACATCTCTGCAAAACTTTATCAAGGTTTCGCAAGCAACTATCAAAAGAATTCCCATAGACGGAAAAATCATCCATGAATACCTCTACAATACTCTCACAAAAACCATGAAAAATAGCAGACATGCATCTTTGAAAAGTAGCAGGAGCATTACATAAACCAAAAGGCATGCGCCTATAAGCATAAGTTCCATAGGGACAAGTAAAAGTGGTTTTCTCTTGATCTTTAGTTTTATGACAATTTGTGAAAACCCAGAATAACCATCAAGAAAGCAAAAATGAGTATTTTTAGACAATCTTTCTAGCATTTGATCAATAAATGGTAAAGGGTAATGATCTTTCTTAGTAACTTTATTAACTTTTCGAAAATCAATGCACATTCTATACCCTACAACTACTCTTTGAGGGATGAGCTCATCATTATCATTAGGCACAACAGTCATTCCTCCTTTCTTGGGAACGCAATGCACAGGACTAACCCATCTACTATCAACAATAGGATATATAATACCAGCTTCAAGAAGTTTTAATACCTCATTCCTTACCACCTCCTTCATCTTCGGAATTAGACGACGCTGATGTTCAACAACAGGCTTTGCATCATCTTCCATATTAATAGCATGTTGGCAAATAGAAGGAGAAATCCCCTTCAAATCATCAAGAGTGTAGCCAATAGCTCCTCGGTGTTTCTTCAATATTTCCAATAACCTTTCTTCCTCAATCTCTGAAAGCTTAGAACTAATAATAACAGGATATATTTTCTTATCATCAATATGAGCATATTTAAGATTATCAGGCAAAGGCTTTAATTCAAAAACAGGATCTTCCTTTGGTGGCGGTGTTGTACCCAAATCTTCCACCGGTAAATCATGCTTGAGAATAGGTTGGCGGAGAAAAATTTCCTCAAGCTCATCTCTTTCTTTCCTAAAAACTTCACTCTCGCTATTCTCCAAATGTTGCTGCAAAGGATTATTAGGAACAAGAACAATAGATGCACACTGCTCCATTTTAAAATCATCACTAGGCAAATCAGCTTTATAAGGAGTTTTGGTAAATTTAGAGAAGTTAAACTCATAAGATTCACCAGCAAATTTAGTCAAAATTTTCTCTTTCTTGCAATCTATAATAGCTCCACAAGTATTTAGAAAATGTCTACCAAAAATGATAGGACAATAATCACTAGCAGCAGAACTAAGTACCAAAAAGTCAGCAGGATATTTAATCTTACCGCATAAAACTTCCACATCTCGAACAATACCAATTGGAGAAATAGTTTCTCTATTAGCCAGCTGAATAACCACATCAATATCTTCAAGTTCACAAGAATCAATTTTGTGCATAATCTCCGTGTAAAGCTCATAAGGAATAGCACTAACACTTGCACCAATATCACATAATCCATAATAGCAATGATCACCAATTCTAACAGATAGCATAGGAACACTAACTTGTTTGGGTTTATTAGGATGTGAAACAATATTAGAATCATCTTCACAGAAAATAATATGGCCATCCTCCACATTTTCAGTCACAAGATCTTTAACTATTGCAACAGCAGGTTCAACTTTTATTTGTTCTTCAGGTTCTACAGGTTTCTTTTCACTTTTATGAACCGCACTATTTATAACAGAGTACTCCTTCATTTTAGCAGGGAAAGGAGTTTTTTCAATATAAGCTTCAGGAATAACATGATCAGCAGTTTCAACTACAACGCATTTATTAATAGATGAATCAATTTTATCTTTATACGGTTCATGATACTTATCAAAATTCTTCTTAGGCAATTCATAATGAGAGGCAAAAGCTTTATAAAGATTTGCAGCAACTTGAGAATCAAGACCATATGTAGCACTCATATTATGAAATTTATCAGTATCCATAAAAGCTTCAATGCATTTATAATCATAAATTATACCTGATTCTCTATCCTTGTCGTTCTCCCATCCTTCAGTATTTTCTTGGATCCGATCAAGAAGGTCCCTTTTAAACTCTTCTTTGTTGCGTGTAAATGATCCAGAACAAGAAGTATCCAGCAAGGTCTTGTCTTGAAAAGAAAGTCTTGCATAGAAATTATCAATAATAACATTACCAGGAAGCTCATGAATGGGGCATTTGAGCATTAAAGACTTCAATCTCCCCCAAGCTTGGGCAATACTCTCTCCATCATGAGGCCAAAAATTATATATACGATTCCGATCCTTGTGAATTTCACTTGGAGGATAGAACTTAGAATAAAACCGGGGCACAATATCATTCCATTCAAGAGAATCCCCATTATCCAGTAATTTATACCAATGCGCCGCCTTACCAGACAGCGATATAGAGAATAGTTTCTTCCTCACTTCATCCATAGCAATACCTGCACACTTGAATAAACCGCATAATTCATGTAAGAACAATAAATGATCTCCAGGGTGGACAGTTCCATCCCCTTCATAGCGGTTATCCATAACACGTTCAATAATTTTCATAGGTATTTTATATGGTATCACTTCCTCACCTGGCACCTCATCCACTACCGTTGCAGTATTAGTAGATTTCCCAAATAGAAATTGAAGAGAAGATCTCTCCATAATGACTTATAGCAGCAGGCAGAAATAAAATCAGCACAAACAGTAAAGGTTTTCCTTACCAATTCCACTTACCAATAGCGCTTCACTCCCCGGCAACGGCGCCAGAAAATAGTCTTGATGACCCACAAGTTTAGGGGGTGTATCATAGTATTTTTGATAAGTAAGAATGTCGATCCCAACGAGGAGCAGAAGGTGTTGACAAGTAGTTTCGATGAAGGATTCCCTGTAAATGCTCACAGACAAGTATTCAGGGGGTTTTGATGTAACAGTCGAATAAAGTACGAGTATGTAAAGTGCGAGAGTAACAATTGCAGCGAGTGGCCCAATCCTTTTTAGCACAAAGGACAAGCCGGTTTGTTTACTTATAATGACCAAACGTTCTCGAGGACACACGAGATTTTAGTCTAGTGCTTTCGCTACATACGGCTAAATAATCTTCATTGTTATGATAAGTGTTGTGTGGGTGAACCTATGCTAATGTACCGCCCTTCCTAGGACTAATACATACTTGTGATTATACCCCTTGCAAGCATCCGCAACTACAAGAAAGTAATTAAGAATAAATCTAACCACAGCCTTAAACTCTGAGATCCTGCTATCCCTCCTGCATCGATATACCAACGGGGGTTTAGGTTTCTGTCACTCCGGCAACCCCGCAATTGGCAAACGAGTACAAGATGCATTCCCCTAGGCCCATAAAGGTGAAGTGTCATGTAGTCGACGTTCACATGACACCACTAGAAGAATAACACCACAACTTAAATATCATACCATTGAATATTACTCAACTATAGTTCACTACTAACAGTTAGACTTCACCCATGTCCTCAAGAACTAAACGAACTACTCACAAGACATCATATGGAACATGATCAGAGGTGATATGATGATGAATAACAATCTGAACATAAACTTGGTTCAATGGTTTCACTCAATAGCATCAACAACAAGTAGAAATCGATACCGGGAGAGTTTCCCTATCAAACAATCAAGATCAAACCCAAATTGCTACGGCGGTGACGGTGTCCAGCGGTGGAGACGGCGGTGATGATGGTGGAGATGATGATGGTGATGATGGAGATGATGTCCAGCTCGATGACGGTGGCGATGGCGTCGATTTCCCCCTCCGGGAGGGAATTTCCCCGGCGGATTCCTGCCCGCCGGAGAGCTCTTTTCTCTCTGGTGTTCTCCGCCCCGCAGAGGCGGCTGTAACTCTTCGTGAGGTACCCTCTGTGGCTTAGGTTTTTGGGACGAAGGGTTTCGCGAAGAAAAGGAGGCGAAAGGGGCTGTGGGGCCCCCACACCACAAGGTGGCGCGGCCAGGCCATGGGCCGCGCCGGCCTGTGGTCTGGCCCCACCTTGGGCCTTCTCAGCTCCCCCTTCTGGCTTCCTTCGTCATCTGGAAAAATAGGATTTTTGGTATAATTTCCTTCCACAGTTGATCTTCCAAAATATTGCGTTCTGACGGTGCTTTTTCCAGCAGAATCCTGGCTCCGGTGCTTGATCCTCCAATAATGATGAAACATGCAAAATAGATGAAATAACATAAGTATTGTATCCAAATATGAAATATATCAATGAATAACAGCAAATTATGATACAAAATAGTGATGCAAATTGGACGTATCAAGCCTCCGTCGCGAAACCCCCAGTACCGAGAGCCACGATACGGAAAACCTTCCAGAGACGCCGCCGCCGCCAATCCCATCTCGGGGGATTCAGGAGATCGCCTCCGGCACCCTGCCGGAGAGGGGATTCATCTCCCGGAGGACTCTACGCCGCCATGGTCGCCTCCGGAGTGATGTGTGAGTAGTCTACCCCTGGACTATGGGTCCATAGCAGTAGCTAGATGGTTGTCTTCTCCTCATTGTGCTTAATTGTCGGGTCTTGTGAGCTGCCGAACATGATCAAGATCATCTATCTGTAATTCTATATGTTGTGTTTGTTGGGATCCGATGAATACAGAATACTATGTTATGTTGATTATCAATTCATGTCTATGTGTTGTTTATGATCTTGCATGCTCTCCGTTACTAGTAGATGCTCTGGCCAAGTAGATGCTTGTAACTCCAAGAGGGAGTATTTATGCTCGATAGTGGGTTCATGTCTCTGTGAATCTGGGGGAGTGACAGAAACCTCTAAGATTATGGATGTGCTGTTGCCACTAGGGATAAAACATTGGTGCTATGTTCGAGGATGTAGTTACTGATTACATTACGCGCAATACTTAATGCAATTGTTTGTTGTTAGCAACTTAATACTGGAGGGGGTTCGGATGATAACCTGAAGGTGGACTTTTTAGGCATAGATGCATGCTGGATAGCGGTCTATGTACTTTGTCGTAATGCCCAATTAAATCTCACAATACTCATCATAATATGTATGTGCATGGTCATGCCCTCTCTATTTGTCAATTGCCCAACTGTAATTTGTTCACCCAACATGCTGTTTATCTTATGGGAGAGACACCTCTAGTGAACTGTGGCCAATTCTCTATACTGAAATACAATCTACTGCAATACTGTTCTACTGTTTTTTTGCAAACAATCATCATCCACACTATACATCTAATCCTTTGTTACAGCAAGCCGGTGAGATTGACAACCTCACTGTTTCGTTGGGGCAAAGTACTTTGGTTGTGTTGTGCAGGTTCCACGTTGGCGCCGGAATCTCTGGTGTTGCGCCGCACTACATCCCACCGCCATCAACCTTCAACGTGCTTCTTGACTCCTACTGGTTCGATTAAACCTTGGTTTCTTACTGAGGGAAACTTGCCGCTGTGCGCATCACACCTTCCTCTTGGGGTTCCCAACGGACGTGTCAACTGCACGCATCATTCCTCTAAAAAGAACTCAAAAATAAAGAGATTAAGAGGCAAATGCAAATAGTGGTAGAAATCTGTCAAAATAGAACAACAGATAAAGATCATTTTTTTATAAAATATTCTATTCCTAAGATCGAAATGTGTTCAACTGACGAAAGATAGATAATAACATGTGGCTGATACGTCTCCAACGTATCTATAATTTCTGATGTTCCATGCTAGTTTTATGACAATACCTACATGTTTTGTTCATACTTTATGATGTTTTTATGCGTTTTCCGGAACTAACCTATTAACAAGATGCCGAAGCGCCAGTTCCTGTTTTCTGCTGTTTTTGGTTTCAGAAATCTTACACAGGAAATATTCTCGGAATTGGACGAAACAAAAGCCCACGATCTTATATTTCACGGAAGGTTCCAGAAGTCCGAAGGAGAGACGAAGATGGGCCAGGGGGCCCCCACACCACACCTGGGAGCGGGCCCACTCCTGGCCGCGCCACCAGGTGGTGAGGGCACCCTGGTGCCCCTCCGACGCCGCCCCTTCGCCTATATATGCTCTCAGATGTGAAAACCCTAAAAAGATAAGCCACGAGACGAGAAAAGTTACGCAGCCGCCGCCATCGCGAAGACAAGTTTCGGGGGACAGAAGTCTCTGTTCCGGCACGCTGCCGGGACGGGGAATTGCCCCCAGAAGCCATCTCCATCGACACCACCGCCATCTTCATCGCCGCTGATGTCTCCCATGATGAGGAGGGAGTAATTCTCCCCCGAGGCTGAGGGCTCTACCGGTAGCTATGTGGTTCATCTCTCTCTCCCGTGGTGTGATCTTTATGAATATGTAGATGTTACTCTTGTCTATTATGCACTCTAGAGGTTACTTTAATATGAACTCCGAATGTTGTGGAGCTTGTTTACTCCGGCTTGAGGTGTGCTCTTGTAGCCCTACACAATGAATGGTGTTTGTTATCCAACAAGAGAGTGTTTGAGAGTAGTACTTATTTGTTCATCTATGTGATCATAGGCTTGCAATCTAGATGTCATATGCTATTCAAGTGTTTTATTATGTGAACTTTGGAGTTACTGTGACCTCGGTGTAATGGTGACAGTGTGTGCACCGTGTGTAACTCCCTTATGAATTGCGGTGTGTTAGTACCTCCTATGAATGCTCATGGTGACGGTGTGGGGTGTTTATTAGTACTTGGGAATACGCCTTTGAGGTGTGCTTTTGCACACTTGCCCAATGAATTTGAGTTCTTTATTCAACAGGAGAGTAGTATGATGAAGTGCTTATTTATATTCAATTATGATTGCAATGTTGAGAGTGTCCACTAGTGAAAGTAGGATCCCTAGGCCTTGTTTCTAAGCATTGAAACACTGTTTCCAACAAGTTCTGCTACATGTTTGCTTGCTGCCATATTTATTTCAGATTGCAATTGCTACTTACAATCATCCATATTACTTGTATTTCACTATCTCTTCGCCGAACTAGTGCACCTATACATCTGACAAGTGTATTAGGTGTGTTGGAGACACAAGAGACTTCTTGTATCGTAATTGCAGGGTTGCTTGAGAGGGATATCTCTGACCTCTACCTCCCTGAGTTCGATAAACCTTGGGTGATTCACTTAAGGGAAACTTGCTGCTGTTCTACAAACCTCTGCTCTTGGAGGCCCAACACTGTCTACAAGAATAGAAGCGTGCGTAGACATCAGTGGCATATGCTCAAAAATTAGCAGATCAAAATTACTTTGTTTATGGGAATATGAATTTTTATGGTGACAGCACAGAATCTGTTTTCAAGACAGCAACTTTCCCAAATCTTACTTTCTTCTTATTAGAGGCTATTCTTGGAACAAAAACGAAATAAAAATGATAAAGAGAGGTTATTACAGAGGTAATAACTTCCAAGACTCAACAAAAGAAAAATTACAAAAATAAAACATGGGTTATCTCCCAAGAGTGCTTTTCTTTAACGCATTTCAGCTAGGCGCAGAAAAAAGAGCTAGCATCAAGTATTATCAAGTGAAGAAGCATCAAGATTAATGAAATAAGTCTTTTCAACAAGGATTTGTATTTTATCAATATAAGGTTTAGAAGACCCACTCTCAGCACTTTTAGGTTCACTACTTTCATCAAATGGGTTTTGAGGGATAATCCAATCAAAATTCTTTTCCAAAGCTTCATGTATTCCTACAAGTTTGAAAGGTATTGGTATTTTCATTTCCACTCTATTTTTAGGTTTGGTTGTTTCTAACTTTTCAAAGTACCAACAACATCCACACGTGATCCTAGCATCTTAAACCGATCAAAGATTTTCCTAGCTTGTATAACAACATCTCTAAATTCTTTAAGCAAAGTTTCCAGAACAAAATCTCTCTTTTCATCGTCCTCAATTTCATGAAGTTTAAGAAACATTTGATGCATTATGGAGTTAAGGCTAACAAATCTATCCTCCAACATTTGAACTAAATAAGCTGCAGCAGTTTCATAATTAGGAGCAAGTTCTACCTGGGATTTGTCCTCAATATCTGTATGATTACTAACATGATTAAAGAATTCTTCAATGTTATCTCTCCCAATTATAGGACCACTCCCTACTGATAGGTCTTTCATATCGTACTTAGGAATCAACGTAATGAACTAAAACAAAATAACAACTATAAAAGAAACTATTTTTTTGTGTTTTTGATATAAAGAAGCAAACAAGACAAAGTAAAATAAACAAAGAAAAACAATAACAAAGTAAAGAGATTGGAGATGAGAGACTCCCCTTGCAGAAATCCTCTTTCCTCCCGGCAACGACGCTAGAAAAGTGGCTTGATGAGCGAGGATTGCACACCGTTGGGGAACCCCAAGAGGAAGGTATGATGAGCACAGTAGCAAGTTTTCCCTCAGTAAGAAACCAAGGTTTAAACGACCAGTAGGAGAAAGGCATGACTTCTGAAGGTGTTGCTAGCTACCTAGTGGCAGGGCGCACTACTGGCATCAGCAACAATGTGGAACCTGCACACAACACAACCAAAATACTTTGCCTCAACTTACAGTGAGGTTGTCAATCTCACCGGTTTTGCTGAATACAAAGGATTAAACGTATAGTGTGAAAAGATGATGATTGTTTGCATCGGAATTAAAGAGAACAGTGCATGCAGTAAGTAAACAGAACAAGATGATTGGGCAGTGTAAAAGAAAGGACCGGGGTCCATAGTTCACTAGAGGTGTCTCTGCATAAAGATAAATAACATGATGGGTGAACAAATTACAGCTGGATAATTGACAGAATAAATACCATACATGACAAGATGATTACTATGAGATTCGTTTGGGCATTACAACGTAATACATAGACTGTAATCCAACTACGTCTATGACTAATAATCCACCTTCCGCTTATCATCCGAACCCCTTCCAGTATTAAGTTGCAAGCAACAGATTATCGCATTAAGCAATGTGTGTAAAGTAAACAATAGAATTACCTTAAATAAAATATTGATGTTTTCTCCCTAGTAGCCACAGCATATCTACCATCTTAAAAGTTATTGTCACTCTTCCAGAAAACTAGAGGCATGGACCTACTATCGAGCATAAATACTCCCTCTTGGAGTCACAAGCATTTACTTGGCCAGAGCAACTACTAGCAACGGAGAGCATGCAAGATCACAAATAACATATGACAAATATATAATCGATCTCAACATAGTATTCAATATTCATCGGATCCCAGCAAACACAACATGTAGCATTACATAAGGATGATCTTGATCATGATAGGTAGCTCACAAGATCTAAACATGAGGCACAAATTGGAGAACACTGATACGTCTCAAACGTATCTATAATTTTTGATGCTCCTGCTTGTTTTACACCAATTTATATATGTTTTGCTCATGCTTCGTTGCACTTTTATACATTTTTCGGGACTAACCTATTAACAAGATGCCACAGTGCCAGTTCCCTGTTTTCTGTTGTTTTGTATTTCAGAAAAATTGTAGAGGAAATATTCTCGGAATTGGACGAAACAAAAGCCGAAGTCAATATTTTACTGTAACGAAGACGACGTCCGAAGGGGAGTCGAAGAAAGGCAATTGGGCGGCCATACCAGCCCTATGTGCGGCCTGGCCTGGGCCCGCGCCTAGGGGTGGTGTGGGCCCCCTGGCCTCCACCGACATCGGGAAAAACCTAAATACCCGAGCCTCCATGCACGAAAATTTCCGTCGCCACCTCCATCGTCGACCCTAGCTCGGGAGGGTTCTAAAGCTCTTCCCGGCACCATGCCGGAGAGGGAGATCATCACCGGAGGCCTCTACATCGCCATGTCTGCCTCCGAAGTGATGCGTGAGTAGTTCATGTCTGGACTACAGGTCCATAGCAGTAGCTAGATGGTTGTCTTCTCCACTTGAAGCTTCATGTTTAGATCTTGTGAGCTGCCTATCATGATGAAGATCATCTTTATGTAATGCTACATGTTGTATTTGCTGGGATATGATGAATATTGAATACTATGGTTGAGTTTGATTATATACTTGTCATATATTATTTGTGATCTTGCATGCTCTCCATTGCCAGTAGATGCTCTGGCCAAGTATGTGCTTGTGACTCCAAGAGGGTGTATTTATGCTCGATAGTGGGTTCATGCCTCTAGTAATCTGGAAGAGTGACAATAACTTCTAAGGTTATAGATGTGTTGTTGCTACTAGGGAGAAAACAACAATGCTTTATCCAAAGATAATTTTGTTGTTTACTTTACACAGTTTACTTAATGCAATAATCTGTTGCTTGCAACTTAATACTGAAAGGGGTGCGGATGCTAACCGGAAGGTGGATTATTAGTCATAGATGCAGTTGGATTACGGTCTATGAATCTTGTTGTAATGCCCAAATGAATCTCATAGTAATCATCTTGTCATATATGGTCTTTATTCTGTCAATTGCCCATGTGTAATTTGTTTACCCAACATGTTATTTATCTTTATGGAGAGACACCTCTAGTGAATTGTGGACCCCGGTCCTTTCTTTTACACTGCAAATACATGTTCTTGTTATTCCAACTCCCACGACAACAATTCTTTTTTTCTGGCATCCACACATTGTTTTCTTTATTTCACTTCAAACAAACATCTCTTTCCACACTATACGTCTAATCCTTTGTTTTCAGCAAAACCGGTGAGACTGACAACCTCACTTTAAGTTGGGGTAAAGTATTTTGGTTGTATTGTGTGCAGGTTCCACGTTGTTGCTGACACCAGTAGTGCGCCCTGCCAAAGTCAGCTGGCAACACTTTCAGAAGTGATTTCTTTCTCCTACTGATCGGTTAAACCTTGGTTTCTTACTGAGAGAAAATTTGCTGATGTGGTCATCATACCTTCCTCTTGAGGTTTCCCAACTGCGTTCTTTGCACAACATCAGTTATTAGCAACAATAGTCAACAACTTAATCCAACAAAAAGATTGTATATTTACAACAATAGTGAGCAATACTTTTAATAAAAATGTTGATTTTTTACATCAATAGTTAACAATGGATTTCAGCTAATTTAACACTAGAGATTTCCTCCGTGAGAATCTTCGTTGGCCACAAAATTTGAACAACAAATCAAAAAAGAATTGTTGCTTTACAACAATAGTCAACTAATTGTTCCTAAAAAAACAATAGTCAACTAATTTAACGAAGTTGCTGGGATGTGCACTTCCCTGAACGTGGCGAGCGGCAATTGAACTAGGAGACATGGATGTCGGCTAGCGCTCTGGGCAGTAGCGATGCAGCTAGAGCGGGTGGAGGCTCGGGAAGCTGTGGGTTATGACGAGGGAAGAAGTCGAAGAGGCTTGGGGCAGAGATGGATCTGGTCAGGTTGTCATGGAACATGAGCTCATCGATATAGCATCTCTAATGAGAGGACGACCACAAAGAGTGGCCTGGAGGCGTGGGGGATGGTGGGCGTGGAAGTTGTGCCATGGCCGGAGGTGGGCGTCCATGCGGCCGGCGACACGAAAGATACGGGGACCAAAACGAGCCAGAAAAAGGAATAGGAAATGAGCGAAGGAGACAAGATGAGGAAGGAAAAGATGTGCAAATGGATGGGCTCTGGGTCGCATGACGCGCGGCAACAAAAACCGATATTTTTCCCTCGATCATGGAACGAATCACAAGCATTTTCCAACTAGTTATGAAGGAAGATTTTATAGAGGGTACAATTTTTTTACAAAAGACATATTCCTAGCCTCTGCATTGATCGATGTAGAACATATCTATGAGACTATTACCAAGTTCAAATCCAGATACATAATGTGTAAACAAAACACGCTATGCAGCTGGAAGCTCTAACATTGCTAAACTTGATATCATTTTTAACATAAAATTTATATTAACTTAACGATCATAGTACAACATTACAAAGCTCACAAAAAAACATGAGCCAACAGTGCTAAGCTGCATCGAGCAAATTCTAGATGGCCAAGATTTTCTTAGAAGATACCGAAGACTACAACTCGAGTCAAACATCGGTCATTTCTCCAGCGACTACACACGGGCTCGATCTTGTTGCAATTACAATCTTCAAGGGCCTCCTTTGTGCTCCATACAAGTTGACACCCCACAGGTGACTTTCCCTACAATCTTTCCGGTGTATGCACTCGAGGGCTGTGAGCGTTGAGCTATAGATATCAAATAGTCTTCACCTACTTTAGTCTAAAAAGGTCCCCTCTGTTAAAATTGATGATCAACCACGAAGGTGTTGTCATCCACCTCCGGTGATAGAACTCGAACAACAAGGGGACGATATCTTCAGTAGTAGTAGCATCCAAAAAATAATGATCTGATGTAACCAAACCATGTGATAGAAATTGGCTCATGTTGATCTATTAGTCTGCCCTTGACTGAAGATTCTTGTGTGTGTGTGAACATAATAATAGTGTATAGTTGTAACAATAATACTAACTCCATTGGTTCACACTGATTAGTTTTTCTGAACTCAAATGTTCCAAGCTTTGGGCATCATGCAAAATTGATCAATAGCAAGAATCAATGCCCACCACCATGTGAAAGAAAGCAAAGTTTAATGAAGATGATGCAAATTGCACAACATCTTCGCAAGGAGCAACTCGTAATTCCAAGGCACATGACCACATCAAGTAGTAACTTCAGATCAAGGGGGAAAACATAGATCATGTCCAAAAATCCCCTTCTGCATGTGTAGGTACAAAATCTGCATCTCACTCGAAATCGAGTGTATCGGCAGTCGTCAGACCTCCTCAGTGCCATCAGCAGCTCCATCACAAATGCTAAAATCGGAATGGTCGGCGGCGGCCGTGATCAGCCTCCGCTACAAAGTTTAGCTGGTACAAGTGCCACCCCTGAGAGCATCAACGCCACCTCGTTGGGGCAACCAAGGTCCTACCAACATCGATCGATGTCGGCGCCACCACAATGCTCAACAACTCGCCGCGGCCCAATCCCAGACCAAACTCGTGGAGCCTGGCACCTCACAGACTACCGGTACTCATGCACACCATCGTAACATCCACCAGACCGATCTCCTTGACTTTGAGATCAATCATCCGATAGAGGCTAAGATTGAAGCCTGGGAGGATCAATGGGACGAGGATGATGAACATGAGCAACATGAACCCTACATCTACTTTATTTGGGGGTTAGAACAAGAACTTTTTTTCAATAAAGGGCGGCTTCATTACTCAAAGAATTTTAAGCATTACAACCAGCCTCTGCATAACTAAGATGCACACAACCGTTCAAGTATCAAGTCTCGATCAAACAAAAAGTGCTTATGAAGAAAGACAAAGAAAGCCAACTAGACTAAGCTTCATTGACTTCAATCCGCCTATTATGCAGCCACCCATGCTGGGAAATAAACTCCTTTGCCGTATTCTCCATCCGTGTAGACACCTCCGTAAAGAGGTCTCGGTCCTCCAATCATTGAAGTGGCGACCATGAACAGACCAAAGCCGTACATCTGTAGATGACCTGCATAAGAGAAGAATTTTTATCATTAAAAACATTGTCATTTCTACATAGCCAGAGCGACCATATGATACGTCTCCAACGTATCTATAATTTCTTATGTTCCATGCTAGTTTTATGACAATACCTACATGTTTTATCCATACTTTATATCGTTTTGATGCATTTTCCGGAACTAACCTATTAACAAGATGCCGAAGTGCCAGTTCCTGTTTTCTGCTGTTTTTAGTTTCAGAAATCTTACACAGGAAATATTCTCGGAATTGGACAAAATTAATGCCCACGATCTTATATTTCACGGAAGCTTCTAGAGAGCCAGAGAGGGACCAGAGGGGAGCCCTAGGGGCCCCACCCCACATGGCGGCGCGACCAAGAGGGGGGGGGGGCGCCAGCCTATGGGGGGCCACCCCCTGGCTCCTCCGAGGCCGCCCTTCCGCCTATATATTCTCTCCGCCTCGAAAACCCTAAAGACATAAGCCACGATACGAGAAAAGTTCCAGAGCCGCTGCCATCGCGAAGCCAAGTTCGGGGGACAAAAGTCTCTGTTCCGGCACGCCGCCGGGACGGGGAAGTGCCCCCGGAAGGCATCTCCATCGACATCACCGCCATCTTCATCGCCGCTGCTGTCTCCTATGATGAGGAGGAGTAGTTCTCCCTCGAGGCTAAGGGCTGTACTAGTAGCTATGTGGTTCATCTCTCTCTCCCATGTGATCTTTATGTGATCATGAGCTTTGTGATCTAGTTGAATATCATCTATGTGCTACTCTAGTGATGTTATTAAAGTAGTCTATTCCTCCTTCATGATGTAAAGTGGACAGTGTGTGCATCATGTAGTACTTGGCGTAGGTTATGATTGTGATCTCTTGTAGATTGTGAAGTTAACTATCACTATGATAAATATATTATCTTGGATTTATGATTTGACGTGGATATCCCTATGAGTGGTGTTTGTCAAGTACTTGATGAACTCTGAGCGGAGATTTTTTAGCCACTACACGATTAGTGATTCCATTAGGAGAGTTATTCAGAGTAGCACTATTATACACTCTAGAGGTTACTTTAATATGAACTCCGGATTCACTCTCCACGGTGTGACGGTGACGGTGTGCGCATCGTGTGTGTTTCCTTTATGAAGTTGTGGAGCTTGTTAACTCCGGCTTGAGGTGTGCTTTTGTAGCCCTACACAATGAATGGTGTTTGTTATCCAACAAGAGAGTGTAGCATTTATTTATTCAGTTATGTGATCAATGTTGAGAGTGTCCACTAGTGAAAGTATGATCCCTAGGCCTTGTTTCCGAATATCGAAACTCCGTTTATTTACTGTTCTACTGCATGTTTACTTGCTGTCATATTTATTTCAGATTGCTATTACCACTCACATTCATCCATATCACTTGCATTTCACTATCTCTTCGCCGACTAGTGCACCTATACATCTGACAAGTGTATTAGGTGTGTTGGGGACACAAGAGACTTCTTGTATCGTAATTGCTGGGTTGCTTGAGAGGGATATCTTTGACCTCTACCTCCCTGAGTTCGATAAACCTTGGGTGATTCACTTAAGGGAAACTTGCTGCTGTTCTACAAACCTCTGCTCTTGGAGGCCCAACACTGTCTACAGGAATAGAAGCGTGCGTAGACATCAAGCTATTTTCTGGCGCCGTTGCCGGGGAATCTGAAGAAAAGTTACACCACAGAGAATTGCCTCCCTCGGCAACAAGCTATTTTCTGGCGCCGTTGCCGGGGAGGTAAGGTAAAAGGTATTCACATCCTCCGACTACTAAGCTATTTCCTAGCACTGTTGCCGGTGTGTAAGTGCTCGAAGATATTTCCTTTAGATCCTGCAATTATATCTTTTGTTTCTGGTTTTCACTAGTTAGGCTTAATGGAAAACAACAACAAAATGAGAGATCTTTATGAACTTTATCTTGAATTAGGACATGATGTGTTTGAAGAGAGAATTAAAAAACCCATGGAACTTTATATGCATGCTAATGGGAATGTTATTAGTATGAATGCTTTGAACACCATTGTTGCTAATGCTATGGAAAATTCTAAGCTTGGGGAAGCTGGTTTTGATGAGCATGATATTTTTAGTCCCCCAAGCATGGAGGAGAAAATTTTCTTTGATGATACTTTACCTCCTATTTATGATGATAATGATAGTGGTATTTTGGTGCCACCTACTATGGAGGATAAATGTTATTATGATTATACCATGCCTGCAATTTATGATGATTACAATGATGGTTATGGTAGTTTTACTCCCACTATTACTAATAAAATTGATTATGCTTATGTGGAGAGTAATGATACTTTTATGCATGTGAATAAGAATGCTTTATGTGATACTTATATTGTTGAGTTTGTTCATGATGCCACTGAAAGTTATTATGAGAGAGGGAAACATGGTTATATGCATCTTAATAATATTAAGTTTCCCCTCTTTATGTTGAGAATATTGAAGTTGCGCTTGTGTTGCCTTTCTATGCTTGTTGCATTATGCTTACATGACTTGTTTATTTACAAGATTCCTTTTCATAGGAAGTGGGTTAGGCTTAAATTATACACTATATAAAGTTCAATCAATTTACCACCTCTATATTGATTTGGGTCCTGTTCATGAGCTAATTATCCATTCGTTTATCCAATGGTTATATGACACGTTGTTACTTTTACTGGCCAGTACATTGATGCACTCCATCAATTGGCTTTTTATTTGATCAGAGGGTTACCGGCTACCGGTTAGCATCACTGCCTTCCTTTCTTTACACGTTGCTGGCGGTTTCACCTATCGGTTTCGTCGTTGTCTCTCCGGCTGGCTCCTTTTTTTTAGCATAATATTTGCTTGAGTCAAAGCGGTAGTCAAAACGATGAGTAACCACTGCGGAACAGTCTAGATGGCTACATGCGCGTCCCTCAACACGCTCTCTGGCCGCCTGCTCACCTCCATCGAATCCCTCCATGTCCCTGGTCGATCTCCCACCTCATCGGCCTCCCTCTCGGAGCTCCTCCTGGCCGATCCCCATGCCTGGTCAGAGGTGGAGTCACCGTGGGGAATTTTGGCCCCTGATTTTTTTCTCCCATCCAACAGCCCACCACCAGCACGGGCACATCACCGCGCCGGCTCGCCTAATTTCCCACCCTTTTCTCCCTCTGCGACGAGGTAACCTGGAGGAGAGCTTCAGGCGCAGCCGCGAGGGGGAGGACCTCGGGGAGGCACGCCACGAAGAACCCGACCCAGGAGGCGGCATCCAAGGAATGGCCTAGCGGGAAGGAGACGAGTGCGAGCGGGCCGGGTGCCGGACGAGGGCGCCCCCCGCTAGCGCGGACGCGGACGTGAGCGCCGAGCCGGAGTCCGTGAGCGCGGATGCGAGAGCGAGGTGGAGAGGCGCGATTCCCCGTGGAAAGCGAGGAGCGCGCCCATGGTGTGCACAAGCAGAGCACAACCATGTGAGGATCCGCGGCAGGTCGACCTGCACGAAGGGACAGGCTCCCTCTCTTGGCCCTGGCTTCCGCGACCAATACCATCTACAGACTACAGTTAGGGATGGATCCGGCTAGGATTTTACAAATTTGGGCGTAGTCTGCAACTGCTGAACTACATCAATCACCCTTTAATCCCAGTGGGCAGTGGCCAAGGTTTGTATTCTACCGCCTTAATCTAATCTATATATATATTCCGATGACTGCATGCATGGCTTGATGAGCAACCCAAACCAACAAAAAAAACAAAAAAAGACTGCATGCATGGATGTAAGATGTTTCAAGTGGAAGTAGATGCCCGTGAATAGGTTGTCTAGGTAGACCTAAAATCAAACATATATAATATTTATTTTAGTTGGTGATATCAGGAACACATGAGCGTCAAAGATCTGAAGCCAAATTGCTTGACTTATCCAGTACCAGGCAGAGGTAAAAGTATACAAAACCGAGAAACTATAGCATGCCATCTGTATCAGTTTGCAACCGAGTTTCCTCTTCTCAGAACTCCAGTGAATTGGATTCCTCTAAGCACATGTCCGTAGTCATTGACTCATTGGCAGACCTCTTATAGTATGTAGTTCTTCCGAGAATCTGTAATTAACAATACTTTTTGTTTGTGAAGTATAAATTTTAAAAGCAAGTTAATATTCAATATTTCCCTGAATTAGTTCATGATTTACAACTTTGACATGTTTGAGACATTAATTAAGAAGTGCATGGCTATCGCTTCAAGGGCTGCATTACATTTTCTCACAAGTAACTAATAATTAACTATATTGCCTCTTCGATTCCTATCAAAGATTTCTATTAGAGTTTGAACAGTTGAAATCTTTAGAAAAAAAATCTACGGAAGTTGTTTGATTTGTTGGATTTTTTCCTATAGAAAATCAGCTAATTATTCTATCTCACTGAAATAATCATTTGTTTCTCATTTGGTGAAAGCAAACAAATTTCAGTGAAATTATACCATGTATGGTTAGAGTGGGCATGACACTGTAATCATAAATTTACCTATTCCATCGTTTTGGAATCTCGCAAATAAATAATATAATTGATAAGTTAACATATCGCCAAGACAATGATCTGTTCATTATGTGAATATCCAGCGTGTATGTTGAAAGCAGTGTACACCTTCTGCCAAGAGTACTGTGCGTACTGCACTTAGTAAAATATTTGTTTGTGATTAGTAGTCTTTACTCACACTGAAAACATCAGGATAGTCCTCCAGTTCTAAATTCATTCGCATTAAAACTATTACTTTGTATTCCTTTACTTGAAAACCGGTAAATTAATACTGTTACAAGTTTCCACTGCATGGGCTACTGTAACTCCACTTTAGAAAGCAGTCATTAGAAGGATCAAACTTGGCACAAATGTAATATTATGGCCACATAGTCTGTTGGGAGAGTGCCATGAACATGTGGGCACGTAAAGATATCTTTGACGACCTTTCATGCTTAGTAAAGCCTGAAATAATGGTAATGGATGTATAGAGAATGAGCACAAGTTTCCTTTACGTCTTATCTTTTAGTTGATTCTCTACCTAAATGCTGCGATTTCTACAAAAAATCCATTGCCAAAGTTTGACAAGCAAGAAAAAACAACTTGAGCCAAAAAAAAGAAAAATTATCTACTTCATTCTCCAAGAAATTTATTTATGCTTGGTGGGAACAAAAAAATGTCCGCCATTTTGTCCTTTCTTTTCCTTAGTACTTGTGGAATAAGTTATGGGCAGGGAAGAACACGAGGTGCACGGATTCATCCTCTCAGTCCGGCAAGGTTTGCTAATTTCTTTGGATCGTTTCTTTCACAATATGGATGTACTTGATTTGCTTGATCTTTCACTTACATGTGTTTCCTGTGTTCTTGATACCATGCCAAGAGTTCAAAATTATTTTTGGTTTATGGGATGGATCTTCTGTATAAATTTCTATGCAGATTTCAGTTTTCTGGTAAGCTTCCGCATAGGGTGGGGTGACAGAAGATCCATAGAAAATTGACCCTAATAAGGATGATGTCGGGGGATGTCAAAAGAAGTAAGTTCATATTCCATAGCATTATTCCCCATTGTTCTCTATTTTGACCAAGAGTATTTAGAATATACTTCTCCATCGACAATTTTAGAGGCTACCCAAAAAAATGATCTATGTCTCATATATGAGCGTATCACAGTTTGAATATTGATCTTTGCAATTGTAGGATTTGCAGCCTTCGGGGATATTGTTGAGGAGGTTCAAAAATGCAGAGGAAGGTGAGGTGACGCACAAGCAAAAGTCTTTTTTTGGCTTTTGAATTAAATTTGTCATATACGGCTTTGGTTACTGAGGCGAAATCTCTCAGCAGTTGTATGCTTATCTTCTCTTACTGGCATTTTGTAGGAGAGCCATAGCTGTGATTCTTCGAGTTTCATATGAGTATTATTAATCTGTTCTTTCCTTATTTATATTTTCTTTTTTTAATCTCTCTGCTTCTTTCTATAAAGATGGAAGGATGCAGAATTATTTATTAAAAAATGATTACGAAGGAACAAATTCCTAAGTATTAGGTACTGTAATTTTGATTCTAAGAACTTATATATGATTGTGCTCTGCTCCAGCTCTCCTTAAATAAATTAACCCGTTATTAATACCCAATTTTCTTAAGTCAAATGTAATATTCTACTATTATTTTTGTTGATTATACTCTGCGTCTGATCTTAGGAGTCCACATTTTTGTTACTTCACTCAGCTAGCAACTTTCTTCGTTTCCTAATCTCTCTCAAAAGGAGTCCACATTTTTGTTACTTCACTCAGCTAGCAACTTTCTTCGTTCCTAATCTCTCTCAAATGGTTATTGGTAAAATATAAGTCTTGAATATGAGCATTATTAAACTACTGCTGGCGAAAGCGAGAATGTTCTTCTCTGCACATGAGAAACAACATAGGCAATTTGCTTATCATTCAATGTTTGGCTTTCATATGTAATCCAATTGAATGTGGTTCCATGGTTTTGCTTTGATCTCTATACTGTAAGCTTAACTTGGAATTTTAGTGTAGAACCAATGGTCGTGGATACAAAAATATATCAATGCCTCAACACTTTCTGCCATGGACAATTTATTTGGTTCTCCATACCATAAAACATAGCATTATTGTGGGCGTATCAGGCCAATGAAATCCAAGATGATGGAAGCAAAATGTATCAATGAGGAATGGCAAAATTGTTTGATATATATCCAGGTTTGGTTCCATGCTCTTATGTACTTTCTTGCTATTTCAGTGTCTTACATTAGCTTTGGCAAATCCAAATTTCATAGCATTGATGGCATCACATGTTTGAGTCAAGTAGACCAAATCATCATAAATTTTTTCTTCTGAAAATCTAGCTTTTTGCATGGAAAATTCATTTTACATACCATTTACGGCATCACATGTTTCAGTCAAGTACACAAAATTCTCATGCGGTTATTTTTTCTGAAAATCTAGCTTTTAGCGGTTGTTCATAAGCTATCATTCTCTATGTCCATGGGAAAACTTTGCATCCTTCCAGCTCCTTATGCAACGTGTGGCCCCTCTTCCCTTGCAGATGTTAGTCTTCTGTCTATCTGTACTAGCAGCAGAGAAGATTTTGTGTGGAAAAAAGAGGAGTACGGGTTTACTATGAAGTTCCACGCGCAGTAACCACCTATTTTATCAGCTGACGGTTTTAGCTGCTACAGCAACTTCTAATGAGCACTTGAGTTCTGCTCCTTGAAAAGGTTGTAACCACATATCCAGAGTATGTACTATGTGAACTCTTTGTAAGCGGCGTGCCATCATTGTTAACGGCATCGTAAGTGTAGTCCATGTGTATTGCATAAATATGTTCCATAGTCTAAGAGTATAGGTTTTATGAACCTATAGTTTGTAAATTCTGAATGCCCACACTTCGTGATCTACCTATCTAGCTTACTTTCGGTTACCGCAAAGGCTTACTTGATACTATGACGATCACTGGCAACGGAAGAGTTTACATCATTTGTATATGGTTTAAGTTACATGGGTGCCCCGTGTGCTCTCGAGTTGCATGTGTATAATTGTGATAAATGTCACTGCATGTGAAAATTTGTCTATACTATCTGGAGTTGAATTTTCCAAAGTGAAATGATTGCTCATTATTTATACACCTAGGGATGCAAACCAATAACAGTTTCCTATTAAACTCAGTTCACAGATTGAACTTAAAGCGCGCAAATTCATACATGATGCCATCACACCCGCGCATATCTCATGTGCCTTGCAATCACGGGCGCGGCGTGCCGCCGCGCCATGGCTTCCTAGTGTGTTTTGAATTTGCTTCTTGATGCTCTCTTTTGCTTCAACTCTTATTTCTTGCGCGAGCATCATTAAAATTATTGAGCCCATCTTAATGGCTATAAAGAAAGCACTTCTTGGGAGATAACTCATGTTTTATTTTGCTACTATTTTGTTGTGTCTTGGAAGTTGTTACTACTGTAGCAACCTCTCCTTATCTTTACTTTATTGCATTGTTGTGCCAAGTAAAGTCTCTAATAGTTAAGTTGATACTAGATTTGGATTGCTGCGCAGAAACAGATTTCTACCTGTCACGAATTTGCATAGATCTCTCTGTAGAAGAATCAAAAAAATCTGCAAATTTACATGCGTGATCCTCAGATTTGTATGCAACTTTCATTAGTTTTGAGTTTTTTCATCTGAGCCTGTTAAGTGCCACTAAAAAAATCGTCTTTACGGACTGTTCTGTTTTGACAGATTCTGCCTTTTATTTCGCATTGCCTCTTTTGCTATGTTGAATGGATTTCTTTGTTCCATTAACTTTCAGTAACTTTGGGTAATGTTCAGAAGTGTTAAGAATGATTATGTCACCTCTGAATATGTGAATTTTTGATTATGCACTAACCCTCTAATGAGTTTGTTTTGAGTTTGGTGTGGAGGAAGTTTTCAAGGGTCAAGAGAGGAGGATGATATAATGTGATCAAGAAGAGTGAAAAGCCTAAGCTTGGGGATGCCCCCGTGGTTCATCCCTGCATATTTCAAGAAGACTCAAGCATCTAAGCTTGGGGATGCCCAAGGCATCCCCTTCTTCATCGACAACTTATCAGGTCACTCTAGTGAAACTATATTTTTATTCAGTCACATCTTATGTGCTTTACTTGGAGCGTCTGTTTGCTTTTATTTTTGTTTTTGTTTGAATAAACTCGGATCCTAACATTCTTTGTGTGGGAGAGAGACACGCTCCGCTCGTTCATATGAACACTGGTGTTCTTAGCTTTACTTTTAATGTGTATGGCGAAGGTTGAAACTGCTTCGTTCATTGCTATTTGGTTGGAAACAGAAAATGCTTCATGTGGTAATTGGTATATTGCCTTGAATAATTTGATACTTGGCAATTGTTTTGCTCAATAGATCATGTTTAAGCTCTTGCATCATGTACTTTGCACCTATTAATGAAGAACTACCATAGAGCTTGTTGAAATTTGGTTTGCATGATTGGTCTCTCTAAAAGTCTAGATATTTTCTGGTGAAGTGTTTGAACAACAAGGAAGACAGTGTAGAGTCTTATAATGCTTGAAATATGTTCTTATGTAAGTTTTACTGTACCGGTTCATACTTGTGTTTGCTTCAAACAACCTTGCTAGCCAAAGCCTGACAACCTTGCTAGCCAAAGCCTTGTACTGAGAGGGAACTCTTCTCGTGCATCCAAAACCTTGAGCCAAAACCTATGCCATTTGTGTCCATCATACCTACCTACTATGTGGTATTTCTCTGCCATTCCAAAGTAAATTGCTTGAGTGCTACCTTTAAAATTTCATTTTTTGTCTTTGCAATACATAGCTCATGGGAAAATAGCCTTAAAAACTATTGTGGTAAAGAATATGTAGCTTATGTATCTTATTTCTTATAAGTTGCTTGTTGAGCGGTAACCATGTTTCTGGGGACGCCATCAACTATTACACCTTTGTTGAATATCATGTGAGTTGCTATGCATGTTCATCTTGTCTGAAGTAAGGGCGATTTATCATGATCAAATGGTTTGAGTATGCATATTGTTAGAGAAGAATATTGGGCCGCTAACTAAAGCCATGAATCATGGTGGAAGTTTCAGTTTGGACACCAATCCTCAATCTCTTATGGGAATATTATCTGTTATTGAATGCTTATTCATTAAAGAGGAGTCCATTATCTGTTTTCTATGTTATCCCGGTATGGATGTCTAAGTTGAGAATAATCAAAAGCGAGAAATCCAATGCGAACTTTCTCCTTAGACCTTTGTACAGGCGGCATAGAGGTACCCCTTTGTGACACTTGGTTGAAACATATGTTATGCAATGATAATCCATGTAAACCCAAGCTAATTAGGACAAGGTGCGAGCACTATTGGTATTCTATGCATGAGGCTTGCAACTTATAGGATGTCTTATACATAACAGATATGAATTATTACTACCGTTGACAAAATTGTTTCTATGTTTTCAAAATAAAAGCTCTAGCACAAAAATAGTAATCCATGCTTCCCTCTGCGAAGGGCCATTCTTCTACTTTATGTTGAGTCAGTTTACCTACTTCTTTCTATCTTAGAAGCAAACACTTGTGTCAACTGTGTGCGTTGATTCTTACATGTTTAGTTATTGCACTTGTTATATTGCTTTATGTTGACAACTATCCATGAGATATACATGTTACAAGTTGAAAGCAATTGCTGAAACTTAATCATCATTTGTGTTGCTTCAATGCCTTCTACATTGAATCTATTGCATTATGAGTTAACTCTTATGCAAGACTTATTGATGCTTGTCTTGAAAGTACTATTCATGAAAAGTCTTTGCTATATGATTCAGTTGTTATCTTTACATTGCTTTGAATCACTTCATTCATCTCATATGCTTTACAACAGTATTGATCAAGATCATGTTGGTAGCATGTCACTTCAGAAATTATCCTTGTTATCGTTTACCTACTCGAGGGCGAGTAGGAACTAAGCTTGGGGATGCTTGATACGTCTCCAACGTATCTATAATTTCTTATGTTCCATGCTAGTTTTATGATAATACCTACATGTTTTATTTATACTTTATATCGTTTTGATGCATTTTCCGGAACTAACCTATTAACAAGATGCCGAAGTGCCAGTTCCTGTTTTCTGCTGTTTTTGGTTTCAGAAATCTTACACAGGAAATATTCTCGGAATTGGACGAAATTAATGCCCACGATCTTATATTTCACGGAAGCTTCCAGAGAGCCAGAGAGGGACCAGAGGGGAGCCCTGGGGGCCCCACCTCACATGGCGGCGCGGCCAAGAGGGGGGGGGGCGCCAGCCTATGGGGGGGCACCCCCTGGCTCCTCCGAGGCCGCCCTTCCGCCTATATATTCTCTCCGCCTCGAAAACCCTAAAGACATAAGCCACGATACGAGAAAAATTCCAGAGCCGCCGCCATCGCGAAGCCAAGTTCGGGGAACAGAAGTCTCTGTTCCGGCACGCCGCCGGGACGGGGAAGTGCCCCCGGAAGGCATCTCCATCGACATCACCGCCATCTTCATCGCCGCTGATGTCTCCTATGATGAGGAGGGAGTAGTTCTCCCTCGAGGCTAAGGGCTGTACTGGTAGCTATGTGGTTCATCTCTCTCTCCCATGTGATCTTTATGTGATCATGAGCTTTGTGATCTAGTTGAATATCATCTATGTGCTACTCTAGTGATGTTATTAAAGTAGTCTATTCCTCCTTCATGATGTAAAGTGGACAGTGTGTGCATCATGTAGTACTTGGCGTAGGTTATGATTGTGATCTCTTGTAGATTGTGAAGTTAACTATCACTATGATAAATATATTATCTTGGATTTATGATTTGACGTGGATATCCCTATGAGTGGTGTTTGTCAAATACTTGTTGAACTCTGAGCGGAGATTTTGTAGCCACTACACGATTAGTGATTCCATTAGGAGAGTTATCCAGAGTAGCACTATTATACACTCTAGAGG
Organism: Lolium perenne; assembly: GCF_019359855.2. Lineage (NCBI taxonomy): Eukaryota > Viridiplantae > Streptophyta > Magnoliopsida > Poales > Poaceae > Lolium > Lolium perenne. Next base: position 242,912,878 of record NC_067247.2, on the reverse strand, counting down.
TTACTTTAATATGAACTCCGGATTCACTCTCCACGGTGTGACGGTGACGGTGTGCGCATCGTGTGTGTTTCCTTTATGAAGTTGTGGAGCTTGTTAACTCCGGCTTGAGGTGTGCTTTTGTAGCCCTACACAATGAATGGTGTTTGTTATCCAACAAGAGAGTGTAGCATTTATTTATTCAGTTATGTGATCAATGTTGAGAGTGCCCATTAGTGAAAGTATGATCCCTAGGCCTTGTTTCCGAATATCGAAACTCCGTTTATTTACTGTTCTACTGCATGTTTACTTGCTGCCATATTTATTTCAGATTGCTATTACCACTCATATTCATCCATATCACTTGCATTTCACTATCTCTTCGCCGAACTAGTGCACCTATACATCTGACAAGTGTATTAGGTATGTTGGGGACACAAGAGACTTCTTGTATCGTAATTGCAGGGTTGCTTGAGAGGGATATCTTTGACCTCTACCTCACTGAGTTCGATAAACCTTGGGTGATTCACTTAAGGGAAACTTGCTGCTGTTCTACAAACCTCTGCTCTTGGAGGCCCAACACTGTCTACAGGAATAGAAGCATGCGTAGACATCACCATACCACAGCAATCGCGCCCACTCTAATAAGTGTTTTATACCTAGGATCCATCCCATTTAGCAAATTGCCAAAAATATTTGCAATGCTACGAGCTGGTATAAGGTAGAACCCATCTGAATGATTGACCATATAGATCTAGCAACTCGGCAGTTGAAGAAATGGTGTTTTATAGTCTCATCTTCATGACAAAACACACATTTCTTACATCCTTGCCAGTTACGTTTTACAAGGTTTCTTTATTTAGAATCACACCCCGACGAAGATACCACACAAAGACTTTTGTTTTCAGGGGTATCTTCATTTTCCAGATGGACTTATTGTTGACAATCGATTGAGTGGAAATAGTAAGAGCCTTCTACATGGAGTTGACCAAGAAAACACCATTCTTGGTGAGACTCCATCGGAATTCATCAGTCCCATGCAGTAGTTGTATTGAAGCTAACCTCTGTAGCAATTCTTTCCAACTAGTAAGGCGGGGGCCAATAAGAACACACCTGAATAGATGGTGGTGAAGTTTCCATGACCTTCTCTAAGGTATCTCCCTTATAACGAACAATATTGTACAAGGATGGATATTGTTCGTGGAGAGAACCTAATCTCCGCCCCATTCCCGATGGAGAAAGAACCATATGGAAAAAGTGCTTCTTAGTCGTCATAATGCCAGCCCAAAAGTGTGAATCCCCCGGTTTCCAATAAACCTGAGATATTGCTTTTGAACCCATATACTTTTTCCGTAATAGTTGTTGCCAAATACCATCCTCGGTCAATAACCTGGCCAGCCATTTCCCTAACAAGGCCATGTTCTTAACTTCAAGATATTGAACTCCAAGTCCACCTTGATCTTTTGGACGGCAAACAACACTCCATTTTGTCAACTGGTATTTTTTTTCTTCTCACTATCCCCTTGCCAAAAGAATATTGATCGGAGATAATCCAATCTATGTAAGATTCCTTTAGGTAAGTGGAATAAGGAAATCATATACAATACCATATTCGTGAGTACTGAATTTATGAGAACCAATCTCCCCCCTAGGGACAGTAATTTACCTTTCCAACTACTAAGACATTTATGTAGTCTTTCCTAAACGAGTTTCCATTCGGCCAACGTCAGTCCCCGGTAATGAATCGGAATACCGAGATAGCTAATTGGAAAATAACCAAGCCCACAACCGAACAACTCGGCATATAGGTTGGCTTCGTCTTTGGCCTCACCGAAACAAAACAATTCACTTTTATGGAAATTAATCTTAAGACCTGATAACTGCTCGAATGATGTAAGAATTAACTTCAGATTTCGTGGTTTTTCCAAGTCATGATCCATAAATAGAATTATATCATCGGCATACTGAAGAATAGATAATCCCCCATCCACAAGATGAGGAACTACCCCTTCAATTGGCCATCAACCTTCGCACGCTCAATTATAATAGCAAGCATATCTGCAACAATGTTAAATAACATTGGAGATAGGGGATCTCCTTGCCTCAAACCTTTTTTTTGTCTGGAAGTATCGACCAACATCATCATTGACCTTAATGGCAACACTTCCACCAAAAACAAAGTTATTTATAAGAGCGCGCCACTTATCTAAAAAGCCTTTCATCCTGTGTGTTTGTTGGAAAAAAAGACCATTTAACTTTATCATAAGATTTTTCGAAGTCGATTTTGAGAATAACCCCACTCAACTTTTTTGGTGCATCTCATGTACTGTTTCATGCAGAGTGACAACACCATCTAGAATGTGTATGCCTTGCATGAACGCAGTCTGAGATGCGCGGAACACATGATCCGCCACTGAATTGAGTCTAATAGTAGCGACTTTGGTGAAAATTTTAAAACAAACGTTAGGTAGACATATTGGTCTATACTGTTGAATTTGTTCCACATCAGTGTCTTTTGGTAGGAGGATAATTTTACCAAAATTGATACGGAACAAATCTAGTTGACCCGCATGGAGTTCCCCAAAGAGCTCTAATAAATCATACTTAATTATATCCAGAAGGACTGATAAAATTCAGTCGGAAAACCATCAGGGCTTGACGCCTTATTATGCTCCATTTGAAAACCCGCTTTTCTTATATCCTCCTCAGAATAAGGGGTTGACAGAATCGCATTTTCTTCTGGAGACACTTGGGGTATATCATCAATCCTAGATTCATCCATGGATACATCAGATTCCTCTGAAGCGCCAAACAAGCCTTTATAGTATAATGTAATATAGGACTTTAGCTGCTCGTGACCTTCGATCACACCCTCCTCCTATACTAGAGAATGAATGAGTTTCTTTCTGTGTTTACCATTAGCCACACTATGAAAGTATCTCATATTTGAATCTCCTTCCAACAAGAATTGAGCCTTACATCTCTGATACCACTTGAGTTCCTCCTCGCTAAGTAGGACGGCTAACTTAGAACAAGAACTACTATCTACACTATCCTACACCTCCCTCTCACATATGGCCACCATGGCTGCCAATGATGAGAGAGAGGGAGGATGGAAACTAGAACGGAGGGGAGGATCAAGGAGAAGTTTCTAAAGAGGGTAAGTCGCCACATGGGAAAGTCCAGGAAAAAAACGAGTGGATAGAGAGACTAGATAATTGTTTTTAATTCAATATCATCTTAGTTGTTCTAGATATACCAACATAATATGTTCACCCCATCTGGATATTCGGAAAATAAACTCCACCCATGGTTCGACGCCCGTGGCTTATCCTGGAGATCCAATCTAGCATTGAGATTCATGCAACTCTCTTTGACATTGTAGAAAATACCATAGGCAATATCCATTTCAAGTTAGCAAGCCCCTCCTCTTTTACATCACATACCCCTCATTCTTTTCATTTTACAAAAAAGTAGGACCTGGTGCACCTCCCTAAGAAAAGGGCTTCCACGGTGAACAAAAGCCATAAAACATGGAACAAAAAAAAGAGATTCTGATATTTTACATAAAAAATCAACATATATTTTCCTAGATAATTTTTCTACAGATATTTTACATAGAAACAAATCAACCAAGAACAGAAATATGCCACAAAACAAGAAAGAGGTTTGGATTAGTTTAGTTTTTTGTCGCTAATTTATACAACGTTCAAGGAAGAAAGAGGATGTGAGAGGTTAAAAGAAACTGAAATTTTGTTAGGATGAATCCCTAAGATCATGGAAACCAAACGCTAGTATCCATCATATCCATTTCTAGGAATTGGAAGAAGAAAAAGGGAAATAAATGCCAGCACTATCCCGTTGAACTCGAACGGGCTTGCCATCTCCAGGAGGTGAGCTCCATGGACCCGACGAACCCACGTCTTGAGGACCCTCGGTTCATCGCTGTAAACGGCGTCCCCGTTGGCGAAGTAGAAGATGTCATGGGGATGGCTGCGCATACATCGTCGCCTATCGGGGATGGATGCACCATCCTCATGTTGGAGAGAAGAAAGTGAGGATAATGAGAGAATGGAAGAGACAAAAGGATAAGGATGTGCAGGTAGAAAGTGGACACGTACATCTTCATTGCTATATGGGTGAGAATATAGACAATGTGCAGGTTTAAAATATAAAAGACATTGGGACAAATCTTGAATCTGCTTACGCTATCAGGTAAGGCATGGACGTCAAACACTATGTGGAATTGTTGCTTGCCTGCGTTATTAGCCTTAAGTTGTTTGCATAGGTAGGTTATAAACCTACATGAACGTGCACATCGAAAACACAAAAGGATATTACAACAATAATTTTTTAATTGTGTCATCAGAATCACACAAAGCAACCTACTTGCCACATTTTCAGCTACCCCTACCCAGTATCTTTAGTTGGAACAAATCATCTGCTAAAAAACCAATCGGATATATTGTTAATTTTTAGGCCAGAATTCTAATCTTAGAGGTAAACTTTCTACGAAAACAAAGATTTATTTAGGACTAGTTTTAGAAAAGAACAACTTGATAAGGAATAAGACTACTCATGTGGGAGTTACCACCTAAGTTACTCCTACTAAGGGAAACAATCTTCTCTTTCTACATTCTCTCTCCTCCAACTAAATAATAATCCAGTGTGGCTACCGTAAGGAAAGCTGACGTCACATTGTTGTACATGCCCTTAAGCAATCCATGATTAACAGAACCACCACACAATTAATGAACAGTGACTAGAGCTACTAAGATCAGAAAGATCATATGGAGCACGCTCGCCCCCGCTCCCGCTCGCTGCCCCCAGCGGCCACCTACCTAGCCACCAGCCCCTCGCCGCCGACAGCTCGGTCTGCGGCGACCACCTTACCTCCTACTGCTGCCCCTGCCGCAGCCCCCCGCTCCCCCATCAGCTGGTCAAACATTGGATCCCACGGGCGGAGCGGAGATCCCAGCCAGATCCAGATCTGCGCCGCCTCGGGCGTGGAGCGTCCCCATCCCCCTACGCCGCTGGCTGGAGCTAGCCTGCCGGGGTGTAATGGCTCTGCGGCGCCGCGTGGGCCGGTGGCTATCCAAGGTAGGTCTTATGGTGGCCAACTGCGCGTGCGCTCCATGGTCGTACGGACCGGTCCGCTCCTGGACTCGTCGCCTGCGCGTGCATCTACTACACCTGCTCCTCCTGCCCATGGCATTCATGGCCAAAGCTCGGATTGGCAACTGGTGGTTTCGAGGAGACGAAGGCGTCCGCCGCTGATACGCGTACAACACGCGTCCGTTGGGAACCCCAAGAGGAAGGTGTGATGCGTACAGCGGCAAGTTTTCCCTCAGTATGAAACCAAGGTTTATCGAACCAGTAGGAGCCAAGAAGCACGTTGAAGGTTGATGGTGGCGGGATGTAGTGCGGCGCAACACCAGAGATTCCGGCGCCAACGTGGAACCTGCACAACACAACCAAAGTACTTTGCCCCAACGAAACAGCGAGGTTGTCAATCTCACCGGCTTGTTGTAACAAAGGATTAGATGTATAGTGTGGATGATGATTGTTTGCAGAAAAACAGTAGAACAGTATTGCAGTAGATTGTATTTCAGTATAGAGAATTGGACCGGGGTCCACAGTTCACTAGAGGTGTCTCTCCCATAAGATAAACAGCATGTTGGGTGAACAAATTACAGTTGGGCAATTGACAAATAAAGAGGGCATGACCATGCACATACATATTATGATGAGTATAGTGAGATTTAATTGGGCATTACGACAAAGTACATAGACCGCTATCCAGCATGCATCTATGCCTAAAAAGTCCACCTTCAGGTTATCATCCGAACCCCCTCCAGTATTAAGTTGCTAACAACAGACAATTGCATTAAGTATTGCGCGTAATGTAATCAGTAACTACGTCCTCGAACATAGCACTAATGTTTTATCCCTAGTGGCAACAGCACATCCATAATCTTAGAGATTTCTGTCACTTCCCCAGATTCACGGAGACATGAACCCACTATCGAGCATAAATACTCCCTCTTGGAGTTACAAGCATCTACTTGGCCAGAGCATCTACTAGTAACGGAGAGCATGCAAGATCATAAACAACACATAGACATAACTTTGATAATCAACATAACAAGTATTCTCTATTCATCGGATCCCAACAAACGCAACATATAGAATTACAGATAGATGATCTTGATCATGTTAGGCAGCTCACAAGATCCGACAATGAAGCACAATGGGGAGAAGACAACCATCTAGCTACTGCTATGGACCCATAGTCCAGGGGTAGACTACTCACACATCACTCCGGAGGCGACCATGGCGGCGTAGAGTCCTCCGGGAGATGAATCCCCTCTCCGGCAGGGTGCCGGAGGCGATCTCTTGAATCCCCCGAGATGGGATTGGCGGCGGTAGCGTCTCAGTAAGGTTTTCCGTATCGTGGCTCTCGATGCGGGGTTTCGCGACGGAGGCTTTAAGTAGGCGGAAGGGCAGGTCAGGAGGCGGCACGAGGGGCCCACACTACAGGCCGGCGCGGCCAGGGCTTGGGCCGCGCCGCCCTAGGGTGTGGCCACCTCGTGGCCCCACTTCGTCTCCTCTTCGGTCTTCTGGAAGCTTCGTGGCAAAATAGGACCCTGGGCGTTGATTTCGTCCAATTCCGAGAATATTTCGTTACTAGGATTTCTGAAACCAAAAACAGCAGAAACAAAGCGGCACTTCGGCATCTTGTTAATAGGTTAGTTCCAGAAAATGCACGAATATGACATAAAGTGTGCATAAAACATGTAGATATCATCAATAATGTGGCATGGAACATAAGAAATTATCGATACGTCGGAGACGTATCAGCATCCCCAAGCTTAGTTCTGCTCGTCCCGAGCAGGTAAAACGATAACAAAGATAATTTCTGGAGTGACATGCCATCATAACCTTGATCATACTATTTGTAAAGCATATGTAGTGAATGCAGCGATCAAAACAATGTATATGACATGAGTAAACAAGTGAATCATAAAGCAAAGACTTTTCATGAATAGTACTTCAAGACAAGCATCAATAAGTCTTGCATAAGAGTTAACTCATAAAGCAATAATTCATAGTAAAGCATTGAAGCAACACAAAGGAAGATTAAGTTTCAGCGGTTGCTTTCAACTTGTAACATGTATATCTCATGGATATTGTCATCATAGAGTAATATAATAAGTGCAATATGCAAGTATGTAGGAATCAATGCACAATTCACACAAGTGTTTGCTTCTTGAGGTGGAGAGAAATAGGTGAACTGACTCAACAATAAAAGTAAAAGAATGGTCCTCCATAGAGGAAAAGCATCGATTGCTATATTTGTGCTAGAGCTTTGATTTTGAAAACATGAAACAATTTTGTCAACGGTAGTAATAAAGCATATGTATCATGTAAATTATATCTTCCAAGTTGCAAGCCTCATGCATAGTATACTAATAGTGCCCGCACCTTGTCCTAATTAGCTTGGACTACCGGATCATCGCAATGCACATGTTTTAACCAAGTGTCACAAAGGGGTACCTCTATGCCGCCTGTACAAAGGTCTAAGGAGAAAGCTCGCATTGGATTTCTCGCTATTGATTATTCTCAACTTAGACATCCATACCGGGACAACATAGACAACAGATAATGGACTCCTCTTTTATGCATAAGCATGTAACAACAATTAATAATTTTCTCATATGAGATTGAGGATATATGTCCAAAACTGAAACTTCCAACATGGATCATGGCTTTAGTTAGCGGCCCAATGTTCTTCTCTAACAATATGCATGCTTAACCATAAGGTGGTAGATCTCTCTTACTTCAGACAAGACGAACATGCATAGCAACTCACATGAAATTCAACAAAGAGTAGTTGATGGCGTCCCTAGTGAACATGGTTATCGCACAACAAGCAACTTAATAAGAGATAAAGTGCATAAGTACATATTCAATACCACAATAGTTTTTAAGCTATTTGTCCCATGAGCTATATATTGCAAATGTGAATGATGGAATTTTAAAGGTAGCACTCAAGCAATTTACTTTGGAATGGCGGAGAAATACCATGTAGTAGGTAGGTATGGTGGACACAAATGACATAGTGGTTGGCTCAAGGATTTTGGATGCATGAGAAGTATTCCCTCTCGATACAAGGTTTAGGCTAGCAAGGTTATTTGAAACAAACACAAGGATGAACCGGTGCAGCAAAACTCACATAAAAGACATATTGTAAACATTATAAGACTCTACACCGTCTTCCTTGTTGTTCAAACTCAATACTAGAAATTATCTAGACCTTAGAGAGACCAAATATGCAAACCAAATTTTAGCATGCTCTATGTATTTCTTCATTAATGGGTGCAAAGCATATGATGCAAGAGCTTAAACATGAGCACAACAATTGCCAAGTATCATATTATCCAAGACATTATAGCAATTTACTACATGTATCATTTTCCAATTCCAACCATATAATAATTTAACGAAGAAGAAACTTTCATCATGAATACTATGAGTAGAAACTAAGGACATACTTGTCCATATGCTACAGCGGAGCGTGTCTCTCTCCCATACAATGAATGCTAGGATCCATTTTATTCAAACAAAACAAAAACAAAAACAAACCGACGCTTCAAGCAAAGCACATAAGATGTGATGGAATAAAAATATAGTTTCAGGGGAGGAACCTGATAATGTTGTCGATGAAGAAGGGGATGCCTTGGGCATCCCCAAGCTTAGATGCTTGAGTCTTCTTGATATATGCAGGGGTGAACCACCGGGGCATCCCCAAGCTTAGAGCTTTCACTCTCCTTGATCATATTGCATCATACTCCTCTCTTGATCCTTGAAAACTTCCTCCACACCAAACTTAGAACAACTCATTAGAGAGTTAGTGGACAATAAAAATTAACATGTTCAGAGGTGACATAATCATTCTTAACACTTCTGGACATTGCATAAAGCTACTGGACATTAATGGATCAAAGAAATTCATCCAACATAGCAAAAGAGGCAATGCGAAATAAAAGGCAGAATCTGTCAAAACAGAACAGTTCGTATTGACGAATTTTATCGAGGCACCAGACTTGCTCAAATGAAAATGCTCAAATTGAATGAAAGTTGCGTACATATCTGAGGATCACTCACGTAAATTGGCATAATTGTCTGAGTTACCTACAGAGAAAACAGCCCAGATTCGTGACAGCAAAGAAATCTGTTTCTGCGCAGTAATCCAAATCTAGTATTAACTTTTCTATCAACGACTTTACTTGGCACAACAAAACACTAAACTAAGATAAGGAGAGGTTGCTACAGTAGTAAACAACTTCCAAGACACAAAATAAAAACAAAGTACTGTAGTAAAAACCATGGGTTGTCTCCCATAAGCGCTTTTCTTTAACGCCTTTCAGCTAGGCGCAGAAAGTGTGTATCAAGTATTATCGGAGGGTGGTGCATCATCCTTACCTTGGGCTTTACCCTTACCTTTCTTGTTGTTTTTCTTTCTCTTTGATTTAGGAAATGTATGATTCCCCCCCGGTATAGAGGTGAAATCCAGGATGCCTTCTCCCACATCTATGACTGCTCCCAATAGTTTTAGCAGGGATCTTCCGAGTGTGATTTTTCCTATCCCTACACATTCAATAACAAGATAATCAATGGATATTGTTCTTCCAAGAATGGTTGTATGCACACCTGCGGCTATTCCCTTAGGAATTATAACAGAGTTATCAATGAGAGTTATTTCTTCTTCTCTTTCATCAACTCCCCAAAGTTTCAAAGATTTATAAATGCTCTCAGGTATAAGGCAAAATTCAGACATAATATCACAGTTGGCATGAAGAGTTTGATCACCGATAACAATTTTAACAGTAGGATCCCATAATGAAGGTTTAGAGTTCACTAAAACTTGTTCAAGACGATTACGAACATGGTGATAGTTGTCATCCAGGCGAGATGTACTTATCTCGAGATTGTTTAATCTATTATAAATGCTAATAAGGGCTGAATCAAAGTTATTAGCTGAATCATGTGATGCAACCAACTTCTTTATGGCATTAAAAGCTTGATCCCCATTGCAATGAAGGAAATCTCCTCCCACTAAAGTATCCAAAGCATATCTATAGCGAATCATAAGACCAAAATAAAAATTACTAAGGAGCAAACTTAGAGTCATTTGAGGTTCAGTTTTACGAGAAGAAGTAAAAATTCTAGACCAAGCATCCTTAAAACTCTCCTCATCCCCTTGTTTAAAAGTGAAGACTAATTCTTCAGGCGAAGAAGTAACAGGTTCAGAGCTAGACATGGTAACAAAAGTAACTAATTTTTTTGTATTTTTAATATAGAGTGCAGGACAGTAAATAAAGCAAACTAGATAAAGTAAATGGAAGTAACTAATTTTTTTGTGTTTTTGATATAGCAAACAAGATAGCAAATAAAGTAAAACTAACAACTAATTTTTTTGTGTTTTGATTTAGTGCAGCAAACAAAGTAGTAAATAAAACTAAGCAAGACAAAAACAAAGTAAAGAGATTGGGAAGTGGAGACTCCCCTTGCAGCGTGTCTTGATCTCCCCGGCAACGGCGCGCCGGAAAAGAGCTTGATACGCGTACAGCACGCGTCCGTTGGGAACCCCAAGAGGAAGGTGTGATGCGTACAGCGGCAAGTTTTCCCTCAGTATGAAACCAAGGTTTATCGAACCAGTAGGAGCCAAGAAGCACGTTGAAGGTTGATGGCGGCGGGATGTAGTGCGGCGCAACACCAGATATTCCGGCGCCAACGTGGAACCTGCACAACACAACCAAAGTACTTTGCCCCAACGAAACAGCGAGGTTGTCAATCTCACCGGCTTGCTGTAACAAAGGATTAGATGTATAGTGTGGATGATGATTGTTTGCAGAAAAACAGTAGAACAGTATTGCAGTAGATTGTATTTCAGTATAGAGAATTGGACCGGGGTCCACAGTTCACTAGAGGTGTCTCTCCCATAAGATAAACAGCATGTTGGGTGAACAAATTACAGTTGGGATATTGACAAATAAAGAGGGCATGACCATGCACATACATATTATGATGAGTATTGTGAGATTTAATTGGGCATTACGACAAAGTACATAGACCGCTATCCAGCATGCATCTATGTCTAAAAAGTCCACCTTCAGGTTATCATCCGAACCCCCTCCAGTATTAAGTTGCTAACAACAGACAATTGCATTAAGTATTGCGCGTAATGTAATCAGTAACTACGTCCTCGAACATAGCACTAATGTTTTATCCCTAGTGGCAACAGCTAATCCATAATCTTAGAGATTTCTGTCACTTCCCCAGATTCACGGAGACATGAACCCACTATCGAGCATAAATACTCCCTCTTGGAGTTACAAGCATCTACTTGGCCAGAGCATCTACTAGTAACGGAGAGCATGCAAGATCATAAACAACACATAGACATAACTTTGATAATCAACATAACAAGTATTCTCTATTCATCGGATCCTAACAAACGCAACATATAGAATTACAGATAGATGATCTTGATCATGTTAGGCAGCTCACAAGATCCGACAATGAAGCACAATGGGGAGAAGACAACCATCTAGCTACTGCTATGGACCCATAGTCCAGGGGTAGACTACTCACACATCACTCCGGAGGCGACCATGGCGGCGTAGAGTCCTCCGGGAGATGAATTCCCTCTCCGGCAGGGTGCCGGAGGCGATCTCCTGAATCCCCCGAGATGGGATTGGCGGCGGCGGCGTCTCAGTAAGGTTTTCCGTATCGTGGCTCTCGGTACTGGGGGTTTCGCGACAGAGGCTTTAAGTAGGCGGAAGGGCAGGTCAGGAGGCGGCACAAGGGGCCCACACTACAGGCCGGCGCGGCCAGGGCTTGGGCCACGCTGCCCTAGGGTGTGGCCACCTCGTGGCCCCACTTCGTCTCCTCTTCGGTCTTCTGGAAGCTTCGTGGCAAAATAGGACCCTGGGCGTTGATTTCGTCCAATTCCGAGAATATTTCGTTACTAGGATTTCTGAAACCAAAAACAGCAGAAAACAGCAACTGGCACTTCGGCATCTTGTTAATAGGTTAGTTCCAGAAAATGCACGAATATGACATAAAGTGTGCATAAAACATGTAGATATCATCAATAATGTGGCATGGAACATAAGAAATTATCGATACGTCGGAGACGTATCAGCCGCCCGTACCATCTTCGGCCGCCCCTCGGCCACGCCCCAACTCCCCTCCTGCCACCGGAGTGATGAGGCGCTCCCGCTTCCCCCTCCATAAGAAGCGCCTGCGGGGGGAATGCTTCAAGTGTCTCAGCCCCGGCCACCACGTCTCCGACTGCCGCGACCCCGTCCGGTGCCGCTCCTGCCACCGCATCGGCCACATCGCCAAGGAGTGCCGTGCGGGGCCGACCCCGTGCCGCACTGCCACCGAGCGCCTACGGCCTCCTTCCTCAACCGAGGCCCCTCCGCCTAGGCCCATGGCGGCCCGCCCTGGTGAGGCGCACCGGCGCCCTGCAAGATCGACGGCGGTCATCATCTGCACGCCGGAGACGGAGAGCGTGGCGCAGCTGCTCCATTCCAAGGCGCTCGTGCTCACCGCGTTGGTGCGCCGCAACGACCTCACCATCGACCTCGTCGCCAGGGCCATCGCCCGTGACTGCAACATCCCCGCCGAGAGGTTCCAGGTGTCCAAGCTCAGGCCTGGCTGTTTCCTCGTTCGCTTCGACATGTCCTGGCACCGGGACCAGGCCATGGACGCGGGCGTCGTCTCCTGCCGGGGCATCGCCCTCACCATGGCCCCGTGGCAGCAGGCCTCCATCCGTGCGACACATCGCGTTTGACGCTACTACTGCCGCGTCGCGGTGGAGGGCGTCGCTCTCAACTTCTGGACCAAGGATGTCATGCAAGATGTGTTGGGCTCCTCCGTCAAGGTCGAAGTCCTCGAGTACCGCTCGGAAGCCCTCGACGATGCCCAGGTATGCTATGTCTGGTGCTGGGCTTGCAACCCCGACGACATCCCGTGCGCCTGTGACGCCTCCTTCCTCACGCGCTTGGGCGCGGCGCCGCCAATGTGCTGCTCCCTCCCCGACGGCACGCCCCGGGAGGAGGGCTACGAGGACACGCGGGAACCCCTGCTCATCCACCTCGACAAGACCGAGGACTTCGCGCCGGCGGAGCGGCACACGCCCAGCAGCCGCGCCTCCGGCATCCCCTCGCCAGAGGTTGCGTTGCTCGACGCGCACGTGCCTACGGAGCGCTTCGACTGGAAGCTTGGGGTGGAGGATGCCAACCCAAGGGCGCGCCATGACACGCCCGACATGCAGGCTCGTCTCGGCCCTCGACGCCGTGACGACCGTGATGACGACGATGACGACCTGCCTGGCGGTGGTGGGTGCCGCCCTCGTCGGCCATGGCGCGATGCGCTGCTTGGCCACGTCGGTCGTGGAGGGCTGCAGTGGAACTGCGGCGGTAACAACAATAACCGCCGCCAGCAGCAGCGCCAAGGTGGAGGCGGGCGCCGCCGCGCAGAGGATGGTGCCGCCCGGGAGCTTGACGGCTTCCACGCAGCTGATGGTGTGCGGAGAAACGCTGTTGCCGAGCCCGCGGCGCTCTCCGTGACGGACCCGTCCCTTGGCGCCATCCTGGCGTCTGCGCGGGAGGAACTTCGCCGGCCAGAGCCGAACCTGCTGCAGGCTGTTGCTTTGCCCATGGAGGTGGACATGATCCCCGTGCGGTTTGACCCTGCTTCCTTTTGGCAGGACCTTTCGCGCACTGACCCGGTGGCCATTGAGATCGACGCGGCCCAGAGAAGGCCGTCTCCGGTGTGGCAGGCGCTGGGTGACCACCTATCCTCCGGCCAGGAGGCGGGCCTCGTGGACTTGTCGCGCGACATGGGCGACACCGACGGCGAGGTCCTCTTCGGGCCTGGGGTACAGCTGTCGGGCGCGGTGGCTAGCCCTGGCAAGGCTGGGACGGCGCCGTTGTTGATGGCGCCTGCCGGTGGCCACGGCGGCCACGGTGCACGCACCGATCACGCCGGCCAAGACGTCCTCGACCTGCTGGCGGCCAAGTTTGGCAAGATGAAGGTCGACGGCGCTACCACCTTCCTCGCCAAGGTGCTCAGCATGCTGCCGCCGTCTGTGATGGGCGCCATCCCGCTGATCGACGCTCCGAAGCCCAGGGCTGGCCGGCGTAAGAAGCAAAAGGGGGAGCTCCTGCCGTCGCGCCGCTCCTCTCGCAACTGCTGCATCAAGAAGTCGGGAGCGCCCATGCCGTGCATTCTCGAGGAGAGCCCGATGGCCGTGCTGGAGCTCGCTGGAGGGGCGACGGCCGTGGAGCAGCCTTGCTCTTCGCCTCTAGGCGCGGAGGAGATTGCACGCATCCGCCTCGACACCGGCGTGCTCCAGGGCGCGCGGATCGCTCTCCCAGACAACGAGCTCCTGTCGATCCTGGACATGGAGGCTTAGGCACTTTGTGTCTGTGCTGATGCTTAGCCATCTCCATGTTAGATCGTCTGCATCCTGTGTCGCAGAGGGCCTCCCCGGTTTCGGACCCCTGCTGCTGTAGCCATCCTGTGTGTGTGCGTTGCGAGCCCGACGGCCCTCGCTTGTGCTGTGTCTTCATATCCCCGTCAAGATTAGCTCCGGATGACTGTAACCGTCCCTGTTCTGTCGTGGTCGTGGAGGCTATCTTGGTGACATGTGTTTTTCGTCGACGCATTTGCCTCCCTGTTGTGTGCCTAGTCTCCAATGGATCTTGACCTTAAAATCCTTGATTGGAACCCGCGCGGACTCAACAATCCTGCGCGGAGGACGGCGATACGGGGGGTCGTTGAGCGCTCCGCTTGCGACATCATCTGCCTCCAAGAAACGAAACTGTCTGACGCTTCCGATGCCATCCGGGCAGAGTCGGTGGGCAACCGCTGCCACTCGGCTTTCGCCTCTCCGGCCGATGGGACCAGAGGGGGACTGTTGGTCGCCTGGGACCCGGATAGATATAATGCCCAGCTTATCAGCTCGGTGCGCCACTCCATCACCGCCACCTTCGTCAACAGAGCCGGTGGTCCGGCTTGGACTCTCACCAATGTCTACGGACCTTCCGACGCCGATGTGGCTAAGGAAACCTTCCTCCATGATCTTGAAGAGTTGAGGCACTCTGTCATTGGCCCTTGGCTAATTGTCGGCGACTTCAATGTCATCCTCTCCGCACCGGACAAAAACAATGATCGTCTCAATAGGCATCTCATGGCCAACTTCCGGGCCATGCTCAACATCACGGAGATCAAGGACATCAAGCTGGTGGGCCGACGGTTCACTTGGAGCAATGAGCAGAACCCGCCCACCCTTGTCCGTCTTGATCGGGCCATCTGCAATGTGGATTGGGACGCCTCCTTCCCCAATGCCCAGCTAACGGCTATTTCCTCCTCGATCTCGGACCACTGCCCTCTGGTGTTGTCCCACGCAGGCAAGATTAAGTGCTACAGCGGTTTCCATTTCGAGGCGTTCTGGCCGCATGTCGAGGGTTACGCGCAGACCGTGGCTAAAGCTTGGGTCCAGCCTTGCAACCACTTCAATGCGCTTATTCGCCTTCACCGTAAGCTCTCCCGGACGGCCTCCGCTCTTCGGGCTTGGCACAAGAAACGCATCGGTGACACCAAAGCATAGTTGCTTCGGGCCGAGGAGACGGTTAGGCTTCTGGACGCAGCGCAGGACTTTAGAGCCCTCTCGGCGGACGAGGCCGACCTTCGACAACAGCTGAAGTCCCCTGGGCCTCTCGGTGTTGGAGCACATTCGGGTTCGACAACGGTCTAGGGTGTGTTGGTTGCGTGCTGGGGACGCCAATACCCGTTTCTTCCACGTCAAGGCCAATGGCAGAAGACGCAAGAACTTCATCCACTCCCTTAGTCGCGACGGAGGCACGGATGCCATCTCTCAGGAGGAGAAGAGGCAGGTGGTGGACGCGCACTTCCATGCCATCTTGGGCACGGCCCCATTGCCATCGGTTACCTTCAACTGGGAATCTCTCGGGTTGCCTAGCCTCGACCTCTCCGCGCTAGACGCTGACTTCTCCCTTGCCGAGATCCACAACGCAGTAAAGTCCATGCCGTCGGACAAGGAGCCCGGCCCCGATGGCTTCATCTCCAACTTCTTCAAAGCCTCGTGGGACTTGGTAGGGCCGGACATCCTCGTGGCTTTTCAGCAGATTGCGGAGGGCAATTTTGCTGGGCTGCACCAGCTCAATGTCTCTCACATGGTTCTACTGCCTAAGTGTGATGACGCCTCCTCCATGAAGAACTACCGCCCCATCAGCATCATGCACAGTTTCGCTAAGCTGTTCATGAAGGTCCTCGCCACCAGGCTGGCCTCCAGGATCGATGAGCTCGTGGGCATTGAGCAGAGCGCCTTCATTAAAGGTCGGTGCATCCAGGATAACTTCATCTACGTTCGGCTCTTCTTCGACGGCTGCACCGCTCCAAGACGCCATCGCTTCTTATGAAGCTCGATATCTCCAAGGCATTCGACTCGGTCTCCTGGACGTACATGCTTGATATGCTGCGGGTGCGCGGCTTTGGGGTGCGTTGGCGGAATTGGATTGCTGCCTTCCTGTCTACCGCCTCCTCGCGCGTGCTCTTCAATGGGGAGAAGGGTGCCAGCATCTCTCACCGGAGAGGCCTTCGGCAAGGTGACCCCCTGTCACCGCTTTTGTTCATCCTGTACATGGAGCCGCTCCCCCGCCTCTTCGCTTTGGCCACCGAGGAGGGCATACTTTCGCCTGTCGCAGGGTCCATCCGATGCTCCCTTTACGCCGACGATGTGGTCCTCTTCATCATGCCGACCACCGGGGAGGTAGCTGCGACAAAGGCAATCCTGCAGGTCTTCGGTGAGGTCTCCGGGCTGGCTTTCAACCTCACCAAGAGTCAGGCTATCCCCATTCGTTGCGACGGCATCAACATCGACACCATCCTGCAGCCGGTTGGCTTGCAGATCACTACGCTGCCATGCACCTACCTGGGCATGCCCCTATCGCTGCGCCGCCTGCGAAGGATCAACATTCAACCTCTCATCGACAAGATCGCCGCCCGACTTGGACACTGGAAGGGCAACCTCATGTCCAGGGCAGGACGGCTCACCCTGCTTAGGGCTGTCCTTTCGGCGCTCCCGGTTTTCCTCATGACGACGCACCCCCTATCTGCTTGGGCGGTGGCGCAAATTGACACGCTGCGGCGGGCTTGGCTTTGGGCGGCAAAAGACGTTTGCAACCCTGGCCAGTGCAAGGTGTCCTGGAAACTAATCTGCCGGCAGCGAGAGTTGGGCGGCCTAGGGGTGTTGGACCTGCAACGGTTCAATAACGCCCTTCACCTACGCTGGATTTGGCTTGCGAAGACCGGGGCAGACAAGCCCTGGAAGGGCCTGTTGGAGCAGCCCTCCCCTTCTGACCAGGCCTTGTTCGCCTCGATGACTGAGGTGGCCATTGGCAACGGCCTAGCAACCAGCTTCTGGTCAGACAACTGGTCCGGGGAACCACTGAGGAAGCGGTGGCCCCTGCTCTTCGAGGTGTCCAGGCGCAAAAACAGGACAGTGGCAGATGCCATTGACGAAGACCACTGGCTCATGGACCTGCGGGGACGGATCTCTCTCCCCTTGCTGGCAGACTTCGTCGCGCTTCGACAGGTTGTGCTAAATTGCAACATTGATCCCGACACTGAGGATTCTTTCCGGTGGAAGTCTGCCTCCGGTGCCTACTCCGCGTCCTCCGCGTACGCACTGCAGTTCGTCGAGATCCACCAGTCACCCCTGCGCCATATCTGGCCGGTCTGGGCACCGCCAAAGTGAAAATTCTTCATGTGGCTCCTTATGCAGCGTCGGATTTTCACAGCGGATAGACTGCTTCACTTTGGGATGCAGAACCAGTATTTCTGCACTTTGTGCCGGCGCAACCTCGAGACCCCGGCGCATCTCTTCGCTGAGTGTCCTTGGGCTAGGCAAGTCTGGGAGCGCACCGCCCTTCTGTTCCACTGCCCAGCCATCGGAGCTCCGGACGGCGATGACCGCGCCCTGTCCTGGGTTGTGACCAAGCTGGCGGCCACAGATAAGCGGGCAGCCTCGCTCATCATTCTAGTGGCGTGGGAGATTTGGCGCGAGAGAAATAGGCGTGTTTTCTGTAATAAAGAGTTGAGTGTGTCTGGCCTCATTCACCTCATTGCTGATGAGGCCAATAGTTGGGTGCTTGCCGGTGCGATGCACCTTGTAAGGCGAGAGTAGGCTTTGAACCTTAGGTGGTTTTAACCACCTATGTTGTTTGTTGTCAACACCCGGATTTTTAAGTCTAGATGCCTATTATGCCATTCATCGCAATCCCAGGAATATTGTTTTTGCGAGACATAATAGATTGATATCACAACACATCATTCATTACAACACATAATCGTCTTACAACAAAGGATCACATGATCCAGTCTTAATACATCATAGTGGATCTAGATATCATATTACAAACACATAGCGGAAGCGAAGTAGTAGCGGTCGTGGTTCATCTGTTCCACAGGCAACTGTTGACGTCAGGAGTGATCCTAGTTGTCGTAGACGTCCTGCTGTCCATCTTCTTCGTACTGCTGTTCTCCTTCATAGTCTGGCCATTTGAATAGCCAGGGACAAAGCCATGAGTACTTTAAAGTACTCGCAAACTAATACTAATGTAAGCACTATCAACTATTGTAAGCGGGTGCTAAGCTCTAAGTTTATTTGCATAAAGTCAATTTTAGTTCACAAACATTTAGTAAAAGCCTCTTCATTTGCTAACTAACTCAAGTGGGAACATTAGTGTCATTCCCACAACTCTGTTGTGATTCAAATTCAAGTCACCATTTCAAATTCAACTTTCCTTTTCAAGACAAGACCTGATGATGGAACAGTATGGCCTTTCCAATCGTCCGTAACTGTGGACACGGCTATTCGAATAGTTTTACACTCTGCAGAGGTTGCACACTTGTGCCACAACATTTTATTACATCCGTCAGGGGTAACCCCGAATAATCGTAACTCAATACGCGGATCATCAACCCTAACCTTTCACTTACACATCCTAGTATAGGCACCTCTCCCCATGAGCTTGGCCTCCCAGTGAAGACAAACCGTCAGCCTGGGAACTGCACAGGGCTTGGGCCGGACAATTCACCTCATTCACGTCATTTCACATCATTTCACTTGCAATGGAGGCAGCCTCGGCATAACCCCTATGACGCTTGTTTAGAGGGAACCCATACTAAGACACATAAACTTCCAGTTAAGCCTTACCCATAATCAGGTATTGTGGGGGTACTTGTAAATTGGAATGGTATCGCATCCGAACCCAACCATCAGTTTTTATCAAGTTCATCAATTCATTCATGTCATATTCACCTTCAATATCATTCAATGTCATTTCATTTCACTATGTTCCCATCTAGAGTAGTCAATTTTTATTTGTTAGCACTAGCAACTAATCATGAGGGGTGCTATCTAGCTTTCATTGCTCTAGGCTAATTGTGATGCTCTTGTTCTACTGTAGACCAAGTGAATCATGAATCAAAAAGTAAACTTTGATAAATCAAAAATCAGTAAAGCTTGTAAAGTAAAACTTGGGATAAAATCATTAAGCATGAAAATAAAACTTGTTGGTGCCTTGCTCTTGGAGAGCTTTGCACTTTGCAAGAATATTAGCTTGCCTTGAGTGGTGTATTGATCAAAGTGGTCTTCCTCTCCTTGGAAGTAGACCTCCTCCTCCTCTTGATATTCTTCGGTACTAGCGTCTAAAAACGAATACGATACATACAATCACCAAACAAGCTTAAGTACTAGGCTAAGCACACACATGAGTCACACAAGCTAAGCTAGCATCACAACATGCTTATTATGTGAGTTGGCTTTGTTGTATTCTTAAGAAAAATAATTTACTCTCATTACAAATATTACTTAGTGTTTCTATTTAATTCTTGAGAGAAATAATTTCCTCTCATTGAATCTTGTTAAGATTTAATCTCCTCAAATAATACTATATGACCTAGGTTGACCAATGTCAACCTCTTCATAATTATCACTTGGGAAAATGATTTAAATGAGGTGATGCACCTCATGCATTTTAATAACACATGGTAATGATTTAATATCACCAACTAATTCAATATGAGATTTAATTAACCATGGTCTTTACCTCATGTTGAATTAGTTGGGACAAGATTTAAATGAAAGTGAAGCCCTCATACATTTTAATAAATCCTTTTGCACAATTTAAATGAACTAGAAATAGCCATAGGGCCATTTTTTAAACTAGGCTATGATCATACAAACAACTATGTCATATTTTTATATATTCTGATACATAATGTGAAATATGATTTTTGAGAGTTGGAATCATCTTAGAAGAATTTTTATTTAATTTTTAATAATTATTTGAAGTTGCAAAAGGTCCTGCTTTGTTATTTTTGTCACATTTATTCTACAAATAATCTAGAGTTGGGACCAGTGTAATTTTGTAGATAATTTGACAAGCTTTCCAAATATATAAAATTTGTCAAATTTGGTTTGGTGGATTTTATTCTATTTAAAATTGAAAACAGCATATGTGAGTAATTCAGGAAATTCGAATTTCAACATTTGAATTGATGGGCTTAGGCAGGAAACTAAACGGGCTGCATAGAGGAAAAACGAAACGGGCCGGCCCAGCAGTGCGTCTAGCGCAGTGGGCCGCCTGAAAGCGTGAGGTCCACGCGTCAGTGGGTCTTAACCCAGCGAAACGGTATGGGTAATGTGAGCCGCACGATTAGATGGCGATCGAGCGGCCCAGAGACAGCGTCGTCTCCAGCGAGAACATGCCACTGGCGTGGCGAGGCTAGGGGGTCGACGGCTCACCGGCGGCGCGGCGAGGGTCGGCGAGGTGCGGAGGCGACGTTGTCGAGGAAGGGGAAGCAGATGGTAGCAGTGGCGCGTGCTGAGGAGGCTCCAATCGGCGGTGAGCTTCTCAGCACCTCCGCGGCTCCGATGATGCAATTGAACGGCGGAGGTGGCTAATCGAGCAAGGGAAGTAGCTGAGGAGGGTGAGAAGAGTGAGAGGAGGCTGGCGGTGTGAAGAATTTGGAGCGGGAGGGCCTCCTTTTATAGCGTCTGGCGGTGGCCGTGGCGCTGCGGTGATGTCAACTGCGGCGACGCGTCTACAGGGGCGGAGGGGCACTGGTGATGACGCTCGTCGCTCGGCGACGTCACGGTGAGGACGTAGGGCTTGACGGCGGTGAAAAAGAGGCAAAGACGATGACGTGCGCTTGATTGGAGTGGCCAGTACCGCGGCGGACGTCGGCGAAGTGGGCGTCGTCTACGGCGTTCCCGCGGGCCAATGGCGGTGTCTGGGCGGTAGCTGGTGACGTCGCGAAGCGGTTGGCGCAGAGAGCAAGGGCGGAGGTGACGTGAGCTGGTGGGGCGGCGTGTGCTCTGGGCGTGCCCGTGGTGCTCGCCGTGCACGCTCTGGCGCGCGCGTGCACGTCACTGGCACGTCTGGGCGTCACGATTTCCGGCCGTTGCGGTGCACGAATCGATCGGGGCTGGTGTCCAGTCGATGCAGGGGAGTGAGGGGAAGTGTAATGGCAAGGTGGTGCACGTTGGGGAAGGCCAGAGAGAGAGGTGGCATGTCCAGGTCATGCCATGCCTCGGCATGGTTGGCTTGGGTCAATTTGATGATGATTTCTTGTACCACTCCTTGTCTTTTCTGCTTGGCAATGCTTGGTGAGGTCAGAGAGGTACTGGAGGTGACCTAGGGTTGAGGAGGGAGGCTAAGAACTGCTGGACAATACAATGCATAGAGTTGGCAGATTGTTGCTCACAACCTGTTTGATGCAATGGCCGCAAGAACTTTATTTTCGAATTTTTGATTGAAATTTGGTGGGTTGCATTCATATATTATTTGAAGTAGAATGGTGGTGGTGGTGGTCAATTTGGTGAAGGTTTGCAAGATTTCAAATATGAGGTGATCTTCTCTTTGATTCAATGTCTCCACTTGGCATCTCTATTCTGATCAACCTAGGCAGAGTCAACACTGGTGGTCAACATCAAAGTGGTTCACCTTGACCTGGTCTTGGATGAGGTGATGAGAGTTGGGCAAGTTTAGTTTAGGAAACTTCCAAACCAGGGGTGCAAAGTGGTTAACCTTTTATAAATGGGCAAAGTGACCATTATCACATGTATGTTGAATTTGAATTCTTCTTTGATTTGAATTGGGTTTCTTTGATGAAAAAGGGTTTGTTTTTGATATATAAGTGTTTTACAAGCAATGGCACAAGCAATGGTGGCCTTGGTTAAAGATTGGAAAAGTGGGCCAAAGTGTATGTGAGTAAAAATGGAATTTTCTCACTATTTCCTTTCTCTCTATTTGATTTGGTTTTTCTTGACTCCAAAGTGATTCTTATTAGTTTAGAAATATTTCCAAACTATTGAAACCATTCCAAAAGGTCTAGTTCAAAGATTTGCAAAAATGGCCATAAACACATACGAGGTGATATGTCAATTTTCCTTATTTTCCTCTTTTGTTTATCTTGCATTACTTGGGCATGGGTTAGGGTCCATTTAGGGTTAGATTAGGTTTAGAGATGGTTTCACACCATTTAGTCAAGGTATAAATGCATAGGTCAAGGTTTGGGTAAATTGGCTATGTGTCACATATGCCTCTATGCATAAGTTGCATTTTCTTTTTGATTTGACTTGGCTTGGCCCAATTGATGTTGTTGAGTGTTGAAATGGTATAGAGGAGTGATCCAACCATTCACAACAGGTCTTAGGGTTAAGATTCTCAAATTCACAAATTTGCTATTTGCTCTCATATGCCTCTATGGCATTTTTATTTTCTTTTTAAAATCTTTGGTTTCAACTTGGATTTGGTTTGATAAGTACTAGGTAAGGTTTATGAAGGTTTTCCAATCCTCTAACAAAGTGGAAAGGCCTAGGGTAAAGTTTTCCAAAAATAGCCATAGGCGCCTTTTTCTTATTTAATTTCTTTTTATTTTGTTTTAACTTGGATGGTGAAAAGAGAAGTGAGGTTTAGGGTTAAGATCATTTCAAAATACCTCAACAAACAATCATGGCAATAGCACAAGAATTAAGCATGAGTACTATGTATCAACTTATTTTAAGAAAAGTTTTTGTTGGTTCCAAAATTTGGAAAAAGGGAAATTCATTTTCTTTGTTTTGAAATTTTTGGGATGTTACATTTGTACAGTTCCGCTTTCTTCTATATATGAAACCAGCAGCTCTCCTGCTGAGATTCAAAAAAAAAAAAGATCGGCTGGAAGCCACATCGATCTATTTCACTTTGTATTACTTCAACCACCTTGGAACCTTGATGACGATCATCATTTTACCTTGCTAGGTTCACCGCATCATAGTCTTCTTCATATTTTTCTCGTATGTTCCAATGAATGAATGAGTGAACAAAATGAATGAATACGGACATCTCCAACAGCATGCTGCAAACGGACAGTTTGTGTCCGCTGTTGTCCACGCGGACTGGAGGTGAGGCCAAACGGAGACTCATAAACGGACCACACCTCGCGGACCGGTCCGTTTTGGCACACTCCTATCCCAAATTTGGGATGACTTTGTTGTCGAACGAACAACCCCCATGTCCATGTCGCGTGGACGCTTTTTCTGCCTCGGGCCCTCTAGATAGGCACACAACCTGCAAGGACAATTCTACCACCTCACACCCATGTTGCCCCTCCGCCGTCACATATCCACCATCGCCTACAACGGCTGATTCGGCCACCAGTTTCAGTCGCATATCATAGAAGTATCCGTCTGGGCCTCTCACCGCCGTGGTCGGATGGCCTTGGCGACGCAGTGGAGGCCTACGTTCTGGTCGCCACCCGCTTGGTTTGTGCCGCCCGCAACCTGTTCGACTGATTACCACGCAGACCGACAAGGTAATTCACAGGCCTCGCAGTCCACTTTCCGTGTGTACATATGAAAAACATTGCTCATAGTGTGTTGTTTTCTATTGCAGACTATGGAAGATAGTTTGGATGTGTTTTTCTACGACCATTTCATCGACACATCGTCGGATGAGTGTGATGATCATAGCGAGATCCTAGCGGCCGTGGCTCTTCTCGCCCATGATCACGAAGACAACCAAGTACAAATGTACTGACGTGCCGCAGTGAACGACCGCAAACGAGAGGCTGGCCATGATCAACTATGGCGGCAGTACTTTCATCGAATTGATCCCTTGTTCAAGGCACCTCATTTCCGGCGACGCTTTCGGATGTCAAGGAATCTTTTCTTGAAGATTATGTAGTGAGGGCTTATGATGACTACTTCCACTTAAAGAAGGACGCCACATGTAAGCTTGGCTCCACTTCTTACTAGAAATTCACTACATTTGTGAGGATGCTTGCGTATGGAGTTGGCAGTGACCTAGTAGATGAGTACATTCACATGAGCGAGTCCAATTTCCTTGAGTCAATGTACATTTTATGTGAAGAAGTTGTTTAGGTGTTTGCAGATGAATATTTGAGGAAACCAAATGTTGTTGACAATGCCTGGCTTTTGTCAATCAACCAGTCAACTTGATTTTCTAGTATGTTTGGAAGCATAGATTGTATGCACTGTGAATGGAAAAAATTTCTATTTGCATGGCAAGGGCAATGCCACGGTACATCAGAAGGGTGCACTGTCATACTTGAGGCGGTTGCATCTCAAGATCTCTAGGTTTGACATGACAGGCGCTCACAATGACATTGGTGTGCTACAGCGATCTGTGGTGTTCTCTCGACTTGCGAAGGGTAATGCCCCAACGGTCAACCATCAGATTAATGGCGAACACTATGACAAAGGATACTATCTATCAGATAGTATCTATCCTCGTTGGTCCACATTTGTGAGGACAATCTGCAATCCTAAAGACGAGAAAGAGAGTGGGTTTGCTAAAAAGCAAGAGGATGCTAGGAAGGATGTGCAGAAGACACTTGGTGTTCTACAATCTCGTTGGGCTATTCTTAGGCACTTTGGCAGGACATGGAGCAAAGAGACAATGTGGGAGATCATGTCGGATCCTTGAGGAGGAGCGTGTATGACCAAGGCTAGGAATTCAAGATGATTTCGTTGAGCCCGAGCCCGATCGTCGGCAGACTTGGTAGATTTTCTTCATGTGCACCATGAATTGCGAGGCCATGCAACTCATAGCCGCCTCCAAAATGATTTGGTCTAACGTATGTAGAATTATATTGGAAACCAGTAGTCTTCTACTTTCATTTCTATTTTAGTTCTAATAATTGTAATGAACTATACCATATGACTTTGTATTTGTTTTATGAACTAGGATGTTATTATTATGCCATTCCATTTCCATGACTTGTTTATTTCACAATATTATTCTTGTCCAATAAAAGCCTACGAAAATAACCTAGAATTATCTAGCCGCGGACCAAGCTAGGACGCCGCTGGACATGAGCCTCCAACCGATCCGCATAACACCGCAAACGAATCAAAACAGACCAATTCGATACTAAACTGCAGGCTGCCGATGAAGAAGTGGTTTTACCCACAAACGAAGATCCCCAGTCGTTGGTAACTCGTGTCCTGTGTTTCAACTGTTCTCTGGACGATTTATTTTGTCGACAGGTTGTGTCACGAGAGCATATCATAGACGGTACGGTCCACGCGTGTCGTCGCCTCTTGATGCAGCGCTCTTGCTGTCCTTCCTCGTTCTCTTTTACAGGCAGGGGAAACAATAATAGCGGGCGTGCATAAAAGTCTAGCATACGTAGCCTGCATGTGTCTATTCTGTAGCCAGCGTCAGAGAACAGAGGCCGATCGTACCACGCGTACGGCATTTTATCACGATCCTGTAAAAATCATCCAAAACATTAAGTTTGTGTCCTATGAAGCTTGACTGATATCACTATAACGGGAACTTCAAAATTCAGAGATGCAATATAACCGTTTGTTGAAATACATTTTTTGAAATGGGGATGTACCCTGGCTTCTGCATCGTGATGATGCACACGACCATGGTTTGTTGAAATACATAGCGTAACCTTTTTCGTAAGTTTAAATTTTTGGTTGGGTTGGCAAATACATCGGTTTAATACATACAATCGAGTTGTCTCTTTTACGTGCGCGCGTTATTAGTATAGCATGCAGCCCGGGTGCTCCCGACAGTCACCACGTACACCTCTCTCCACATTGTCTTCTTCCTCGTTGACATGCTCGGAGCTTGCCCCTGATGGCCTGACCGCCAGCTCCCACCACCCACAACTGGTGTCTCTACCGCCCCGCCCCACCTTGCCCTAGTCTTCACCTCCGTCGGTCCACCGCCCTCGACCGACCTTCCCTCAAACCCCACATCCCCTTTCTCCGGCGCCGGTGAGACCCGCACCCCTAACCTCAAGTTCGGTCGCCGGCGACACACCTCTATCCCTATGTTTGGTCACCGGCGAGATCGTACCTGCATCCCTAACTTTCAAATTTCTTCCTTACCTCCGTCGGGGACGCCGCCATCGCCAGCAACGCAACCCTGCACCTCCGCCCTAACATCTTTGCCGGTCGCGGGGAAGAGAGGAAGAAGACGATCCCCACCCGCACCCTCACCCGCTCGCTAACAGTCTCGACCCACGAGAGCACGCACGCCTAGGAGAGGCACGCAGTGTGACCGAACGATGTATAGGATTTGCCGGCGGCCACAGTTGTTTCCCCGCTGTAGAAAGAATTACAGGACGGGCAGGCGCGACGGTCAAAACTGAAAATCGTCGGGACAGACGAATGAAGCAGAATCAATCTAGTACGCATGCACGTACACTTGTACGAGCCCGCCCCGCGGCTACGGCAACGGCCCCGTTAGGATCTGGCCCGGCCTAGCTGCGACTAGACTGTAGCAGTACTAGATACTAGCGGCAGTCTGCATCGACCATTTCGCCACCCACGATGCACGGGACAACGTGGGAACAGTTATACGCGCGCTCCACATATGTACGCGGTACGAGTAGGCAGCAGCTTGTCGTCTTCTCCATCACGACGACAGGTTTGTGCAGGCATGTATGCGTGGCCGGCATCTGCATTCTGTCTCTGCACTCCGACACACACAGCTACGTGCCACCTGTTTCAGCCACTCACATGAGCCCGCCCGATCTACCTCCTCTTTGTGTACGGTTTTTCATTTGCGTGGAGACAAACCTAGTCTTTTTTTTTTGGTCAGCATTTTCTCCAAGGCCATAATATTGACAAGGCAGGCTAAGTGATGCTACTACTAATATAAGGTTTTAAACTGAAACCTATTATGAATCCAAGGTATAAGATTGATGCACTAGCCTAATTTTTCAAAAGTCCGAACTAAAGAAGGAGGCTATCTAGTATATTTATATTTAACATGTTTTCTTAGGTCTGGGCTATTTTAGTCTTTAGCGTGAGTTTCATTTATTTTTAAGCTGCAGGATCTTTTTTCATTTATTTTTAATACTGCGCGACGGTCTTGAACTTGAAACTCATGACTCTGATACCAGATAAGACTGATGCACTTACTAAATTTTCCAAAAGTTCGAACCAAAAAGGAGGTTATGCATTATATTTATATTCCCACAAGGAAGTAATAATTCTAGCGTGTAGGGCAAGTGGGCAACATGGTTTTTTAATCTGCCTAATGACTTTTTAAATGGAGAATGCTTGAATACAGGCCATTGTGTCTTTTAAACGTATTCTCCAAGATCAATACGGTACCAAAGTTTAAGTTAATAAATTGAGTAAAACCACTAGGGTGTAATTAGGTAATCTCAAACTGCTTTCCTCAAGTGTAGATATATTCGAAGCATTCTACATGGTACTATTACTTTGCAAGGTACCCCCTCACGATAATTTGTTTAGGACTAAAATTCTATGAAAATTTTCTCCATATAGCCGTTGAATGATAGGATCATGCCCCAATGTGGAGCAGTCATATAGTAACCTTGTAGTGTAAATTTCGTAACCAAATAGCATGGAGTTAGATGTCATGGAAAATTACTTCGCAACAATCTCAAAGAAAATACCTCCTCTCCCATGGGATTCAAATAGATATAGCATCCCAATTTTATAGAATTCCTATTTCTGCAATTTTCTATCCTATGAATCATAGGAGCCATAATAAGAGACAGGGACATCTTTGGCTTAAAAAAATGTTATTTTGTTTTTACACTCCTGGTGGCTCCCATATTCCCCTCGGGTGGTGAAACTTGTGTGGGGTTGTATTGTCTGCATGTTTGGCACGGCGGTGTCTTGAGAATCATCCTCTATGAAGTCTTAGTCCACCAGGTAAAAAAAAACTCTTAGTCCAACCCCATTTTCACGTATCACGCTTTCTATGAGGGGATGATGTCGTCTGGCTCATGAACTTTCAATGGCCTATCAATAGACCCTCATGGCGTTATTTTTACCATTGTTGATGATTATTAAAAGTTCTGCGGTCCTTTTCGCAAAAAAGACCCTCATGGCGTCCAATGGGTTTCATCTACTTGGGTGGTGACGTGTATTGATTTTTGACTTCAGTTGCCTGATTTCTATACAAGATCAAGTATGCCCTTTGTTCGATAGTTTGCATATGAGTTTGGTATTCTTGGTGCGGCCTCAGCTGCTCATTTCCCTTTAACTGCAGCACGCATGCTCACATCATACAATATTGGATGGTGTACTTGGCCTTGTTTTGGTTGAGTAAAACCCGTTGATGGCATTGGCGGCGCGACTTGCGGCGTGACTTGCAGCGCTGTCATCGTTAACCATCGAGGTTCGAGTCTATTGTTTTCGGTTGAGTGAATCCTTCGACAGTGTCGAAGACACTTGTGCACATGTTGTAGTCCAAAATTTGTTCTTCTTGGCCGTGGAGTTTTTTTTTTGTATATTTGTGTTATCTAGTGCACATGGTGTGAAGGTGTCTAGTGGAGTCAGAGACACTCCTCCGTGTACCACTAGAGAGTAGAGACCTGTTATGGTGGTGGATATCATGTTCGCCGGATCGGTACTATTTCATCATATGTGCACTTGTTGTTTCATTTTTATTTTTTTGGTTGTTTTCGTGCATCAGTTTTATTTTATCTTCTTTTAATAGTTCTTCGTTACGGATGTCTCAACGCGAGGAAATGCCATGGAATGTGAACTTTGCGTCCATGACTTAACTCCTAGAAATAGAAACTGAGGTCTAAAATGATGAATCCACGTGACTAAATGAATACTACAATTTAGGTGGAGAGGCTTTCCTCCCCTGTGACTATTAAGAAAATATCATATAGTTGACAAAACCATTTTTAATCTACTTCTCTCGAAATGATTGTCAAGGATCATAAGACTAATGGCTCCTTTGATCATAGAATAGGTAAATTGTAGGAATGCGAAACATATAGGACTGAAATGCCATGCCTAGTTGAATCCTACGGAAGGATAAATTATATTTAATTGTGGTGAAGAATCTTTTTCATAAGGTCTAAGGTAATGGTTTTCTCCTATGAAATGTACACTACAAGATTCTTATGAAATTATTTTCTATAGGATATGATCCTATGAATCAAACAGCCTCCAAGAAAGAAAGAAATCATAGGATGTCAATCCTATACAAATGTATTAGAATTCTACGAATCAAAGAAGCTACAAAAAGTTTTTTCCATGGAGGACAACACAGCCAATGAGTTCATCGACTTGATAAAACATGTTGCATCTTAATTATCTTCCGCATGTAAGCTTGGCCGTTACGTACTTACACTTCTATACGTTGGTGTTATACTAACATGGACCAGTTATATTTGGAATATGTTACACTATTTTGAAGTGAGAAATGACACAGTAATGGATTGATATAACTTCTGATGTCACATTATTAAGAAGATATCACATACTTGACAGCCATTTTCAATCTACTTTTCTCGAACATGATTGTCAAGGATCATAATACTAAGGGCTCCTTTAATTCATAGAATAGGTAAAGTGTGGGAATAGGAATCTTATAGGACTGGAATGTATGTCTAATTGAATCCTACCCTACAAGAGGAGGAATTATCTTTGATTGTGGTGAAGAAATTTTTCATAAGGTCTAAGGTAATGGTTTTTCCTATGAAATAAACACTACAAGATTCCTATGAAATTATTTTCTATGGATATGATATATCCTATGAATTAAACGGCTTTCAAGAAAAAAAAGTTCCATAGGATCTCAATTA
Source organism: Lolium perenne (assembly GCF_019359855.2). Taxonomy (NCBI): domain Eukaryota; kingdom Viridiplantae; phylum Streptophyta; class Magnoliopsida; order Poales; family Poaceae; genus Lolium; species Lolium perenne. Next base: position 242,882,689 of record NC_067247.2, on the reverse strand, counting down.
TGTACAAATCTATTGAAATCCTATGAATCAAAGAATCTATAAAGAAATATTTTGGATGACAACACATCTAATGAGTTCATCGGCTTGATAAAACATATCGCATCTTAATTATCGTCCACACGAAAGCTTTGTCGTTATGTACTTACACTTCTATATGTCGGTGTTATATTAACATGAACCAGTTGTATTTAGAATATGTTACGCTATTTGGAAGTGATAAATGACACCGTAATATATAGAGTGATATAACTTCTGGCATCACAAACAAATTTTACAGCCTAGAAACTCGGGCATAGTAAATTGGACTCTGACCAGGTTTAATTTAATTTTTTTCGATAAAGGATGCTTTATTACTTTAATAAGCAATTACATCCAGCCTCTGCATAACCAGGATGTACACAGCCGTTTTGTTGTCTCAAGTCCAAAAGGATAAATAATAAAAACTAGGCGAGATACATATCGGAGCAATGAATCATATAACGCCTAAAGCGTAGGTGGGGCATCTATACATAGACTATGCTGCCACCCATGTAGGGAAAAAGTATCCCTCGACGTAGCCTCCAACCGTGTACAGACCTCCGTACATAGCTGTCGGTTCTCCACTCGCTGTAGAGGTAACCATGAACGGAGAATACCTGTACATCTGTAGATGACCTGCAACAAAGAACAATTTTTGTCATTAAAGATCTTGTCATTTCTACATAGCCAAAGCGCCCAAATAACTGCTAGCGCCCCCACCCTAAGAAGCATCTTAAACCTTGAATCTATACCATGAAGCCAATTGCCAAAGACATTGGCGACACTAGTCGGAGGATACAAGGTAGACGCTACTTGGATGACAGACCATATAGATCTCGCGAAATGGCACTGGAAGAATAAGTGTTTGATTGTTTCGTCCTGATGACAAAAAACACACCGTGTACTTCCATGTCAATTCCGCTTAACAAGATTGTCTTTGGTGAGAATAACCCCACGACGAAGATACCATCCAAAAAATTTAATTTTTAATGGTATCTTCATCTTCCAAATCTTCTTATTGTTGTCAACTGGTAAGTCAGAAAGAAGGATCGCATTGTAGAAAGATTTTACGGAAAAGGTACCATCTACATGAAGGTTCCATCTAAATTAAATGCAGTTCGGGTGATAAATGAATATCTCCGAGCCGTTGAATTAGGGTATTCCATGCCACAAGTCTTTGTCCAAGTAAAACCCGTCTGAACGTCACATTCGGAGGTGAGGTAGCCATTACAGTAGCAATGGTATCACCTTGGCGACGAGCAATCCTATACAGAGCAGGATACTGTTCACTTAAGGGTGCATTGTCTAGCCAAGCATCTTTCCAGAACCGTATATGTGCTCCATTCCTGATTGAGAAAGTACCATGGCGAAAGAATACATTTTTTGTCGCCATAAGACCAGCCCAGAAGTGAGAATCCCCAGGTTTCCAAACCACTTGGGATAATGTCTTCGAACCGATATACTTTCTCCGAAGAATAGTTTGTCAAGTCCCATCCTCAGTAAGTAGCTTAAACAGTCATTTACCTAGAAGAGCTGAATTCTTGACCTCCAGGTCATGAACTCCAAGCCCTCCTTGATCTTTGGGACTACAAACTATACTCCACTTAACCAGTCGATATTTCTTTTTCTCGCTGTCCCCTTGCCAAAAGAATCTGGATCGATAGTAATCGAGTTTATGCAGAATTCCTTTCGGTAGGATGAAGAATGATAACATATACAGTACCATATTTGTGAGTACCGAATTAATGAGTACCAATCTTCCTCCCAGGGACAACAATTTACCTTTCCAACTACTAAGCCGTTTTTGTAATCTTTCTTCCACTAATTTCCATTCCGCGATTGTAAGTCTCCGATAATGAATCGGAATATCCAAATAACGAATAGGAAATTGGCCTTGCCCGCAACCAAACAACTCTGTATACAGAGCCGTATCGTTTTGGGCATCACCGAAACAGAACAATTCGATTTTATGGAAATTGATTTTCAATCCTGACAACTGCTCAAAAGCCGCCAAAATTAATTTCAGATTTTGAGCTTTTTCAAGATCATGATCCATAAACAGAATTGTATCGTCGGCATATTGAAATATAGACAGACCACCATCAACCAGATGTGGAATCACTCCTTCAATCTGGCCATCAGCCTTGGCCCGCTCTATGAGTATAGCCAGCATATCCGCTACAATGTTAAACAACATCGGTGATAACGGATCCCCTTGGCGTGACCCTTTTCGTGTTTGGAAATAGTGGCCGGTGTCATCATTAACCCGGATTGCAACACTACCTCCAAACACAAAATCATTTATTAGAGCGCGCCACTCTGGAGAAAAACCTTTCATCCTGAGTGTCTGCTGTAGGAAAGACCACTTAACTTTATCATACGCCTTTTCAAAATCTAGTTTTAGAATAACCCCATGTAATTTCTTAGAATGCATCTCATGTACCGTCTCATGCAAGACCGCCACTCCATCAAGGATGTTCCTTCCTTGCATAAAGGCTGTCTGCGATGGCTGGACAACATGATCCGCAACCGTATTAAGTCTAATGGTGGCCACTTTCGTGAAAATCTTGAAACTTATATTTAAGAGGCAAATAGGTCTATATTGTTGAATCCTTTCTGCCTCATTAACTTTCGGTAACAAGATTACTTCACCAAAATTTAGACGAAATAATTCTAGTTGTCCAATATGTAGGTCACTGAACAAATCTAGAAGGTCTGATTTAATCGTATCCCAGAAAGTTTGATAAAACTCCGCTGGAAAACCATCAGGACCCGGTGCTTTGTTGCATTCCATTTGGAAAATTGCCTTCTGAACCTCTTCCTCAGTATAAGGTGCGGTTAGTAGACCATTTTCTTCCATAGAAACTTGGGGTATATCGTCCGTTCAGTCCTCATTAAGAGAGAAGGTGCTTTCCTCCGGAGGACCAAACAGACCTTTATAATAATTAGTAATGTAAGATTTGAGTTGCTCATGGCCTTCAATCAACCCTTCATCTTGAATAAGAGAATGAATACGTTTTTTTCCGATGTCTCCCATTGGCTAAGCCATGAAAATATCGCGTATTTGAATCTCCTTCCAATATGAATTGAGCTTTGGAACGTTGATACCATTTGAGTTCCTCCTCGCGAAGAATACTCGCCATCTGCGCATTTGATTGATTTTTATGTTCAATCTCTTGCGTAGACAACGGTCTAACCTCCGCAACAGCCTCAAGCTCATCAATTACAATTGATAAGCGAGCCGTCTCTTTTTTAAGGATACCGGCCGTATGGGCAGCCCAACCAGAGAGATGTTTGCGCATTGTCCACATCTTATTATTCCATCTCGAAATTGGAGTGCTGCCCCCGACCGGTCTCTCCCAAACCTTCTTAACCATATCATGAAATTCCTCTCGATGTAGCCAGCCAAGTTCAAATTTGAACGGCCGTTTACAAACAGGACGGGGATTCCCAGTAGTTAGGAGGATGGGAGCATGGTCAGACAGTTTTTCAATACGTTCTAGTGCACAGACTGACACCATAGGGTATTTATTTTCCCATTCGGTATCCATCAACACGCGATCTAGTTTCTCGTATGTGGGTTCAGGCAAGCTGTTGGCCCAAGTAGACTGTCGACCGGATATAAACACCTCTCTTAAATCAAGGCTATCAATGACAGCATTGAACAAGAAATGCCAATGTCCATCAAAACGGCCTTTACTTTTCTCGTGAGAAAATCTCAACAAATTAAAATCACCTCCGATTAAAATCGGATAAGGATTATCTTTTGTTAGATTTACCAACTCACGTAAAAAGTCAGCCTTAAAAGCATCCTGGGCGGCACCATACACAGCAACCAGACTCCACGTGAAACCGTCTGCTTTATTCTGAATGTCGAGCTTAATGTGATACTCTCCATCAGAACTAGCTAAGACAGTCATGGTGTCTATACGGACGCCAAGTAAAATGCCACCGGACCTACCACGAGGCGGGCGAGAAAACCACTGAAAGTTAATCCCGCCTGACAGTCGGTCGATAAAACTTTGTGTGAAATTTCGCCTACCCGTCTCCGATATAGCAATGAAATCTAAATCATAATCTCTACAACCATCGGCAATGTGGGAATGTTTAGCCAAGTCACCAAGACCTCTGCTATTCCGAAACATGCCATTCATCGAGAAACTATTTTAGATTTAGTATTCTTGCTATATCTACGAGATTTCTTTCCAGCCGACGATCGAGAACCACGTTCAGAAGCTTATAGATCAGAACTAAGCTCCACGTGTTCTAAATCGACTTCTGAAATATTACCAATAATAGCCGAGAGAAGCTGACCATCTAGGATGTCATCCTCTTCCTCATCGTCTACTACTGTTGTTTCATGCCCAGTGGAAACATTCGGAACAACCGTTAGACGGTCAAGCTCCATCTGTCTCAACACATTGGCCGAAACTGAAATCTCATCAGACCTACTACCCAAATTAACTCCTATGCTACTCAAATTTGAAGAAATACGAGTATCTGAAAACGAATTAAACGACTTGGATGGTTGCTTATTACCTGCCGTGTCGAGGTTCTTCTCAGCCTTACGCTGCATGGCTCTCTGCATGGCGTCCTCATCCGTTGGCCCCGCCCCATCCACCGCAAGAGCGTACCTCCCACTCCGCCTCACCGTCGGTTGAACAACGGGAGGAGGGACCGTGGGTGGCGGCTGCTGCAGGGCGGATACCGGCGATGGAGAAGTCGAGGGCGGTGGAGACCAAGCCGGTGAGGGAGAAGAGGTCGTCGCTACAGGGGTAGAAGGTGATGTAGCCCCTGTATCACAGCAGCCCCAGGCGAGTCCCCCTTCGCGGGGGAAGAGGGTGTCGAAGAAGAAGCGCCCTTCGTCCCATCAGCCTGCCCCTCCGCCCATGGAGGCGGTATCACAGGCTCAACGGGTCCGTCCGCGGGACACGACGAGACCCTCAAGGTCCGCTGCCCCGCATCCAGATGGCGCGGTAGCGTAGCGTCCTCCGCCGCACCGTGCAGCTGCGTATCGACCTCCGAAGTCGGCTGTTGCGACGAAGGTGGTGACATGGCCGGCTGCATAGCCGGCCGGTGCATCGGCCCCAATGCCGGCAGGCCCGTGGTCGATTCTTTGCGACGCTGGGGTCACCGCGGCCGACTGCTGCATGTTGTCGATAGGGACGCAGCGAGGCGCCTTCTGCACAGCCATCACGGCCCGACCGAACCAGGCCCATCGACTTTGTGGCCCACTAGAGGAGGCCTCCAGTGCTGCATCCGCCGGTTTGAATCGCGGCTCGAGACCCGCCACGATCAACAGCCGCACCGCCGGCTCCTCAGCCGTCACCGAAGGCGAAGCTGCCGGCGTCGCCTCCACCACCACGCAAGGGCGAGCGGCGGCGGTGAAGATGACTCTGGAACGATACGGGACCTAGTCGATCTCCCGTGATCGTATGCTGTTGTCGATAGGGACGCAGCGAGGCGCCTTCTGCACAGCCATCACGGCCCGACCGAACCAGGCCCATCGACTTTGCGGCCCACTAGAGGAGGCCTCCAGTGCCGCATCCGCCGGTTTGAATCGCGGCTCGAGACCCGCCGCGATCAACGGCCGCACCGCCGGCTCCTCGGCCGTCACCGAAGGCGAAGCTGCCGGCGTCGCCTCCACCACCACGCGACTCAGCGTCGGAGACGCCCCAAGCACCACGGAGGTAGCAGACCCCAACGAAAGATCCACCGGCGCGATCGCCGCCGGCCGACGTGTCGTGGCTGCAGCGAGGAAGTCCCCAAAGACAGGTGCCGGCGTGACTCGACGACGCCAATTCTTCGATCCGATCGAAATGCGGGCGATGGGACGGATACGTTGCCTCCGCCTCGCAATCTGGATGTGCAGGGCCGGCGGGATTGGGGAGACCTGCCTGGAGTGTTGCGGAATTGTACTGCGATTGCCCCGGCTTGCCGCTGCCGGCCGGCGACGTAGGCTTCCGAGAGCGATCCTGCGCACACCTCGGAGGAGCTGGGATCGGCAGGCGGGATCTAGCCCCACCTGAGCGCCGGGTACCGGGCGAATCTGGCACTGCCGGCTCGGCGCCGTCCGGTTGCTTCGGCTCCGTAGGCACGCGCGCGAGCGAGCGTCTGCGTGATACGTGCTTAATCTCCCCGGTTTAATTTAACTGCAAAAGAACAAGTGGCTACCTGTATCAGTTGTGTGGCTTTTGTCCCACACTGTCTAAAAAGCATCCTGCCGTGCATACTGCGCCTCTCTATTATCAGCAATAAATCAAAACAAGACCAGTGCAACTGTGCAATCACACCATAGACTGTACGTGCACCCTTTTTTTTTTGGATCTCGCCGTAAGAAAAAAAAAAAAGTTTACAGTAAAAAGAGGTGAAGCCAATAGCAACTGAAAGAAACAAGGAATTAGCGACAGGGATGCAATCCTGAACCCCCCGATCAAAGGCAGTGTACTGCCGGCCAGCACAATCAACATTTACATCCACGTACGTTCCACACAAATAGACTGAGCTAGTACTAACTAAACTATACTTTACCTTCTCCAGGCATGTTCCACTCCCAGAACTCCTCAGTCTGGTTGCCCCGTCTCCTAACAGTCTTCTTCGGAGACCTGGCTTTATGCCTGTAACCACCATTACCGCTCTCCCTCTCGCCATTCCTTCTTCTCGTCGCTCTCTCCTTCCTAGCGTCATCCTGCGAAGCTACATACACCACCGCCTCGCTGGGCACGTCGTCCGTGAGGCTGAGGAGGGGCTCCAGCTCTTCCACGACCTTGGACATGTCCGGCCTGCTCTTCGGGCTGCCGCTGAGGCACTGGTACGCCACCATGGCCGCCCTGTGAGCTGCCGCGGCGGAGTACTTGCCCTCCAGCGCCGGGTCCATGATCCGTCCGAGCTTCTGCGGGTCTTTGAGCCACGACCGCATGTGCTCGACCAGGTGGTGCTCCCTGGTAGGCCTCGTCTTGTCCACGGCTCGTCTCCCAGACAGGATCTCGAGGAGGACGACTCCGAAACTGTAGACATCGCTCTTCGATGTGAGGTGACCTAGAGATGATGATATTGTGTGGGAGCTGTTAGGAAACTGGAATTACAGAAACATTTCATAGTGTAAACAAGTGTCGGGGGCAAAGCATTTTTATGTCTGTACCAGTTAGAATGTACTCTGGCGCGGCGTAGCCATGAGTGCCCATGACTCTCGTCGAGACATGGGTGGCGTCGCCCTCCGGCCCATCCTTCGCGAGCCCAAAGTCCGAGAGCTTTGCCTTGTAGTCCTGCACATCGATGAGACGAAAGTTCAGTCATTTTCAGCTAAAAGAAGTTCAGTCATTGTCCTATTTTTCAAAGGGGAAATTCAGTCATTTTACTGTTCACGCATGGGCCTAATTAAGCCGAATCCATCAAAATTGTTAGTTAGCTACACAAAGGCCCAACACTATCTGCATGAATTTGGTTGGACTGAAGCACAATCGTTAACATTTGGGGAGGGACGCAATTTTCTTTGGTTGGTGAGTCCTATTTTTGCTTTCACTTTGAAAGAAGAAGAGGTTACTTGAGCTGGAGACTAATTCAAATATTGGAGCATGTGTTTACATGTGGTGGTCAGCCTATAAGTATAACGAGAAATCCAAGTTTTGACTAATATAGTAAGTGCTAGTAGTAGCCGGCAAGACCAAGCTTCTACCTTTTCTTCACGTATTCTCCTTGTTTCAAGGGTCGCATGCGGCAAAGTAGAAGGAAACACGCTAGTAACAAAGGTACTACCTACTTTGTCAAGGGAAATCTATTCACCAGGTCAATCACCTACCACACACGTACCAACTTTAAAGTTTTCAAATTTTTGACGAGTTCATCATTTGCGTGAAGTCAACCCAGAAATAATGGGTTGGGAATTATCATACGGGAAGAACCAGCAGCACTAACTTAGAATATATATACACGATCAGAAATTTATATAATGAATTGTGTTGATATATAACTGTTTTCTTCAAAACTGTGAATCCGTGAATAAAGAACAGTAGCTGTTCTAAGTAGAATACAACTTACGGGGTCGAGCAAGATATTGGATGTCTTGAAGTCGCGGTAGATGACGGGCTTATCGGCGTCGTGAAGGAAGGCGAGGCCCTTGGCGGCGCCCACAGCGATGTTCAGCCGGGTTGACCACGACAGACCGGGAGAAAACTCTGCCAAATCAACAAACAAACAAACAAATTAGTCTGCAATCTAAGTTTGGAGTACAAACATCTGGACAACAACGATGGATGGTGTGAAAAAGGGAAATATGCACCGCTCACATGTACATATATGCAAAAGCTAGTCAAAATTAAGTGGAGACGTTATCACGTCGTGATCCAAGTCAACGCGCCCGGTTTCTTTTCAAATTGAGGCGCCTAATCATCTGCGGAGCAAGTTACTGAATTTTAAAACTGAGAAACGCGCCGCGCGAGCTGGATCAGAATTCAGAAGACAGTTGGAAGAAGCTACCTCTCCAGGACAGACAGAGATGTAGTAAAAGCCTAGTTCCAACAACTGTGGCTACCAGTTCTCACCCGCCCACAGGAAATGCATGCTCGCACGTCCGTTCTAGAACAAGTTTATAGTATGGGCCAATGGAGTCAACAAGGCAACGTAGGACTGGTCAACCACCTCATATATATGTATATCTGTTGTTTTTTCCCCCTTGTCCTTTTCTTATCTCTACTGCTAATTAGTCAATACAGTAAATTGATTGTTGAAAGCAGCAAGCTAGCTAGCTACAAGGAGAATACATATGTAAGTATACATCTCCATCAAGCTCGACAAATATGTCAAAAACTAGGGGTAGGCGGTAGTGGTAGTGCAATACAACTAACTGAAGTCTAGTCAGAGGACGGCAAGCTAGCTCTAGCTGTGATGAACCGATGACTAAGCAAGTGGTCGATGCTGACATGGCGACATGGCATGTACGGCCATCGGCAACTAATCAAACACATACACCCGTGTATGCAGCTAGCTCAGCTGTACGTTTGCTTTCTTTAATGGCGGCATGCTGCACACGTTGGTCACTTGGTCGACCGAGCAAAGCATGCACACTAATTAATCTTCTACCTAATGGAGGAACTAGTCGAGGTCGATATATGTCGGTCATACATAATCCTGGGGCTTCATTAATTCAAGTTAGCTCAACTGTAGCTAGCATGCAGGAGTTAATATGTCGCAGCAAATTAAAAGGAATCACAGTTGAATGAAGTATGGCGATCGAGGGGGCTTACTTCTGAAGAGATGGTTCTCTAGGCTGCCCTTGGGCATGTACTCGTAGACGAGCAGCCTGTTCTCGTCCTCGCAGCAGTAGCCGATGAGCTTCACCAGGTTGGCATGCCGGAACTGCCCCAGGAAGATCACCTCCGCCAGCCACTCCTTGTGGCCCTGGGTGCCCTCGGGGTCCCAGAGCTTGACGGCGATGGACTGCGCCTTGAGCCCCGGCTTGGCCTTCTCCTCCAGGGAGCCCTTGTACACGGGGCCGAACCCGCCCTCGCCCAGGAAGTTGTCGTCCAGGAACCCCTGCGTCGCCGCCTTCAGCTCTCCCACCGTGAACACGTGAAGGTTGGAACCAACCAGCGACACCGACAGATCCTGGTCCGACGCCGCGCTCATCACGTCCGTGAACGACAGACGCTGCCCCAGCGCCGCCACCGCGTCGGCGGCGACGTCCTTGATCCTCCTCGAGCTCGACCCAGGACCGACCTTCCCGCTCCCCGTCTTCTTCCCGCCGGAGCCGACGCAGCACCCGAACAGGGAGCTCCACGCCGACCGCTTCTGCTGCTTCTTCGATGATCTCGACATCATACCATGCAACTCTGATCTCCTACGATCGGCTGGCCGAGCTAACAGCCTAACACTGATCGATCTGCCTGCGACCAAGTATCTGTCTGAACTCGCTTCTTGGATGGACAAATAGGCAAGAAATCTCTGTCAGTTGTGACTTGTGAGCTCGGAAATGTTGGTTGGATCGGATTGGGTCCAGGGAGCCGCACGAGGAGTATATATTTGTAGTAGGGATCACAAACTGGAAGAAGAAGAGGAGGCCGTGTGTGGCCGTGTGGAGAGACGACCGTGCCTTTCACCTACCTACCGCCCGTGCCGAATACATGGACGCCTTCTTCTTCTTCTACTACTACTACTACTCCGACTCAAAGGCCGCGTTGAGGCTTTCGACTTTGGTCGATCAGATGACATGTCACTTCGCTGACCGTTGACTCGCAGAAGCCACGGATTGGTGAGATCATCCATCGCCGTTTTCTTCTTCTTCTCCTCCTTTTATTTTCTTTTTCACCATGCCAACTAGTTTGTATTGTGGGAAAAAGTATTGCATTATTGTTGCTAGTTCGGTGCTAAATGACTTGGTTATTCCTACTAGCAATTGTATTGAAAAAAATGGCACGTAACTGTTTTACACATGTGGCTACGATCTAGTTGGGTACGATCTAAAGAGTTTACACCCATCCTCTCCATAGTTAATTAGATGCACGACAAGTGCCAAAAATTCAATGAAACAAATATTCTTGCATGATCGTGCATGTTTTAGCCATCAATCTGGTGCTTTAAAATTCGTGCCGCGGCATTTCATCAAGTTTCATTAAGTTTTTGTGAGCTGCAGTCTGTTTTGGCCTAATGAAACTCAATGAAACATAACTGAGCCGTACACATGACCTCCTGTGCACACGAAAATAAAATCATTTTTTGAAGTATAAGTACATTTCCCTCTTTTCTCCATCATCTTGGGCTTTTGGGTGAACGGAGTCTGTGCATACAATTCTACATGGTATCACAGCTAAAAAAAAATCTTGAGTTCAATACCATTTATCGCATTTTATAAGTGCGATACCCGTTTGGTGCATGCAGATATTTGGTTCTTGTCAATTTTCTAACAATATTGTTATCGGAAGGAAGTTCCCACAGATTAACCTCCCACATGAAATTGAATTAGTTATAAAAGAGGCGATTGCATGTAAGTCACCAACTTCAGACGTGTGTTCATGAACTAGGCAAAATGCAACACACGTGGTCAAGAATCGCGTCGATAGACTAAGATAGGTGATCATTCATTGACTTGGCCATCAAGGGTTTTGGTGAGGAAAAACCATATGTTCATCTCTATAGAGGTGAGGATCCCTAGCCATAAGCGCTCTTCACATGAGCCAGTGCTCAGCTTTTTTTGGATCTTGGGATGAAACCGTGACTAGTGGTGGTGCCACATGGCCTCGGCGTGGTCAAAATCATGTTGCTAGCGTACACCATCGGGGGGGGGGGAGCGGTGGCAGAACTCGGTGATAAGATTCTATGGGACCAAAATGGGCGTATGAGGTGGAGAGATCAAATCAAGGGGTCGCTAGGAAGCCGCAAATATGATGTAAGCATGGCAGACAATCGCAAACCGAGACATCGATGAGGCAAAATGAACAAGAGCAGGTGGTATCCAGTGCTTGTGTGGCATTCGCAGGGCACTTGATAAGTTTGGATACCATTTATATAAAAAATTAAGGCGATGATCCATCTTGAACTCAGGCGTCCCCCCTTTGGATTCAGGGGTAGGAGAAGAAGATGGAGAGGATAGTATAAGACACTCCACAACAACTCCCACACCCGAAAGGTTTAGGGACACAAGCACTTCGGGCAAGGTGGCTCTACTCGGGGAGGTGGCCAATTCCATCCACCATAGTGTTGCCAGTATGACGTATCTATGGACGGTGGTCATGATACGTAGGAGAACTAATTGCATGGGAGCAACCGGTGCGGGTGAAGTAGACGCTTCCAAGCGTCTTCCTCCTTGGAGGCGTTGTGTGTGTGTGTGGGGGGGGGGGGGGTGATGGCGTGTAACTCACACGTTCGTTGGGAACCCCAAGAGGAAGGTATGATGCGCACAGCAGCAAGATTTCCCTCAGAAAGAAACCAAGGTTTATCGAACCAGGAGGAGCCAAGAAGCACGTTGAAGGTTGATGGCGGCGGGATGTAGTGCGGCGCAACACCAGGGATTCCGGCGCCAACGTGGAACCTGCACAACACAACCAAAGTACTTTGCCCCAACGAAACAGTGAGGTTGTCAATCTCACCGGCTTGCTGTAACAAAGGATTAACCGTATTGTGTGGAAGATGATTGTGGTGACCCGGCATACCACTGCATGGTGTAGTATGCAAGTCTGATACAACACCAATGAAACACCGTTCCACTAGTATTATATCGCTCAGAGTGGTACAACAGAAACATATGCGGGTCCAAGGCATGTCTATAGAATTACAACATTGACTCTATTACATAAGATCAACACAGCCTCCTACTTTACAATGAGGTAAAACTGCAGATAACTCCAGAAGAACGACTCGTAGTCTAATCCTATCACGAACTCTATTTGTAGAGTGTTTAACTAGCTATAGAGGCTAAGAATAGATTCTAGCTAAATAGGAGCTAGGTTTAGGAAGCTAGTTCCCTTCTATGGCTAAACTAGGTTTTCTCCTTGATGGATGTGGTATCTGACTCCTCTGACAGGGTCCTGTATCTTGAAGTAGTTGTTGACTCCTCGGTCTTCGAGTTGTACGGTAGATCCTCCTTCGATGCCTCCATATCTAAGCAGGGGATTTAAGAGTGGGATGAGTACGAGCGTACTCAACAAGTTCATTATAGGAAAGAGGTGTTTAATGCACTAGCTATGACATTAGACCAGAAAGTCTAATACCAATGCAGGTTTTCATAACCATTTCTTCAAAAGGTTGCTTTTATTCAGAAGAACTATGTCCGTCAGCCTTCACCGGTTTACTAGAACTTCATGGAGCTCCTTTCCGGCCGCGTTCGCAGTTCCATATCCCGGAACAGGGAGTGACAGGTCACGGTTCTTTACACTCTGCAGATGTGTGTTGCTTTACCCATAAGAGATCTTATCCTTGGTGCCAACCGAGTCTAGTTCTCGTCCACACTTCCTTTGGTGTGAGGCCCGGTATAAGGTCTAGCCAATCATGTTCCTCCGCTACCTCGAACACCCACCCGTTGTTGCATGCGCCGACCCTGGGTCCACGTCGGTCCCATTATTCCCGTAATTTCAGGGTGGACCCCGACCACGACAACGATCTTTGGGCTCTACCATACACTCCTACGCCGGTGGCTGCAACCCATCATAGACCGCATTACCGTGGGGAATTAGAATGGGATCCCCACCCTCCGGTTGTTCCGCAAGACACAACTGCTACGGCAAGCAATGCTTTACCGTGGGGAATTAGAATGGGCTCCCCACCCTCCGGTTGTTCCGCCAGACACAACTGCTACGGTAAGCGCATCCGTTGATGAACGAGAGGTGGAAACACTTTTGACTATTCCGTCCCACTCCAGATCTTATGGTTAACACGGGTATTACGGCACAAGAATCACTGGCGACATTTGTTGTTTAATCCTAGATGGGTATAAACCCTTGCAATGGAACCTCCACCATATCAACACAATCCATGGTTCCATTGCCCACCACATAGCCATATTCATAGTTATGAAAATAGTGTTTTTGTTTTTCATGCAATAGTGATAAATATAATACTTTGCAAGTAATTTGGTAAAAATACTCAAATGACATGAGCAAGCGATGAACTTGCCTTTCTTGACTGCAAGATTATGCAGGCAAGGTCTTCGATACGCAATAACTCCAAATTCTGAAATAGCAATCATCGTCCGGTAAGGATGATGTTTAAAAGATTGGCAAAGATGCAATCATGCATAAGTATGAGATGCAATCGCTCTAAGCGTGGCCTAACCCCGATGATTTAGGATTAGTGAGTGGTATTGATTAGTTCAGGGTGTGTTGCACTTTTAGAATGATTCTCATACAAGGTTCTTATTCAGGTGTGGTTACATGGTATCATAGACAGGTACTGCAATATATCATAACAATAATATTAGTAGCACATAACTATAACATTTGGTATAATCCGAACATGTAATGAATAGTGGTTGTTTTTAGCACTACATGGCATGGTTAATGATTAATTATCATATACTTCAAAAGAATAACTTTTGAAGAACATGTTCTTTAATAAAGAACAAGTATGATAATTAGGGTTGTGGAGTTCTATGGTTTACTATGGTTTCAACTAATTTCTGGAGTAAGGTTTAGATGGATCACAACCTAGTTGGATTCATCAGCTACTAGGGCTTGTATTGTTGAATTAAGCCTAGGCATCTTAAGCAATTAATTCCACATGGGTGCTATCAAGATTGGTTTATTTTGCTAGTGATAGCTGGCTAGGGTTTATAGGTCCTTATAAGCAGGGTTGATGATGGTTCTCGGTTTACTTCAAAAGAATAACTTTTGAAGAACATACTTCTTAAATAATAAGAAGTATATCAATTAGGTTGAGATTGTTTAGGTTTGCTATTTAATTCCCTAAGTAAAGAATGGTTGGTTCTTAGATGGAATGGTTCCTAAGTATTTCACACTAGTAAGGTTTAGTGGAGTGTGGTTAGTTAATGCAAGATAATAAGCATGGTTGCTATTTGGGTTCATCACAATGGTGTGATGCTAGGCATGGATAATTAAAGATGAGGGTTTTCGTAATGGAAGCTAGGGTTTAGATTTGGTTGATCCTACTTGATCAACTAGGTTGAGTAGGTATGCATACATTACATTATTGATAATAGGACTCCTAGATTTTATGTGAACATAGCAAGTATTAATTTGCTAATTATGGTTCTATGAATTCAAGAGGAAGTACATGATCTCATGTTATATCTAGTGTTTAGATTTTGGAAACCATTTAGGGTTTACACATAAAATGGTGGAACTAGGGTTTCATAATAGAATTAGGGTTTTAGTGTTCACATGGAATTATGAAACCATAAGGTTATTTAAAATGGAACTAGGTTTCATAATTACTATTTAGTTCTTAAGTTAAGAACTTTATTATCAAGTTGAAATTATTAATCACTTTGAAATAAAAATAATATTGGATTTGACATTTTATTATTTTTAATGAATTAATAATTAAGAGAATTATTAATAGGGTTTAAATCCCTCTAATAAGGATTTAACAAAATAATAAATAAAAAAAATTAGTTTTAAAGTTTTCTTTATTTCTTTACTGGTTTCTATTTAATTTTTAAAGTTTTCCTTATTTGTTGAATTTTAATTCAATCAAGTATAAAAGAAAAGACTTAATTAATGAGTTTAAAATAATTAAATTTTTATTAAAAATAAAAATTCTATATTATATTTTTATTGGATAGATTTTCTTTTTAGGAACATTTTGATATCTAATTTGTATTTTTCTGAATTGTAATGAATTTTCTAAATTTACTTGAAGTTGCAGATATTATTGAATTTGAAGTAAAACTGAAGGAACTGCTAACTGTACTGGGCCTAGAGCTACCCAGGGTCACTGACGAGTGGGCCTATGTCCACGTCTGACGCCACCAAGGCGTGGACTGGGTCAAAATTCGCCAACGTGGCCAGGAGCATGGTGGCCGGTGGCAGTAGCTGGGCTCGCCGGCGCTGGGCTACTCCTACGAGCGCGTGGATGGTCTGGTTGGGTGCGCGGCCCCCTACTGGACCTAAAGGTGGCGGCGCCGCGCCCTAATGGTTGCCGGAGTTGCTCCGGCGAGCTCAAACAACGGCGGCGGACGACGGCTAACGTCGATGCAACGCTACCGAATGAATTGGGACGCGATAGTAGTATCAATCGACGGGAAATCTTACCCTGATGCTTTTCTGAGGGTCGATGGTGTGGATTAGGGGCTGAGGTGAGCTCAGTTCCGCCATTGCCGGCGATACCCGGCGATAGAGATGAGGCCGATTCGCGGTACACGATGCTTCCCCGGACGATTCCTTTTTCACCATGAACATGTCGAGGACGGCGGTGCTGCTGGTGGTCATGGCGAGGCACGGGGATGCCTCTATTGCCGGCGGCGAGCGGAGGTCTACGGCTAGGGTTTCGGCATTGTAACGAGGGAGAAAAAGAAATGGGTGCTAGGGTTTGTTCTCCCGTATTTATACGGTCACCGGCTATCGTCGATGGTCGCGGGGTCCACTTCGGCGGCCGGGACGTGGAGCTTGCCATCGCCGTGTCGTTCTCCTGTGCGACGACGGTGGCGAAGACGAAGACGAGTGCTTCGTCTCCAGTCTTATCCCCACGAAGGGGTACGTGGTTGGTTTGGGCTGCGGCTTGGGCCGGACCTGGGCCGTGTGTTGGACTGCCGAGGTGGGCTCTGCGGCCAGGTAATACCAGGTGAGGTTTTTCTCTCTTTTCCATTTCTGTTTTCCTTTTCTGTTTTTTTTATTTTATTTATTTCTTGTTGATTCAAATTCTGTTTGAATTCCAATCTGTTTTGCAGGATTTTTAATGTGTGGATCCTTTTGGGTTTATAAAGATACTAATATAACTCCATATAAAATCTAAAAAATATTTTATATGTGTAATGACATCCTTGTTTATTAAATGTTAATAGAGTTTGAAAATGGGCATTTATATAGTCATAATTTCCAACATCAATTTAAGTGATCCAAACTATTTTTTAAGAGGTTCTTCTAAGTACCTATTAACAGTTAAGTTTTTGTTATTTTGCAAGAAGCAATTTCAAAGTAATAGTTATATATGGATTTCTATTAAGAAAGTGATTTATTGGCATGATTTCATGTGCCTAATTATTTCTAAGGGCTTGATCTCCCATTGGAGAATGTGGTCTTTTGTATTTTATATTATGTGCATAACTATGTGCTAATGAACTGAAAATTCTCCTAGAACTACTCCCAAGCTTAGCACTATTGTTATATCTTAATAACTTCTTTAAATACCTAGAGTAGGTACTACCCTCATCATGGTTTGGTCTTGGTTACAATAATAAGTGGTTGAGTACTACACATGGTGTTAAATATAGTATTTAGCACTAGGCTAATCTTAGGTTCAATAATTGAAGACTAAGATTTAGTTTGTGAGCAATTCTAAGATTCTAATGATATTCACCTTATGGCATATGGTTTGGAACTCAAATGTGAACTAGGTTTATGGTTATGATCACCCAATGGTTCACAAGTAAAGGTTGGGATATAAGCCTAGGGTTGCTTACTAGTTACCTCTCTATGATTTCATGTGGTGATGATAGCTCTGATCATATAAGTGTTAGTATTTGGATTATTCTCCTATTTCTCCAAAGCATGGCCATGGATTAGGCATGATCCACTTGTTCTTAATATCTTTACCTCAAGTTCTTAGGGTTTATGATCATCACTCAATTTATAATGATCAAGGTTGGGCTTCCTAAGGTATCTCTCAAGAGTTAGGTTTCTCACTCCCAAGATTAAGTATTGTCTTGATCAACTAAATATAGCACTTCTAATTTATCTTCTTGAATGGTACTACTAGGGTTGCCTCTTAAGTTTATATCCCAGGAGAATGCCTGAGATATTATGTTAGGTTTCTACTTAATCAATGATGATATAATCATCTGGGATATGGATAGTTCTCTCCCTCCAATCCAGGTGTTGCCTCAACTAACTTGAGTGTAACACCATAGCTTGAGCCCTCTTATATAAGAATGAATTATTCTAGGTTATGGTGTACTCCTAATACTAGAGTTCAATGGTTGTCCTTTATTCTTAAATAGTTAAAGCTAGGTTAGGTATGAATGGTCTCTCTCATTTGGGAATGACCTGAATAATACTCTAGGTTTCCTCTTGAAGATGATGTTGTGATCATATGGTTATTTATATCCAAGGTTTGCCTCAAGGTTTATCATGGCTTCTCTAAACAAAATAGGACTCTCACCTCTCTAGGTTTGATGTATAATAATTTGAAATAGAGGAGAATTATATTTCTTAGTTAGATCTCCTTGTTATATTTCCAAAATTGAAATAGAATGAATACCATGAGGTTCATGGTAGGATCAAGGATTTGTTTAAGACATGGAAAAGATAAGTGAAGAATGGTTTCTCCATTTATTGTTACTTGATTTCCAAATAGATGTATGTTCATATGTTATGGTAAGGAATTCCATATTATGATCTTTCATAAGATCAAGCAATTGATCACTGAGTAAAGTGTTGTTGTGTTGATTATTAGTTCCATTTGATCTAACCCCTTTAGATCAAATCATCTTTACCCAAAACAAGGTTTTAACAAAGTCACATTGAGGTTTATAGCGCTTGCCTTGATTAGCTACTTCAATTCCACCAAGGTCAAGTGAAACTTCAGTTACTGTGACTGTTTTATTTTAAAGCGCGAAAATTTCCCAGATTTTCTATGCATGAATGCAATGCACACATCTGTTTCCTCTATTTTTGTAACCCCATTACCTGGGATATTACAGTCTCTACCCCTTAAACTAAACTTCGTCCTCGAAGTTTGATATCTCTCACGTTTCGGAGTGTGGATCTGACTTGTGCAGACTACATCTTTTCTCAAACTCCTTGGTGATCTCACTGGATATAATTGAATATATCCCTTGTCCAGACTCTTCCTGGAATCCATTAGGGTTTGTCTCCGAACATTAGTTTCTAACTCCAGTTCTATGATTTTCTTCCGGGAATCTAATAATACCTGTCTCTGAACCATGGCTCTTACTTTGATTCATTGATTTCTTCCAACTATTATAATCTTGTTTCCTTTCTCATTGAATATTCAATGATTAGGACTTCTTCTGGTCCTGACAGTCTTAATTGAGGACTAATTGGATAACAATCTCCTATTTGAAAAAAGTAGGTCTTTGTTTTCCCTTACTACCAAAAGTGCAGTAATGGTACTTGGTAAGGCACTTACCATGGAAATGATCATGATGGTTTATTCCTCTAAGAATGGATTAGACTCATTTAGTCCATCCAATCATAGTTTATAGTTGATACCTATACTATTTCGAGTTATTTAGGTTCCATGAAAGGAATCATTCTATTAGTCCTTGATATTAATATGTTCAATCTTCTTCATTCTTTGACCATCTTGGGCTTTATTGGTCTACGGTATTTCCTTCGTCCAACTTCATTATACTTAATTTACTTGGGCTATCATACTTCTGAGTAAATATTACTCACTTTCTCAAGTTACAGTCCACTTCTTACTTCCTCGAAGTATAAACCTCGGCTTTTGGTCTGACATCCTTCTGAAAGTAATGTCCAACAATCTTATGAAAATAAGATCGAACTTCCTCTCAGTTCAGACCTTCTTCTTCTATCTTGCTTAAAGTATTGAGTTATTGTACATCCAACTCAATCTTTACTCTACCCCTTAGAGTTTTCTTATGGTCTTTAACTCCTTTTCTTCCAACTATTGGACTTTGATTAGAATAGTTGGTCTAGGTCTAGTTTATGATTTATATTCCTCTAAGGTTTTGCGAAGAAACTTTGTGGTGTATCCACTCAATTGTGGACATCCAATGTGAATCCTTTGACTAAATGTTTATAGATCTAGCTATTTGGCTGACAGGATTTTTATTTGTTCACGAACTTTTGTTACAACTAATTAAATCGTGGACTATTTGTAATACCAACTAATACCAGCTGTGGTTATTATACCAACTGTAGCTATTTGATATCTAAAAATGGATTCTATTATAGGTTCTGATCAACTGGACGAGACATCTTCTACTTTATCTCGCAGTATTGATCCTATACCATTTGTGGTCTTCTGATACCAACTATGGTCTTCTTATATCTGCTATGGTTTTAGATATCATCTTCCTTCATTCAGGGTTTATTTTGCAAGAAAACCACTAGCTGACACTATGATTATAGTATCCTAAGTGATTTCCCATGCATTCCCTCTTCTATGTTGACTATGGATCTGCTTCAGCTTCACCATAATCATTATATTTCTCACCTTCATGCTTCTCATGTACTAAAGTACTCCTCTGTTGAGGTAAAGCATGAATGTTGATTAGTACTTCCTTCAGAGTATTGTGGTTGCTTCCCACAACTTTGTTTCCTTTATCTGATGAACCTTCATCTTGTCTTCAAAATATACAGAATTCGTCACTTCCTCACACGAATACCATTACCCTCTAGATCTATAGCTTTAAGTAAGAACTTGATATAGCAACATGCATTTGCATACCAAAGTCAAACTTCATGTATAGATCTAGTCAAACAATGAAAATCCAATAAAATCCAAGAAGATTCAGCTTTGTGCATATAATACACACCATCATAAGCCTGAATATAGTAGTTGAGTAGGACATCTCTAAACATCAGGCTCTGATGTGTAGTATATAACACCACATAATATAAGTTTATATCGTGATACTTAGCACGAATATAGGGAATTCTACCATTTGTCTCAACCTTTACCTTAATTGCACATTTGCAATGAGATAAACTTGAAACAAAAGTGGTCTAGGATAGTTAAGGTTAACCTGGTTTTGTTTGGAAGTACTGACAAAGTATTATTCATATATAAGGGCTATTGAGGACTATTTTGTATGATACCACTAGTTCTAATATGGTTACTCTGAATACATATTTATTAGGATATAGTTCCTATACTTCCAAGTGTTTCTATCATAAGACTATGGTCATGATGTGCTTGGCACACTTCCCATATTTTTGGAACACAATTCTTGCACTATTGTTTTGCTCTATTGGTGATCACCTGACTTCTTATTATACTTCTTCTAAATATTTATGATGCTCTAGTTCATCACATAATGATTCTCAGGTGAATCCTATATGATTACTATCACTACTATGTAAGTAGACATATTTTATTTCTGTCACTCCTCCTTACATTCCATGATTGACTCATCATGGTCTATGCTACTTTATATAACTTATATTTTTCACTGACTATCAATTGTTTCACAAGTCTGGATAATTTTACTTACTCATTACTTAATTTGGTCTACATTATCTATTAGGATATAATAATTATCTTCACCACTCGATATTACTCCTATTACAGGTCTGATAACTCTTACTTCATCATAACATATGTTGGTACACATCTTCCAATAGGATATCTTCCTTATGGTTGTATCCTCTCTTTGGACTACCATGTATTGTATACCAACTGTGATCTACTCATCTATTGTTTTAAGGACTTGTTGATATGCTACATACTTGGAATTAACTACTAGCTTCACTTAGGAAGAATAGGTAGGAAAGTTTGACTTGAGTATGTCAGGATTATTTTCAAGTGAATACCCATCTCAAGTCATACAAATATTTGGTTTACCTAAGACAACTCCCTATAGACACTACCAATCCTATAGGTCTCCTTTAAAGGGTTTTAATCCTAAGGTCAAAGCATTTGCTCTGATACCAACTGTGGTGACCCGGCATACCACTGCATGGTGTAGTATGCAAGTCTGATACAACACCAATGAAACACCGTTCCACTAGTATTATATCGCTCAGAGTGGTACAACAGAAACATATGCGGGTCCAAGGCATGTCTATAGAATTACAACATTGACTCTATTACATAAGATCAACACAGCCTCCTACTTTACAATGAGGTAAAACTGCAGATAACTCCAGAAGAACGACTCGTAGTCTAATCCTATCACGAACTCTATTTGTAGAGTGTTTAACTAGCTATAGAGGCTAAGAATAGATTCTAGCTAAATAGGAGCTAGGTTTAGGAAGCTAGTTCCCTTCTATGGCTAAACTAGGTTTTCTCCTTGATGGATGTGGTATCTGACTCCTCTGACAGGGTCCTGTATCTTGAAGTAGTTGTTGACTCCTCGGTCTTCGAGTTGTACGGTAGATCCTCCTTCGATGCCTCCATATCTAAGCAGGGGATTTAAGAGTGGGATGAGTACGAGCGTACTCAACAAGTTCATTATAGGAAAGAGGTGTTTAATGCACTAGCTATGACATTAGACCAGAAAGTCTAATACCAATGCAGGTTTTCATAACCATTTCTTCAAAAGGTTGCTTTTATTCAGAAGAACTATGTCCGTCAGCCTTCACCGGTTTACTAGAACTTCATGGAGCTCCTTTCCGGCCGCGTTCGCAGTTCCATATCCCGGAACAGGGAGTGACAGGTCACGGTTCTTTACACTCTGCAGAGGTGTGTTGCTTTACCCATAAGAGATCTTATCCTTGGTGCCAACCGAGTCTAGTTCTCGTCCACACTTCCTTTGGTGTGAGGCCCGGTATAAGGTCTAGCCAATCATGTTCCTCCGCTACCTCGAACACCCACCCGTTGTTGCATGCGCCGACCACAGGTCCACGTCGGTCCCATTATTCCCGTAATTTCAGGGTGGACCCCGACCACGACAACGATCTTGGGCTCTACCATACACTCCTACGCCGGTGGCTGCAACCCATCATAGACCGCATTACCGTGGGGAATTAGAATGGGATCCCCACCCTCCGGTTGTTCCGCAAGACACAACTGCTACGGCAAGCAATGCTTTACCGTGGGGAATTAGAATGGGCTCCCCACCCTCCGGTTGTTCCGCCAGACACAACTGCTACGGTAAGCGCATCCGTTGATGAACGAGAGGTGGAAACACTTTTGACTATTCCGTCCCACTCCAGATCTTATGGTTAACACGGGTATTACGGCACAAGAATCACTGGCGACATTTGTTGTTTAATCCTAGATGGGTATAAACCCTTGCAATGGAACCTCCACCATATCAACACAATCCATGGTTCCATTGCCCACCACATAGTCATATTCATAGTTATGAAAATAGTGTTTTTGTTTTTCATGCAATAGTGATAAATATAATACTTTGCAAGTAATTTGGTAAAAATACTCAAATGACATGAGCAAGCGATGAACTTGCCTTTCTTGATCGCAAGATTATGCAGGCAAGGTCTTCGATACGCAATAACTCCAAATTCTGAAATAGCAATCATCGTCCGGTAAGGACGATGTTTAAAAGATTGGCAAAGATGCAATCATGCATAAGTATGAGATGCAATCGCTCTAAGCGTGGCCTAACCCCGATGATTTAGGATTAGTGAGTGGTATTGATTAGTTCAGGGTGTGTTGCACTTTTAGAATGATTCTCATACAAGGTTCTTATTCAGGTGTGGTTACATGGTATCATAGACAGGTACTGCAATATATCATAACAATAATATTAGTAGCACATAACTATAACATTTGGTATAATCCGAACATGTAATGAATAGTGGTTGTTTTTAGCACTACATGGCATGGTTAATGATTAATTATCATATACTTCAAAAGAATAACTTTTGAAGAACATGTTCTTTAATAAAGAACAAGTATGATAATTAGGGTTGTGGAGTTCTATGGTTTACTATGGTTTCAACTAATTTCTGGAGTAAGGTTTAGATGGATCACAACCTAGTTGGATTCATCAGCTACTAGGGCTTGTATTGTTGAATTAAGCCTAGGCATCTTAAGCAATTAATTCCACATGGGTGCTATCAAGATTGGTTTATTTTGCTAGTGATAGCTGGCTAGGGTTTATAGGTCCTTATAAGCAGGGTTGATGATGGTTCTCGGTTTACTTCAAAAGAATAACTTTTGAAGAACATACTTCTTAAATAATAAGAAGTATATCAATTAGGTTGAGATTGTTTAGGTTTGCTATTTAATTCCCTAAGTAAAGAATGGTTGGTTCTTAGATGGAATGGTTCCTAAGTATTTCACACTAGTAAGGTTTAGTGGAGTGTGGTTAGTTAATGCAAGATAATAAGCATGGTTGCTATTTGGGTTCATCACAATGGTGTGATGCTAGGCATGGATAATTAAAGATGAGGGTTTTCGTAATGGAAGCTAGGGTTTAGATTTGGTTGATCCTACTTGATCAACTAGGTTGAGTAGGTATGCATACATTACATTATTGATAATAGGACTCCTAGATTTTATGTGAACATAGCAAGTATTAATTTGCTAATTATGGTTCTATGAATTCAAGAGGAAGTACATGATCTCATGTTATATCTAGTGTTTAGATTTTGGAAACCATTTAGGGTTTACACATAAAATGGTGGAACTAGGGTTTCATAATAGAATTAGGGTTTTAGTGTTCACATGGAATTATGAAACCATAAGGTTATTTAAAATGGAACTAGGTTTCATAATTACTATTTAGTTCTTAAGTTAAGAACTTTATTATCAAGTTGAAATTATTAATCACTTTGAAATAAAAATAATATTGGATTTGACATTTTATTATTTTTAATGAATTAATAATTAAGAGAATTATTAATAGGGTTTAAATCCCTCTAATAAGGATTTAACAAAATAATAAATAAAAAAAATTAGTTTTAAAGTTTTCTTTATTTCTTTACTGGTTTCTATTTAATTTTTAAAGTTTTCCTTATTTGTTGAATTTTAATTCAATCAAGTATAAAAGAAAAGACTTAATTAATGAGTTTAAAATAATTAAATTTTTATTAAAAATAAAAATTCTATATTATATTTTTATTGGATAGATTTTCTTTTTAGGAACATTTTGATATCTAATTTGTATTTTTCTGAATTGTAATGAATTTTCTAAATTTACTTGAAGTTGCAGATATTATTGAATTTGAAGTAAAACTGAAGGAACTGCTAACTGTACTGGGCCTAGAGCTACCCAGGGTCACTGACGAGTGGGCCTATGTCCACGTCTGACGCCACCAAGGCGTGGACTGGGTCAAAATTCGCCAACGTGGCCAGGAGCATGGTGGCCGGTGGCAGTAGCTAGGCTCGCCGGTGCTGGGCTACTCCTGCGAGCGCGTGGATGGTCTGGTTGGGTGCGCGGCCCCCTACTGGACCTAAAGGTGGCGGCGCCGCGCCCTAATGGTTGCCGGAGTTGCTCCGGCGAGCTCAAACAACGGCGGCGGACGACGGCTAACGTCGATGCAACGCTACCGAATGAATTGGGACGCGATAGTAGTATCAATCGACGGGAAATCTTACCCTGATGCTTTTCTGAGGGTCGATGGTGTGGATTAGGGGCTGAGGTGAGCTCAGTTCCGCCATTGCCGGCGATACCCGGCGATAGAGATGAGGCCGATTCGCGGTACACGATGCTTCCCCGGACGATTCCTTTTTCACCATGAACATGTCGAGGACGGCGGTGCTGCTGGTGGTCATGGCGAGGCACGGGGATGCCTCTATTGCCGGCGGCGAGCGGAGGTCTACGGCTAGGGTTTCGGCATTGTAACGAGGGAGAAAAAGAAATGGGTGCTAGGGTTTGTTCTCCCGTATTTATACGGTCACCGGCTATCGTCGATGGTCGCGGGGTCCACTTCGGCGGCCGGGACGTGGAGCTTGCCATCGCCGTGTCGTTCTCCTGTGCGACGACGGTGGCGAAGACGAAGACGAGTGCTTCGTCTCCAGTCTTATCCCCACGAAGGGGTACGTGGTTGGTTTGGGCTGCGGCTTGGGCCGGACCTGGGCCGTGTGTTGGACTGCCGAGGTGGGCTCTGCGGCCAGGTAATACCAGGTGAGGTTTTTCTCTCTTTTCCATTTCTGTTTTCCTTTTCTGTTTTTTTTATTTTATTTATTTCTTGTTGATTCAAATTCTGTTTGAATTCCAATCTGTTTTGCAGGATTTTTAATGTGTGGATCCTTTTGGGTTTATAAAGATACTAATATAACTCCATATAAAATCTAAAAAATATTTTATATGTGTAATGACATCCTTGTTTATTAAATGTTAATAGAGTTTGAAAATGGGCATTTATATAGTCATAATTTCCAACATCAATTTAAGTGATCCAAACTATTTTTTAAGAGGTTCTTCTAAGTACCTATTAACAGTTAAGTTTTTGTTATTTTGCAAGAAGCAATTTCAAAGTAATAGTTATATATGGATTTCTATTAAGAAAGTGATTTATTGGCATGATTTCATGTGCCTAATTATTTCTAAGGGCTTGATCTCCCATTGGAGAATGTGGTCTTTTGTATTTTATATTATGTGCATAACTATGTGCTAATGAACTGAAAATTCTCCTAGAACTACTCCCAAGCTTAGCACTATTGTTATATCTTAATAACTTCTTTAAATACCTAGAGTAGGTACTACCCTCATCATGGTTTGGTCTTGGTTACAATAATAAGTGGTTGAGTACTACACATGGTGTTAAATATAGTATTTAGCACTAGGCTAATCTTAGGTTCAATAATTGAAGACTAAGATTTAGTTTGTGAGCAATTCTAAGATTCTAATGATATTCACCTTATGGCATATGGTTTGGAACTCAAATGTGAACTAGGTTTATGGTTATGATCACCCAATGGTTCACAAGTAAAGGTTGGGATATAAGCCTAGGGTTGCTTACTAGTTACCTCTCTATGATTTCATGTGGTGATGATAGCTCTGATCATATAAGTGTTAGTATTTGGATTATTCTCCTATTTCTCCAAAGCATGGCCATGGATTAGGCATGATCCACTTGTTCTTAATATCTTTACCTCAAGTTCTTAGGGTTTATGATCATCACTCAATTTATAATGATCAAGGTTGGGCTTCCTAAGGTATCTCTCAAGAGTTAGGTTTCTCACTCCCAAGATTAAGTATTGTCTTGATCAACTAAATATAGCACTTCTAATTTATCTTCTTGAATGGTACTACTAGGGTTGCCTCTTAAGTTTATATCCCAGGAGAATGCCTGAGATATTATGTTAGGTTTCTACTTAATCAATGATGATATAATCATCTGGGATATGGATAGTTCTCTCCCTCCAATCCAGGTGTTGCCTCAACTAACTTGAGTGTAACACCATAGCTTGAGCCCTCTTATATAAGAATGAATTATTCTAGGTTATGGTGTACTCCTAATACTAGAGTTCAATGGTTGTCCTTTATTCTTAAATAGTTAAAGCTAGGTTAGGTATGAATGGTCTCTCTCATTTGGGAATGACCTGAATAATACTCTAGGTTTCCTCTTGAAGATGATGTTGTGATCATATGGTTATTTATATCCAAGGTTTGCCTCAAGGTTTATCATGGCTTCTCTAAACAAAATAGGACTCTCACCTCTCTAGGTTTGATGTATAATAATTTGAAATAGAGGAGAATTATATTTCTTAGTTAGATCTCCTTGTTATATTTCCAAAATTGAAATAGAATGAATACCATGAGGTTCATGGTAGGATCAAGGATTTGTTTAAGACATGGAAAAGATAAGTGAAGAATGGTTTCTCCATTTATTGTTACTTGATTTCCAAATAGATGTATGTTCATATGTTATGGTAAGGAATTCCATATTATGATCTTTCATAAGATCAAGCAATTGATCACTAAGTAAAGTGTTGTTGTGTTGATTATTAGTTCCATTTGATCTAACCCCTTTAGATCAAATCATCTTTACCCAAAACAAGGTTTTAACAAAGTCACATTGAGGTTTATAGCGCTTGCCTTGATGAGCTACTTCAATTCCACCAAGGTCAAGTGAAACTTCAGTTACTGTGACTGTTTTATTTTAAAGCGCGAAAATTTCCCAGATTTTCTATGCATGAATGCAATGCACACATCTGTTTCCTCTATTTTTGTAACCCCATTACCTGGGATATTACAATGATTGTTTGCAGAAAACAGTAGAACAGTATTGCAGTAGATTGTATTTCAGTAAAGAGAATTGGACCGGGGTCCACAGTTCACTAGAGGTGTCTCTCCCATAAGACAAACAGCATGTTGGGTGAACAAATTACAGTTGGGCAATTGACAAATAAAGAGGGCATGACCATGCACATACATATCATGATGAGTATAGTGAGATTTAATTGGGCATTACGACAAAGCACATAGACCGCCATCCAGCATGCATCTATGCCTAAAAAGTCCACCTTCAGGTTATCATCCGAACCCCCTCCAGTATTAAGTTGCAAAGCAACAGACAATTGCATTAAGTATTGCGCGTAATGTAACTAGTGACTACATCCTTGAACATAGCACCAATGTTTTATCCCTAGTGGCAACAGCACATCCATAACCTTAGAGGTTCTTGTCACCCCTCCAGATTCACGGAGACATGAACCCACTATCGAGCATAAATACTCCCTCTTGGAGTTACTAGCATCAACTTGGCCAGAGCATCTACTAATAACGGAGAGCATGCAAGATCATAAACAACACATAGACATAGCTTTGATAATCAACATAACAAGTATTCTCTATTCATCGGATCCCAACAAACGCAACATATAGAATTACAGATAGATGATCTTGATCATGTTAGGCAGCTCACAAGATCCGACAATGATAGCACAATGGGGAGAAGACAACCATCTAGCTACTGCTATGGACCCATAGTCCAGGGGTAGACTACTCACACATCACACCGGAGGTGACCATGGCGGCGTAGAGTCCTCCGGGAGATGATTCCCCTCTCCGGCAGGGTGCGGAGGCGATCTCTGGATCCCCGAGATGGGATCGGCGTTGGCGGCGTCTCTGGAAGGTTTTCCGTATCGTGGCTCTCGGTACTGGGGGTTTCGTCACGGAGGCTTTAAGTAGGCGGAAGGGCAAGTCAGGAGGGGGCACAGGGGCCCCACACCATAGGCCGGCGCGGCCAGGGGGTGGGCCGCGCCGCCCTAGGGTTTGGGCACCCTATGGCCCCACTTCGTTTCGTCTTCGGACTTCTGGAAGCTTCGTGGAAAAATAGGCCCCTGGGCGTTGATTTCGTCCAATTCCGAGAATATTTCCTTACTAGGATTTCTGAAACCAAAAACAGCAGACAAACAAGCGGCACTTCGGCATCTTGTTAATAGGTTAGTTCCAGAAAATGCACGAATATGACATAAAGTGTGCATAAAACATGTAGATAACATCAATAATGTGGCATAGAACATAAGAAATTATCGATACGTCGGAGACGTATCAGCATCCCCAAGCTTAGTTCTGCTCGTCCCGAGCAGGTAAAACGATAACACAGATAATTTCTGGAGTGACATGCCATCATAATCTTGATCATACTATTTGTAAAGCATATGTAGTGAATGCAGCGATCAAAACAATGTATATGACATGAGTAAACAAGTGAATCATATAGCAAAGACTTTTCATGAATAGCACTTCAAGACAAGCATCAATTAAGTCTTGCATAAGAGTTAACTCATAAAGCAATAATTCAAAGTAAAAGCATTGAAGCAACACAAAAGAAGATTAAGTTTCAGCGGATGCTTTCAACTTGTAACATGTATATCTCATGGATATTGTCAACATAGAGTAATATAATAAGTGCAATAAGCAAGTATGTAGGAATCAATGCACAGTTCACACAAGTGTTTGCTTCTTGAGGTGGAGAGAAATAGGTGAACTGACTCAACATTGAAAGTAAAAGAATGGTCCTCCATAGAGGAAAAGCATCGATTGCTATATTTGTGCTAGAGCTTTGATTTTGAAAACATGAAACAATTTTGTCAACGGTAGTAATAAAGCATATGTATCATGTAAATTATATCTTACAAGTTGCAAGCCTCATGCATAGTGTACTAATAGTGCCCGCACCTTGTCCTAATTAGCTTGGACTACCGGATCATCACAATGCACATGTTTTAACCAAGTGTCACAAAGGGGTACCTCTATGCACTTTGTACAAAGGTCTAAGGAGAAAGCTCGCATTGGATTTCTCGCTATTGATTATTCTTCAACTTAGACATCCATACCGGGACAACATAGACAACAGATAATGGACTCCTCTTTTATGCATAAGCATGTAACAACAATTAATAATTTTCTCATTTGAGATTGAGGATATATGTCCAAAACTGAAACTTCCACCATGGATCATGGCTTTAGTTAGCGGCCCAATGTTCTTCTCTAACAATATGCATGCTTAACCATAAGGTGGTAGATCTCTCTTACTTCAGACAAGACGAACATGCATAGCAACTCACATGAAATTCAACAATGAATAGTTGATGGCGTCCCCAGTGAACATGGTTATCGCACAACAAGCAACTTAATAAGAGATAAAGTGCATAATTACATATTCAATACCACAATAGTTTTTAAGCTATTTATCCCATGAGCTATATATTGCAAAGGTGAATGATGGAATTTTAAAGGTAGCACTCAAGCAATTTACTTTGGAATGGCGGAAAATACCATGTAGTAGGTAGGTATGGTGGACACAAATGGCATAGTGGTTGGCTCAAGTATTTTGGATGCATGAGAAGTATTCCCTCTCGATACAAGGTTTAGGCTAGCAAGGTTATTTGAAACAAACACAAGGATGAACCGGTGCAGCAAAACTCACATAAAAGACATATTGAAAACATTATAAGACTCTACACCGTCTTTCTTGTTGTTCAAACTCAATACTAGAAATTATCTAGACCTTAGAGAAACCAAATATGCAAACCAAATTTTAGCATGCTCTATGTATTTCTTCATTAATGGGTGCAAAGTATATGATGCAAGAGCTTAAACATGAGCACAACAATTGCCAACTATCACATTACCCAAGACATTAATAGCAATTACTACATGTATCATTTTCTAATTCCAACCATATAACAATTTAACGAAGGAGAAACTTCGCCATGAATACTATGAGTAGAAACTAAGGACATACTTGTCCATATGCTACAGCGGAGCGTGTCTCTCTCCCATAAAGTGAATGCTAGGATCCATTTTATTCAAACAAAACAAAAAACAAAAACAAACCGACGCTCCAAGCAAAGCACATAAGATGTGATGGAATAAAAATATAGTTTCAGGGGAGGAACCTGATAATGTTGTCGATGAAGAAGGGGATGCCTTGGGCATCCCCAAGCTTAGACGCTTGAGTCTTCTTGATATATGCAGGGGTGAACCACCGGGGCATCCCCAAGCTTAGAGCTTTCACTCTTCTTGATCATGTTGCATCATACTCCTCTCTTGATCCTTGAAAACTTCCTCCACACCAAACTCGAAACAACTCATTAGAGGGTTAGTGCACAATAAAAATTAACATATTCAGAGGTGACACAATCATTCTTAACACTTCTGGACATTGCATAAAGCTATTGGACATTAGTGGATCAAAGAAATTCATCCAACATAGCAAAAGAGGCAATGCGAAATAAAAGGCAGAATCTGTCAAAACAGAACAGTTCGTATTGACGAATTTTAAAATGGCACCAGACTTGCTCAAATGAAAATGCTCAAATTGAATGAAAGTTGCGTACATATCTGAGGATCATGCACGTAAATTGGCTTAATTTTCTGAGCTACCTACAGGGAGGTGGACCCAGATTCGTGACAGCAAAGAAATCTGGAACTGCGCAGTAATCCAAATCTAGTACTTACTTTACTATCAAAGACTTTACTTGGCACAACAAAACACAAAACTAAGATAAGGAGAGGTTGCTACAGTAGTAAACAACTTCCAAGACACAAAATAAAAACAAAGTACTGTAGGTAAAAACATGGGTTGTCTCCCATAAGCGCTTTTCTTTAACGCCTTTCAGCTAGGCGCAGAAAGTGTGTATCAAGTATTATCGGAGAGTGGTGCATTGTCAGTGGGGTGTGGAGTTTTCTCAACCAGGCATAGTATATTAGATACATAAGTTTTAGCATCTCCCTTTTCATTAGTCTTAGGTGTGCTACTCTCATCAAACAAATTTTCAGGAACAAGCCAAGCATAGTTATTTTCTAGTGCATCATTCATAGCTAAGAGTTTACATGGTATTGGTGCTTTGATCTCCCCACCATCATCAATATTATTAGTGTATCTTATTCTATCCATGTCCATCTTTTCAAGGAGACTAACAAAATTAGTATGAGAACCAAGCATATTAAATTTAGCAAACACCTTTCTAGCTTCTCTTGCTAGACCGCCAAATTCTCTAAGAAGGGTTTCTAAAACAAAATCTTTCTTTTCCCCTTCTTCCATATCGCCAAGTGTGAGAAACATGTGTTGGATTATAGGATTGAGATTAACAAATTTAGTTTCCAACAGGCGAACTAAATGCGCAGCAGCAATTTCATAAGTAGGCGCAAGGTCTACCAAATGTCTATCTTCAAAATTTTCAATGGTACTAACATGATTGAAAAATTCTTCTATATTATTTCTCCCAACTATAGACCCACGTCCTACCGGTATGTCTTTTGTGGTAAAATTAAAAGGAAACATGATGAAATAAGTAAAGTAAATGCAAGTAACTAATTTTTTTGTGTTTTTGATATAGCAAACAAGATAGCAAATAAAGTAAAACTAGCAACTAATTTTTTTGTATTTTGATTTAGTGCAGCAAACAACGTAGTAAATAAAACTAAGCAAGACAAAAACAAAGTAAAGAGATTGAGAAGTGGAGACTCCCCTTGCAGCGTGTCTTGATCTCCCCGGCAACGGCGCCAGAAATTTAGCTTGATGGCGTGTAACTCACACGTTCGTTGGGAACCCCAAGAGGAAGGTATGATGCGCACAGCAGCAAGATTTCCCTCAGAAAGAAACCAAGGTTTATCGAACCAGGAGGAGCCAAGAAGCACGTTGAAGGTTGATGGCGGCGGGATGTAGTGCGGCGCAACACCAGGGATTCCGGCGCCAACGTGGAACCTGCACAACACAACCAAAGTACTTTGCCCCAACGAAACAGTGAGGTTGTCAATCTCACCGGCTTGCTGTAACAAAGGATTAACCGTATTGTGTGGAAGATGATTGTTTGCAGAAAACGGTAGAACAAAGATTACTGATGAGATTGTATTTCAGTAAAGAGAATTGGACCGGGGTCCACAGTTCACTAGAGGTGTCTCTCCCATAAGACAAACAGCATGTTGGGTGAACAAATTACAGTTGGGCAATTGACAAATAAAGAGGGCATGACCATGCACATACATATCATGATGAGTATAGTGAGATTTAATTGGGCATTACGACAAAGTACATAGACCGCCATCCAGCATGCATCTATGCCTAAAAAGTCCACCTTCAGGTTATCATCCGAACCCCCTCCAGTATTAAGTTGCAAAGCAACAGACAATTGCATTAAGTATTGCGCGTAATGTAACTAGTGACTACATCCTTGAACATAGCACCAATGTTTTATCCCTAGTGGCAACAGCACATCCATAACCTTAGAGGTTCTTGTCACCCCTCCAGATTCACGGAGACATGAACCCACTATCGAGCATAAATACTCCCTCTTGGAGTTACTAGCATCAACTTGGCCAGAGCATCTACTAATAACGGAGAGCATGCAAGATCATAAACAACACATAGACATAGCTTTGATAATCAACATAACAAGTATTCTCTATTCATCGGATCCCAACAAACGCAACATATAGAATTACAGATAGATGATCTTGATCATGTTAGGCAGCTCACAAGATCCGACAATGATAGCACAATGGGGAGAAGACAACTGATACGTCCAAAACGTATCTACTTTCCCGAACACTTTTGCTATTGTTTTGCCTCTAATTTGTGTATATTGGATGCAACTAACACGGACTAACGCTGTTTTCAGCAGAACTGCTCTGGTGTCTCGTTTTTGTGCAGAAATCCAACTTTCGGGAAAAACCTCGGAATTTATGCGAAGGCCCTATTTTCCCAGGAAACTAACGGAGCCGAGAAGGGCAATTGAAGTGGAGGCCCGAGGGCCCCACACCGTGGGGCGGCGCGGCCCAGGGGGGGCCCGCGCGGCCCTGTGGTGTGGCCCCCTCGGCCGGCCTCCGACGCCCTCTTTCGGACTACTTATTCGCCTCGACCTAAAAACACCAGTAGGAGAAGTCGAAGTCGCCAGAAACCCTCCAGAACGCCACCACATCGCGAAACTCCGTCGCGGGAGCCAGAAGTCTCCGTTCTGGCACTCCGCCGGGACGGGGAATTGGAGGAGATCATCGCCGCCATCACCGCCATCACCTCTACATCAACCAGCCATGTTTCCCCCATCCATGTGTGAGTAATCCCCCCGCTGTAGGCCGAAGGGGATGGTAGGGATTGGATGAGATTGGTCATGTAATAGCATAAGATTGTTAGGGCATAGTGCCTAGTGTCCGTTATTGGTACTTTGATGATATTGTTGCAACTTGTTATGCTTAATGCTTGTCACTAGGGCCCGAGTGCCATGATCTCAGATCTGAACATGTTATTGTTTCATGAAGATAATCATTGTTTATGGTCTTATCTACAAGTTGTATACACATGTCGCTGTCCGGAACCGATGGCCCCGAAGTGACAGAAATCGGGACAACCGGAGGGAATGGTAGCGATGTGAGGATCACATGTGTTCACGGAGTGTTAATGCTTTGCTCCGGTACTCTATTAAAAGGAGTACCTTAATATCCGATAGTTTCCCTTGAGGCCCGGCTGCCACCGGCTGGTAGGACAAAAGATGTTGTGCAAGTTTCTCATTGCGAGCACGCACGACTATATATGGAACACATGCCTATTGATTGCTTTGTACTTGGACACCATTTTATTATTATCTGCAAATGCCCTGCTATGATTGTTACATGTGTTTCTATCATCCATGCAAAGCCATTCATCCTTCCCCGTGCCTACAGTATTTTAATCCTGCTGTTTACTATAATCACTACTGCTGTCTCTGTTACTCTGCTTCTGTTATTTCACTACTATCTTGCTATAAAGCTACATCGATAAACTCTTGCGAGCAAGTCTGTTTCCAGGTGCAACTGAATTGACAACTCCGTTGTTAAGGCTTCCAAGTGTTCTTTGTCTCCCCTTGTGTCGAATCAATAAATTGGGTTTTACTTCCCTCGAAGACTGTTGCGATCCCCTATACTTGTGGGTCATCAAGACTATTTTCTGGCGCCGTTGCCGGGGAGCATAGCTTTATTTGGAAGTTCACTTGGATTAATATTGTTCGCTGCAAATTCTCCATCATGGGTAAACCTCGCGATACTAAGATCGCCATATTACCATCCACTACAAGAAAAGGTACAATTACGAGTACCTCCGCTACACTTGATTCACCATCTGTGATTGATAAACTTGTTTCACCGCCACATGCTTCGCATGTGGGTACATCTGCTGAATCTGAACACTCTCATAATATTGATAATGTTTCTGCTGTGCTTGATGATAGTGGTTCATTGGGATCCTTTCTAGATGCTACAATTGCTAGGTCTAGACAAATTGAAAATCTTGAAACTCCTAATGCTACTACACCTGTTAGTTCACCCGAACTTGGTTATTTTAGTGATGATCCTGAGGAAGATTATGTGGAGCTTGATGATGATTTTATTGAAAAATGCAATGCTACTATCTGATGCAAGAAAAATTAAAAAGTTGCTTGCGAGAACATCCGTTAGATATAAACTGTCTCTGATCCTAAATTTGCCACATCTCCTATAAACATTAGGGATAAAGATTATGATTTTTCTCTTGATCTATCTCATATAGCTATTGTTGAGAAAACACCTTTACGTGGTACTGAAAAAGAAAGTGCTGTTGAACACATGACTGAGTTATCTACTTTGAGTAGCTTGTTTTCTGATGACGTTAAGAAGCGTACTTACTTTGTTGCTAAAATATTTCCATTCTCATTGAAGGATGACGCTAAAACTTGGTATAATACTTTGCCACCTAGTTCTATTAAAAGTCCAAAAGAATTGCTTGCTGTTTTCTTTCGGAAATATTTTCTGCTAGTGCTCAACATGCTGCTTTGCAGAGAGTTTATAGTTTTGATCAGGGAGATGAAGAGAAATTGCACGAGGCTTGGGCGAGATTTTGCTCTCTTATTAGAGCTTTGCACGACCATGATTTAGAAAAGCATGAATTACTTGATATATTTTATAGTGGACTAACCATTGATTCTAGGGCATACCTGGATAGTTGTGCTGGTTGTGTTTTCAGGAAAAGAACTCAGACGACGCTGAAGAATTATTGGCTAAAATAGGCCGGAATTATGATGATTGGAATACGCTGAACCAACTCCAACGCCAATAGTGAAGAAGAGGGGTTTAATTAAATTGAATGATGAAGATATGAGGGAAGCCAAGAAGTCTCTCAAGGAGAAAGGTATTAAATCTGAAGATGTGAAGAATCTACCTCCTATAGAAGATATATGTGAGATAATTCCCCTTTCGTCCATGATTGAGGTAAACTCCCTTCAACGCTTTACTAGGGAAGATATTCCGTATTGAAACCTCCTGCACAATGCTTAGATGAGTTTGATAATTATATTGTTAAGCAAGAAAATTTTAATATGAGAGTAGAGAATCATTTAATGGAAAATTCTCAAGCTATTAGTGAATTGCATGATATTGTGGAGAGAACCTCCAATGATGTTAAGATGCTTGTTAAACATTTTCAAATGATTCAAACTCAAATTGATCAACTCACTAAAGTGCAAAATGACTTGTTAGGGAATAATTCTAAAGAGAAACATGCTTATGAAGTAACAACTAGAGGTGGTGTCTCTACCCAGGATCCTCTATATCTGAAGGGCATCCCAAAAGAATTGAACAAGATTCTCAACGCATTGAACCTAGTGCTCATTCTAGGAAGAAAAAGAAGAAGAAACATAAAAATGTTGTAGAATCCTCTGAACCTGCTAATGATCCTAATAGTATTTCTATTTCTGATCTTTGAAGCGAAAGTGGTAATGAACATGATAATGATAAAGATAATGATAAGAATGATACTCACGATAAAGAAGAGGTGAAGAAGAACACGAGAAGCATGCTAAAAATAAAAAGTATACTAAAGAAGACTTTATTGCTTTGAGAAACATGGTAATGAAAGAGAACCTTGGGTGCAAAAGCAAATGCCTTTTCCTGCTAAGAAACTAAAATCAAAGGAAGAAGAACACTATAATAAATTTTGCGAATGGATGAAACCTTTATTCTTGCAAATCCCTTTGACTGATGCCATTAAATTGCCTCCTTATTCAAAGTATATGAAAGATATTGTTACTAACAAAAGGAAAATCCCCAATGAGGAAATTTCCACTATGCTTGCTAATTACTCTTTCAATGGCAAAATTCCAAAGAAGTTGGGCGACCAGGTATACCTACTATTCCTTGTTCTATTAAGAATAATTATGTTAAAAAAGCTGCTCTATGTGACTTGGGAGCCGGTGTTAGTGTTATGCCTTTTTCTCTTTATAAGAGACTTTACCTAGATAAGTTGATACCTACTGATATATCTTTGCAAATGGCTGATAAATCTCTTGCTATTCCTGTTGGTATATGTGAGAATGTTCCTGTTCAAGTTACTACTAAGCGCTTGATATTAAGCCGATTTTGTTGTGTTGGAAATGCCTGAAGATGATAATATGTCTATTATTCTTGGGAGACCTTTTCTTAACACCGCAGGGGCTGTTATTGATTGCAATAAAGGAAAGGTTACTTTTAATGTTGATGATAGGGAGCATACCGTTTATTTTCCCAAGAGGATTGAGAAGGCATGTGGAGTTAATACTATTTCTAATGTGAGAACTATCAAAGTGGGAACTATTGATTGTCCTATATATGAGCCTAAGGAAGAATATCACACTCTCGTGATTGGATCCATATCAATACAATTCAAGGTAACATGATTGATTTGAGGTTTATTTCTTCTTATGCTATGAAAAAGTTATTTGGTGACAAGACTTGATCAACCTTGTTAACGGATACTTTTTATATGCATGGAGAGGGTAAACAACATCTCTTTCTTCCTCCACTTGCTCTAGTTGCTGTAGCACTTTTAATTTGCAAAGTTCTTGAGTTATTCGAAGATTTCAAAATTTTTCCTGGCCAGTAATAATAAACTTAATACCCAGAAAATATGCATTTTTCAAAGTTTTCAAAAATTCGCGAAAATTATACCGTTGGTCCTATTTTTCGACGAGGCACCTGGGAGTACCAGAGGATGACCTGTGGGGCAACCAGAGGGCACCACACCACCGGCCGGCGCGGCCAAGGAGGTGGCCGCGCCACCATGTGGTGTGGGACCCCTCTCGCCCACTTTGTCATCTCTTTCGCACTGAACAGTCTCTCTCCCGAAAAAACTCGTACCAAGTTCCTCTCACTCGCGTTTTTGCTCCAGAACTCCAGATTTTTCGATCTCTTTACTCAGCCCAGATTTCTGTCTGAAATTTGGCACATTTGCTCTTCGGTATGTGACTCCTCCACCCATCCAAGTAGAATTTCGTTTGGTTGAGTATATCTTGAATATTTTGCTGCTGTAGGTAACATGATTAGTGAGCTTGCATGCTTGTTCTAAGTGGTAGAAACTAGTTTTGATGCATGATTAGTACTCTAGCAAGTTCCTATTGTAGTTTCCCTCAATTATATGTCACCAAATCAAATTTTTATGTCATTTGTTGAAAATTTCAGAGAAGCTATGAAGAAGTTTAGCTTTGGAGAGTTGTTCAAGAAGGGGACAACCAGCACCGGGAGGCCTTCTAGGGCCGCCACCCGGATTAGGCAATCATACAATGAAGACATCCTCACGCCTAGCTTCGCGCCCGAAGAGGACCACGGTCCCCCTAATGCTTCTACTTTTCCATGTTATGATTTTCTAAGGAATGCAGGGATACTGGAGGATTTCTTGACCCTTGTCAACAGGGCAGGGTTAACCACCTATATGAGCGATGAAAGGGAGCAATACCACATGCTCACCAAGATCTTTGTCGAGAGTTTCCAGTTCGACAACAAACAATATGAGCCAACGGTTGCATTCAGAATCTATGGTAAGACTGTGACTATGCCGTTGAAGGATTTTTGTTGTGCTTTGGACATTGCCCTGTAGGTACAGCAAGTAGGATTGATGACAACCCCCGGGACTTGCTGGAGCTCTACCGAGGGATCACCGAGGATGATTGTCGCACCATCCAGCGGGGCAAGATAAGGAACATCCAACTTCCCGCCATTAAGTATTTCGCATACTACATTGCTACTAGCATTCTTGGTAGGGAGAACACTAGTAATATCTCTAGTTACCATCTTGCTTTCTTGCATATTGCACTTACTGGTCAAACCTCCTATCACCTCGGTGCTCTTATTGCTCGCCGCCTGACTACCAGGGGCCTATTTTTGGAGGAACTATCGCATTGCGTGTTTTAACATATCTTAATCTTCCTCTTGATCCTAATGATGTGCCATTGGCCCCTAGGAGACTCGATATTACTGCTATGAAGAGTCATCATTTTGTTACCACTGACTCTACTTTAGATAATATGGTGTATAGAATGTTGTTTTCTGACGGGGAGGAGAAGGAAATCCCTCTTCCCCAACCTGGTTTGTTAAGTATTGACAGGCAATCATGGTCGTGCACCAAGGAGGAGGTGGATGAACATATGAAGATACAAGAATTCCACCAGCAACATGACTCCGAGGATGTCGGGACCTCCTACGACCACACCGTCACATATCCGGGTGCTTCTTCTAGCACATACCCGGAATACGACCCATCTTCTTCATATTACGGAGACACTACTTCATGGGATCGATGGGATTGAACTCCACTTAGGCCAAAAGCCTAAGCTTGGGGGGAGGTATACCGGCATCACTCAATCTTTGCATATTATGATTGCTGGATACTTGCACATACTTGTTTTGTTCGTTTGAGTGGTTTTCTAATGAGAGGAAGATGATATTTGGGAAGTGCTGCCTGAAAACAGATTCTGGAACGTTACTGTAAAAATCGTCAAAAATAGCCAGAACGTCATTTTAAGCTGCAAATTTTTGTGCAGGTTCCCCAGGTTGTTATCTAACTTTCATTAGTTGAACACTTTTCGATCTGAGCAACGTAAGATTTTTGTAAAAATCGATTTCTGTACTGCTGTCAGGTTTTGGCAGATTTCTGTCATCCTGCTTTTCTGTGTTTCTTTTAGTTCGCTATTTCTTGTTTTTGTTTTGTTTCCTTCCCAAAACACAAAAAGACCAAAAATATTTCTGTTGTTTCTCTTCACCATTTGTTTGCTTTGGTTTCTTGCATTTGTTTCACTTTATTTGCTATTGCTAGTTTGCTATAAGAAAACCCAAAAAGATTTTGCTTTGTTTGTTTGTTTCCTCTTGTTCTTATTTGCAATTTGAAAACACCAAAAATATTTGCTGTTCTTCTCTGGTTTGTAAAGTTCTTTTTGAGTTCAATGGTCTTCGGTGGCTGGAGCGTGGTTTTCATTTCATATTATCCAAGCTGCACAAGTGAAAAGGCAATAATGACGATCTACGACAATCTGATTGTGGTGAGAGGCTGGTATGAACTCTATTTGTTTTCATTTTTGTACATATACTCATCCATGTGAGCATGCTTAGTTGGTTCATGTGAGGTATATGTTATTTGAGAAAGTCTAGTAGTTCATGATCTCTCATGTTTAGCTTCAATTTATTAATATGAGTAGCATGTCATGTATGTTTGTCTGCATTGTTTTATTCATAAGTAAGTATGGCATTGTGGTATCCTCCTCTGAATAATTCATTTATATCGACTTGGCACATGCTCACGCATGCATATGACTGAACAAAAAGTCAATTAAGCCTCGATGATCTATATTGCTTCAGAGTTCTTGTATCACTTTTATGCCTCCGTTAATTTATTTTGCCGCAAGCATGATTATGACGATTCTTGCTCTCTTGATTTGTCGCTCCCTAGTCTTTTGCTAGCCTTCACTTGTACTGAGCGGGAACGCTGCTCGTGCTTCCAAACACATGAAAACCAAGTTATTCCAGTGTCCACCATAAATACCTATGCATGGCATTTCAAACCATTCCAAGTAAATTCTCATGCGCTACCTTTAAAACCTTCAAAATGCTTCTCAATTTGTGTTTATGTTTCATAGCTCATGAGGAAGTATGTGGTGTTTAGCTTTCAACCTTGTCATTTACTTTTGACGGACTCTCATATGGACTAGTGGCACATCCGCTTATCCAATAATTTTGCAAAAAGAGCTGGCAATGGGATTCCCAGTCCGAATTAATTAACTTAAATAGACACTCCTCCATGGTTTGTGATTGTTGGACGGCACCCGAAGGATTCGGTTAGCCATGGCTTGTGTAAGCAAAGGTTGGGGGAGTGTCATCATCATAGTAAAACTAAAATAAAAAGGCACTCCTTCATGGTATGAGATTGTTGGCAGGCACCCGAGGATTCGGTTAGCCATGGTTTGTGAAAGAAAGGTTGGAAGGAGTGCCAAATAAATATGCAATAATTCATGGGAGCCGCTCTTGAAAGTCCGGTTGGCGAGGTAGTTAGTGTACCCATTACCATTCGTTGACAACAACAAACACCTCTCAAAATAATTTTACTCCTGTCTTTATAAAAATAAAAAGCTCTAGCGCATGTTAATCCTCGCTTCCCTCTCGCGATGGGTCAATCTTTTACTTTTATGTTGTGTCTCCATTATTTCTTTGAGCACTATCTTGAGAGCACAACTTGTCATTCTTAGTATAATATGCTTGTCTCAAAATATGATTGATTGTGGTATAACTTTGATGCATTTATCTTTTGACAATCACTACTTCTAGTCTTTCTATGAACTCAGAGGTGCCCGGGCATTTATGTTTTGCCAACCAAATACGGCAAGCGAGATACCACTTTATCATGCTCTCTTATGAACATTACAATTCTGCTTATATACATGATTCATGATGCTTATTATTAATTGTTGGTGCTTCTCCATGATTGACATAGCTGTTAGATGATCTTATTTGCATGTATCTCATTATGAACTGCTTAAGTATTAGCCATACCATGAGAATATATACATCATATGAGCAAATGTGTTCGTGAAAGTTCTTTTATCGCTCAGTTGTTAACTGAATTGCTTGAGGACAAGCAATAAGCTAAGCTTGGGGGAGTTGATACGTCCAAAACGTATCTACTTTCCCGAACACTTTTGCTATTGTTTTGCCTCTAATTTGTGTATTTTGGATGCAACTAACACGGACTAACGCTGTTTTCAGCAGAACTGCTCGTGTCTCGTTTTTGTGCAGAAATCCAACTTTCGGGAAAAACCTCGAATTTATGCGAAGGCCCTATTTTCCCAGGAAACTAACGGAGCCAGAAGGGCCATTGACGTGGAGGCCCGAGGGCCCCACACCATGGGGCGGCGTGGCGCAGGGGGGGCCCGCGCGGCCCTGTGGTGTGGCCCCCTCGGCCGGCCTCCGACGCCCTCTTTCGGACTAGTTATTCGCCTCGACCTAAAAACACCAGTAGGAGAAGTCGAAGTCGCCAGAAACCCTCCAGAACGCCGCCACATCGCGAAACTCCGTCGCGGGAGCCAGAAGTCTCCGTTCTGGCACTCCGCCGGGACGGGGAATTGGAGGAGATCATCGCCGCCATCACCGCCATCACCTCTACATCAACCAGCCATGTTTCCCCCATCCATGTGTGAGTAATTCCCCCGCTGTAGGCCGAAGGGGATGGTAGGGATTGGATGAGATTGGTCATGTAATAGCATAAGATTGTTAGGGCATAGTGCCTAGTGTCCGTTATTGGTACTTTGATGATATTGTTGCAACTTGTTATGCTTAATGCTTGTCACTAGGGCCCGAGTGCCATGATCTCAGATCTGAACATGTTATTGTTTCATGAAGATAATCATTGTTTATGGTCTTATCTATAAGTTGTATACACATGTCGCTGTCCGGAACCGATGGCCCCGAAGTGACAGAAATCGGGACAACCGGAGGGAATGGTAGCGATGTGAGGATCACATGTGTTCACGGAGTGTTAATGCTTTGCTCCGGTACTCTATTAAAAGGAGTACCTTAATATCCAGTAGTTTCCCTTGAGGCCCGGGTGCCACCGGCTGGTAGGACAAAAGATGTTGTGCAAGTTTCTCATTGCGAGCACGCATGACTATATATGGAACACATGCCTATTGATTGCTTTGTACTTGGACACCGTTTTATTATTATCTGCAAATGCCCTGCTATGATTGTTACATGAGTTTCTCTCATCCATGCAACGCCCGTCATCCGTCCCCGTGCCTACAGTATTTTAATCCTGCTGTTTACTATAATCACTACTGCTGTCTCTGTTACTCTGCTGCTGTTATTTCACTACTGCTACTGCTATAAACCTGTTACTACTGATAAACTCTTGCGAGCAAGTCTGTTTCCAGGTGCAACTGAATTGACAACTCCGTTGTTAAGGCTTCCAAGTGTTCTTTGTCTCCCCTTGTGTCGAATCAATAAATTGGGTTTTACTTCC
The DNA here is from genome assembly GCF_019359855.2 of Lolium perenne. NCBI lineage: Eukaryota > Viridiplantae > Streptophyta > Magnoliopsida > Poales > Poaceae > Lolium > Lolium perenne. Next base: position 242,839,730 of record NC_067247.2, on the reverse strand, counting down.
CTCGAAGACTGTTGCGATCCCCTATACTTGTGGGTCATCAACAACCATCTAGCTACTGCTATGGACCCATAGTCCAGGGGTAGACTACTCACACATCACACCGGAGGCGACCATGGCGGCGTAGAGTCCTCCGGGAGATGATTCCCCTCTCCGGCAGGGTGCCGGAGGCGATCTCCTGGATCCCCCGAGATGGGATCGGCGTTGGCGGCGTCTCTGGAAGGTTTTCCGTATCGTGGCTCTCGGTACTGGGGGTTTCGTCACGGAGGCTTTAAGTAGGCGGAAGGGCAAGTCAGGAGGGGGCACAGGGGCCCCACACCATAGGCCGGCGCGGCCAGGGGGTGGGCCGCGCCGCCCTAGGGTTTGGGCACCCTGTGGCCCCACTTCGTTTCGTCTTCGGACTTCTGGAAGCTTCGTGGAAAAATAGGCCCCTGGGCGTTGATTTCGTCCAATTCCGAGAATATTTCCTTACTAGGATTTCTGAAACCAAAAACAGCAGAAAACAGCAACTGGCACTTCGGCATCTTGTTAATAGGTTAGTTCCAGAAAATGCACGAATATGACATAAAGTGTGCATAAAACATGTAGATAACATGAAATAGAATGAATACCATGAGGTTCATGGTAGGATCAAGGATTTGTTTAAGACATGGAAAAGATAAGTGAAGAATGGTTTCTCCATTTATTGTTACTTGATTTCCAAATAGATGTATGTTCATATGTTATGGTAAGGAATTCCATATTATGATCTTTCATAAGATCAAGCAATTGATCACTGAGTAAAGTGTTGTTGTGTTGATTATTAGTTCCATTTGATCTAACCCCTTTAGATCAAATCATCTTTACCCAAAACAAGGTTTTAACAAAGTCACATTGAGGTTTATAGCGCTTGCCTTGATGAGCTACTTCAATTCCACCAAGGTCAAGTGAAACTTCAGTTACTGTGACTGTTTTATTTTAAAGCGCGAAAATTTCCCAGATTTTCTATGCATGAATGCAATGCACACATCTGTTTCCTCTATTTTTGTAACCCCATTACCTGGGATATTACAATGATTGTTTGCAGAAAACAGTAGAACAGTATTGCAGTAGATTGTATTTCAGTAAAGAGAATTGGACCGGGGTCCACAGTTCACTAGAGGTGTCTCTCCCATAAGACAAACAGCATGTTGGGTGAACAAATTACAGTTGGGCAATTGACAAATAAAGAGGGCATGACCATGCACATACATATCATGATGAGTATAGTGAGATTTAATTGGGCATTACGACAAAGCACATAGACCGCCATCCAGCATGCATCTATGCCTAAAAAGTCCACCTTCAGGTTATCATCCGAACCCCCTCCAGTATTAAGTTGCAAAGCAACAGACAATTGCATTAAGTATTGCGCGTAATGTAACTAGTGACTACATCCTTGAACATAGCACCAATGTTTTATCCCTAGTGGCAACAGCACATCCATAACCTTAGAGGTTCTTGTCACCCCTCCAGATTCACGGAGACATGAACCCACTATCGAGCATAAATACTCCCTCTTGGAGTTACTAGCATCAACTTGGCCAGAGCATCTACTAATAACGGAGAGCATGCAAGATCATAAACAACACATAGACATAGCTTTGATAATCAACATAACAAGTATTCTCTATTCATCGGATCCCAACAAACGCAACATATAGAATTACAGATAGATGATCTTGATCATGTTAGGCAGCTCACAAGATCCGACAATGATAGCACAATGGGGAGAAGACAACCATCTAGCTACTGCTATGGACCCATAGTCCAGGGGTAGACTACTCACACATCACACCGGAGGCGACCATGGCGGCGTAGAGTCCTCCGGGAGATGATTCCCCTCTCCGGCAGGGTGCCGGAGGCGATCTCCTGGATCCCCCGAGATGGGATCGGCGTTGGCGGCGTCTCTGGAAGGTTTTCCGTATCGTGGCTCTCGTGCGGGGGTTTCATCACGGAGGCTTTAAGTAGGCGGAAGGGCAAGTCAGGAGGGGGCACAGGGGCCCCACACCATAGGCCGGCGCGGCCAGGGGGTGGGCCGCGCCGCCCTAGGGTTTGGGCACCCTATGGCCCCACTTCGTTTCGTCTTCGGACTTCTGGAAGCTTCGTGGAAAAATAGGCCCCTGGGCGTTGATTTCGTCCAATTCCGAGAATATTTCCTTACTAGGATTTCTGAAACCAAAAACAGCAGAAAACAGCAACTGGCACTTCGGCATCTTGTTAATAGGTTAGTTCCAGAAAATGCACGAATATGACATAAAGTGTGCATAAAACATGTAGATAACATCAATAATGTGGCATAGAATTTCTTAGAAATTATCGATACGTCGGAGACGTATCAGCATCCCCAAGCTTAGTTCTGCTCGTCCCGAGCAGGTAAAACGATAACACAGATAATTTCTGGAGTGACATGCCATCATAATCTTGATCATACTATTTGTAAAGCATATGTAGTGAATGCAGCGATCAAAACAATGTATATGACATGAGTAAACAAGTGAATCATATAGCAAAGACTTTTCATGAATAGCACTTCAAGACAAGCATCAATTAAGTCTTGCATAAGAGTTAACTCATAAAGCAATAATTCAAAGTAAAAGCATTGAAGCAACACAAAAGAAGATTAAGTTTCAGCGGATGCTTTCAACTTGTAACTTGTATATCTCATGGATATTGTCAACATAGAGTAATATAATAAGTGCAATAAGCAAGTATGTAGGAATCAATGCACAGTTCACACAAGTGTTTGCTTCTTGAGGTGGAGAGAAATAGGTGAACTGACTCAACATTGAAAGTAAAAGAATGGTCCTCCATAGAGGAAAAGCATCGATTGCTATATTTGTGCTAGAGCTTTGATTTTGAAAACATGAAACAATTTTGTCAACGGTAGTAATAAAGCATATGTATCATGTAAATTATATCTTACAAGTTGCAAGCCTCATGCATAGTGTACTAATAGTGCCCGCACCTTGTCCTAATTAGCTTGGACTACCGGATCATCACAATGCACATGTTTTAACCAAGTGTCACAAAGGGGTACCTCTATGCCGCCTGTACAAAGGTCTAAGGAGAAAGCTCGCATTGGATTTCTCGCTATTGATTATTCTTCAACTTAGACATCCATACCGGGACAACATAGACAACAGATAATGGACTCCTCTTTTATGCATAAGCATGTAACAACAATTAATAATTTTCTCATTTGAGATTGAGGATATATGTCCAAAACTGAAACTTCCACCATGGATCATGGCTTTAGTTAGCGGCCCAATGTTCTTCTCTAACAATATGCATGCTTAACCATAAGGTGGTAGATCTCTCTTACTTCAGACAAGACGAACATGCATAGCAACTCACATGAAATTCAACAATGAATAGTTGATGGCGTCCCCAGTGAACATGGTTATCGCACAACAAGCAACTTAATAAGAGATAAAGTGCATAATTACATATTCAATACCACAATAGTTTTTAAGCTATTTATCCCATGAGCTATATATTGCAAAGGTGAATGATGGAATTTTAAAGGTAGCACTCAAGCAATTTACTTTGGAATGGCGGAAAATACCATGTAGTAGGTAGGTATGGTGGACACAAATGGCATAGTGGTTGGCTCAAGTATTTTGGATGCATGAGAAGTATTCCCTCTCGATACAAGGTTTAGGCTAGCAAGGTTATTTGAAACAAACACAAGGATGAACCGGTGCAGCAAAACTCACATAAAAGACATATTGAAAACATTATAAGACTCTACACCGTCTTTCTTGTTGTTCAAACTCAATACTAGAAATTATCTAGACCTTAGAGAAACCAAATATGCAAACCAAATTTTAGCATGCTCTATGTATTTCTTCATTAATGGGTGCAAAGTATATGATGCAAGAGCTTAAACATGAGCACAACAATTGCCAACTATCACATTACCCAAGACATTAATAGCAATTACTACATGTATCATTTTCTAATTCCAACCATATAACAATTTAACGAAGGAGAAACTTCGCCATGAATACTATGAGTAGAAACTAAGGACATACTTGTCCATATGCTACAGCGGAGCGTGTCTCTCTCCAATAAAGTGAATGCTAGGATCCATTTTATTCAAACAAAACAAAAAACAAAAACAAACCGACGCTCCAAGCAAAGCACATAAGATGTGATGGAATAAAAATATAGTTTCAGGGGAGGAACCTGATAATGTTGTCGATGAAGAAGGGGATGCCTTGGGCATCCCCAAGCTTAGACGCTTGAGTCTTCTTGATATATGCAGGGGTGAACCACCGGGGCATCCCCAAGCTTAGAGCTTTCACTCTTCTTGATCATGTTGCATCATACTCCTCTCTTGATCCTTGAAAACTTCCTCCACACCAAACTCGAAACAACTCATTAGAGGGTTAGTGCACAATAAAAATTAACATATTCAGAGGTGACACAATCATTCTTAACACTTCTGGACATTGCATAAAGCTATTGGACATTAGTGGATCAAAGAAATTCATCCAACATAGCAAAAGAGGCAATGCGAAATAAAAGGCAGAATCTGTCAAAACAGAACAGTTCGTATTGACGAATTTTAAAATGGCACCAGACTTGCTCAAATGAAAATGCTCAAATTGAATGAAAGTTGCGTACATATCTGAGGATCATGCACGTAAATTGGCTTAATTTTCTGAGCTACCTACAGGGAGGTGGACCCAGATTCGTGACAGCAAAGAAATCTGGAACTGCGCAGTAATCCAAATCTAGTACTTACTTTACTATCAAAGACTTTACTTGGCACAACAAAACACAAAACTAAGATAAGGAGAGGTTGCTACAGTAGTAAACAACTTCCAAGACACAAAATAAAAACAAAGTACTGTAGGTAAAAACATGGGTTGTCTCCCATAAGCGCTTTTCTTTAACGCCTTTCAGCTAGGCGCAGAAAGTGTGTATCAAGTATTATCGGAGAGTGGTGCATTGTCAGTGGGGTGTGGAGTTTTCTCAACCAGGCATAGTATATTAGATACATAAGTTTTAGCATCTCCCTTTTCATTAGTCTTAGGTGTGCTACTCTCATCAAACAAATTTTCAGGAACAAGCCAAGCATAGTTATTTTCTAGTGCATCATTCATAGCTAAGAGTTTACATGGTATTGGTGCTTTGATCTCCCCACCATCATCAATATTATTAGTGTATCTTATTCTATCCATGTCCATCTTTTCAAGGAGACTAACAAAATTAGTATGAGAACCAAGCATATTAAATTTAGCAAACACCTTTCTAGCTTCTCTTGCTAGACCGCCAAATTCTCTAAGAAGGGTTTCTAAAACAAAATCTTTCTTTTCCCCTTCTTCCATATCGCCAAGTGTGAGAAACATGTGTTGGATTATAGGATTGAGATTAACAAATTTAGTTTCCAACAGGCGAACTAAATGCGCAGCAGCAATTTCATAAGTAGGCGCAAGGTCTACCAAATGTCTATCTTCAAAATTTTCAATGGTACTAACATGATTGAAAAATTCTTCTATATTATTTCTCCCAACTATAGACCCACGTCCTACTGGTATGTCTTTTGTGGTAAAATTAAAAGGAAACATGATGAAATAAGTAAAGTAAATGCAAGTAACTAATTTTTTTGTGTTTTTGATATAGCAAACAAGATAGCAAATAAAGTAAAACTAGCAACTAATTTTTTTGTATTTTGATTTAGTGCAGCAAACAACGTAGTAAATAAAACTAAGCAAGACAAAAACAAAGTAAAGAGATTGAGAAGTGGAGACTCCCCTTGCAGCGTGTCTTGATCTCCCCGGCAACGGCGCCAGAAATTTAGCTTGATGGCGTGTAACTCACACGTTCGTTGGGAACCCCAAGAGGAAGGTATGATGCGCACAGCAGCAAGATTTCCCTCAGAAAGAAACCAAGGTTTATCGAACCAGGAGGAGCCAAGAAGCACGTTGAAGGTTGATGGCGGCGGGATGTAGTGCGGCGCAACACCAGGGATTCCGGCGCCAACGTGGAACCTGCACAACACAACCAAAGTACTTTGCCCCAACGAAACAGTGAGGTTGTCAATCTCACCGGCTTGCTGTAACAAAGGATTAACCGTATTGTGTGGAAGATGATTGTTTGCAGAAAACAGTAGAACAGTATTACAGTAGATTGTATTTCAGTAAAGAGAATTGGACCGGGGTCCACAGTTCACTAGAGGTGTCTCTCCCATAAGACAAACAGCATGTTGGGTGAACAAATTACAGTTGGGCAATTGACAAATAAAGAGGGCATGACCATGCACATACATATCATGATGAGTATAGTGAGATTTAATTGGGCATTACGACAAAGTACATAGACCGCCATCCAGCATGCATCTATGCCTAAAAAGTCCACCTTCAGGTTATCATCCGAACCCCCTCCAGTATTAAGTTGCAAAGCAACAGACAATTGCATTAAGTATTGCGCGTAATGTAACTAGTGACTACATCCTTGAACATAGCACCAATGTTTTATCCCTAGTGGCAACAGCACATCCATAACCTTAGAGGTTCTTGTCACCCCTCCAGATTCACGGAGACATGAACCCACTATCGAGCATAAATACTCCCTCTTGGAGTTACTAGCATCAACTTGGCCAGAGCATCTACTAATAACGGAGAGCATGCAAGATCATAAACAACACATAGACATAGCTTTGATAATCAACATAACAAGTATTCTCTATTCATCGGATCCCAACAAACGCAACATATAGAATTACAGATAGATGATCTTGATCATGTTAGGCAGCTCACAAGATCCGACAATGATAGCACAATGGGGAGAAGACAACTGATACGTCCAAAACGTATCTACTTTCCCGAACACTTTTGCTATTGTTTTGCCTCTAATTTGTGTATATTGGATGCAACTAACACGGACTAACGCTGTTTTCAGCAGAACTGCTCTGGTGTCTCGTTTTTGTGCAGAAATCCAACTTTCGGGAAAAACCTCGGAATTTATGCAGAAGGCCCTATTTTCCCAGGAAACTAACGGAGCCAGAAGGGCAATTGAAGTGGAGGCCCGAGGGCCCCACACCGTGGGGCGGCGCGGCCCAGGGGGGGCCCGCGCGGCCCTGTGGTGTGGCCCCCTCGGCCGGCCTCCGACGCCCTCTTTCGGACTACTTATTCGCCTCGACCTAAAAACACCAGTAGGAGAAGTCGAAGTCGCCAGAAACCCTCCAGAACGCCACCACATCGCGAAACTCCGTCGCGGGAGCCAGAAGTCTCCGTTCTGGCACTCCGCCGGGACGGGGAATTGGAGGAGATCATCGCCGCCATCACCGCCATCACCTCTACATCAACCAGCCATGTTTCCCCCATCCATGTGTGAGTAATTCCCCCGCTGTAGGCCGAAGGGGATGGTAGGGATTGGATGAGATTGGTCATGTAATAGCATAAGATTGTTAGGGCATAGTGCCTAGTGTCCGTTATTGGTACTTTGATGATATTGTTGCAACTTGTTATGCTTAATGCTTGTCACTAGGGCCCGAGTGCCATGATCTCAGATCTGAACATGTTATTGTTTCATGAAGATAATCATTGTTTATGGTCTTATCTACAAGTTGTATACACATGTCGCTGTCCGGAACCGATGGCCCCGAAGTGACAGAAATCGGGACAACCGGAGGGAATGGTAGCGATGTGAGGATCACATGTGTTCACGGAGTGTTAATGCTTTGCTCCGGTACTCTATTAAAAGGAGTACCTTAATATCCAGTAGTTTCCCTTGAGGCCCGGCTGCCACCGGCTGGTAGGACAAAAGATGTTGTGCAAGTTTCTCATTGCGAGCACGCACGACTATATATGGAACACATGCCTATTGATTGCTTTGTACTTGGACACCATTTTATTATTATCTGCAAATGCCCTGCTATGATTGTTACATGAGTTTCTCTCATCCATGCAACGCCCGTCATCCGTCCCCGTGCCTACAGTATTTTAATCCTGCTGTTTACTATAATCACTACTGCTGTCTCTGTTACTTTCTTCTGTTATTTCACTCTTGCTCTGCTATAAAACTGTTACTATCGATAAACTCTTGCGAGCAAGTCTGTTTCCAGGTGCAACTGAATTGACAACTCCGTTGTTAAGGCTTCCAAGTGTTCTTTGTCTCCCCTTGTGTCGAATCAATAAATTGGGTTTTACTTCCCTCGAAGACTGTTGCGATCCCCTATACTTGTGGGTCATCAAGACTATTTTCTGGCGCCGTTGCCGGGGAGCATAGCTTTATTTGGAAGTTCACTTGGATTAATATTGTTCGCTGCAAATTCTCCATCATGGGTAAACCTCGCGATACTAAGATCGCCATATTACCATCCACTACAAGAAAAGGTACAATTACAGTACCTCCGCTACACTTGATTCACCATCTGTGATTGATAAACTTGTTTCACCGCCACATGCTTCGCATGTGGGTACATCTGCTGAATCTGAACACTCTCATAATATTGATAATGTTTCTGGTGTGCTTGATGATAGTGGTTCATTGGGATCCTTTCTAGATGCTACAATTGCTAGGTCTAGACAAATTGAAAATCTTGAAACTCCTAATGCTACTACACTGTTAGTTCACCCGAACTTGGTTATTTTAGTGATGATCCCGAGGAAGATTATGTGGAGCTTGATGATGATTTTATTGAAAAATGCAATGCTACTACTGATGCACGTAAAATTAAAACGTTGCTTGCGTAACATACCGTTAGATATAAACTGTCTCCTGATCCTAAATTTGCCTCATCTCCTATAAACATTAGGGATAAAGATTATGATTTTTCTCTTGATCTATCTCATATCGCTATTGTTGAGAAAACACCTTTGTGTGGTACTGAAAAAGAAAGTGCTGTTGATCACAGGTCTGAGTTATCTACTTTGAGTAGCTTGTTTTACGATGACGTGCAGAAGCGTACTTACTTTGTTGCTAAAATATTTCCATTCTCATTGAAGGATGACGCTAAAACTTGGTATAATAATTTGCCACCTAGTTCTATTAAAAGTCCAAAAGAATTGCTTGCTGTTTTCTTTCGGAAATATTTTCCTGCTAGTGCTCAACATGTCGCTTTGCAAGAGAGTTTATAGTTTTGATCAGGAGATGAAGAGAAATTGCACGAGGCTTGGGCGAGATTTTGCTCTCTTATTAGAGCTTTGCACGACCATGATTTAGAAAAGCATGAATTACTTGATATATTTTATAGTGGACTAACCATTGATTCTAGGGCATACCTGGATAGTTGTGCTGGTTGTGTTTTTAGGAAAAGAACTCCAGACGACGCTGAAGAATTATTGGCTAAAATAGGCCGGAATTATGATGATTGGAATACGCCTGAACCAACTCCAACGCCAATAGTGAAGAAGAGGGGTTTAATTAAATTGAATGATGAAGATATGAGGGAAGCCAAGAAGTCTCTCAAGGAGAAAGGTATTAAATCTGAAGATGTGAAGAATCTACCTCCTATAGAAGATATATGTGAGATAATTCCCCTTTCGTCCATGATTGAGGTAAACTCCCTTCAACGCTTTACTAGGGAAGATATTCCGTATTCGAAACCTCCTGCACAATGCTTAGATGAGTTTGATAATTATATTGTTAAGCAAGAAAATTTTAATATGAGAGTAGAGAATCATTTAATGGAAAATTCTCAAGCTATTAGTGAATTGCATGATATTGTGGAGAGAACCTCCAATGATGTTAAGATGCTTGTTAAACATTTTCAAATGATTCAAACTCAAATTGATCAACTCACTAAAGTGCAAAATGACTTGTTAGGGAATAATTCTAAAGAGAAACATGCTTATGAAGTAACAACTAGAGGTGGTGTCTCTACCCAGGATCCTCTATATCTGAAGGGCATCCCAAAAGAATTGAACAAGATTCTCAACGCATTGAACCTAGTGCTCATTCTAGGAAGAAAAAGAAGAAGAAACATAAAAATGTTGTAGAATCCTCTGAACCTGCTAATGATCCTAATAGTATTTCTATTTCTGATGCTGAAACCGAAAGTGGTAATGAACATGATAATGATAAAGATAATGATAAGAATGATACTCTGATAAAGAAGAGGCTGAAGAAGAACCCGAGAAGCATGCTAAAAATAAAAAGTATACTAAAGAAGACTTTATTGCTGAGAAACATGGTAATGAAAGAGAACCTTGGGTGCAAAAGCAAATGCCTTTTCCTGCTAAGAAACTAAAATCAAAGGAAGAAGAACACTATAATAAATTTTGCGAATGGATGAAACCTTTATTCTTGCAAATCCCTTTGACTGATGCCATTAAATTGCCTCCTTATTCAAAGTATATGAAAGATATTGTTACTAACAAAAGGAAAATCCCCAATGAGGAAATTTCCACTATGCTTGCTAATTACTCTTTCAATGGCAAAATTCCAAAGAAGTTGGGCGACCCAGGTATACCTACTATTCCTTGTTCTATTAAGAATAATTATGTTAAAACTGCTCTATGTGACTTGGGAGCCGGTGTTAGTGTTATGCCTTTTTCTCTTTATAAGAGACTTTACCTAGATAAGTTGATACCTACTGATATATCTTTGCAAATGGCTGATAAATCTACTGCTATTCCTGTTGGTATATGTGAGAATGTTCCTGTTCAAGTTACTACTAACTGCTTGATATTAAGCGATTTTGTTGTGTTGGAAATGCACGAAGATGATAATATGTCTATTATTCTTGGGAGACCTTTTCTTAACACCGCAGGGGCTGTTATTGATTGCAATAAAGGAAAGGTTACTTTTAATGTTGATGATAGGGAGCATACCGTTTATTTTCCCAAGAGGATTGAGAAGGCATGTGGAGTTAATACTATTTCTAATGTGAGAACTATCAAAGTGGGAACTATTGATTGTCCTATATATGAGCCTAAGGAAGAATATCACACTCTCGTGATTGGATCCATATCAATACAATTCAAGGTAACATGATTGATTTGAGGTTTATTTCTTCTTATGCTATGAAAAAGTTATTTGGTGACAAGACTTGATCAACCTTGTTAACGGATACTTTTTATATGCATGGAGAGGGTAAACAACATCTCTTTCTTCCTCCACTTGCTCTAGTTGCTGTAGCACTTTTAATTTGCAAAGTTCTTGAGTTATTCGAAGATTTCAAAATTTTTCCTGGCCAGTAATAATAAACTTAATACCCAGAAAATATGCATTTTTCAAAGTTTTCAAAAATTCGCGAAAATTATACCGTTGGTCCTATTTTTCGACGAGGCACCTGGGAGTACCAGAGGATGACCTGTGGGGCACCGAGGGCACCACACCACCGGCCGGCGCGGCCAAGGAGGTGGCCGCGCCACCATGTGGTGTGGGACCCCCTCTGCCCCACTTTGTCATCTCTTTCGCCCCGAACAGTCTCTCTCTCCCGAAAAAACTCGTACCAAGTTCCTCTCACTCGCGTTTTGCTCCAGAACTCCAGATTTTTCGATCTCTTTACTCAGCCCAGATTTCTGTCTGAAATTTGGCACATTTGCTCTTCGGTATGTGACTCCTCCACCCATCCAAGTAGAATTTCGTTTGGTTGAGTATATCTTGAATATTTTGCTGCTGTAGGTAACATGATTAGTGAGCTTGCATGCTTGTTCTAAGTGGTAGAAACTAGTTTTGATGCATGATTAGTACTCTAGCAAGTTCCTATTGTAGTTTCCCTCAATTATATGTCACCAAATCAAATTTTTATGTCATTTGTTGAAAATTTCAGAGAAGCTATGAAGAAGTTTAGCTTTGGAGAGTTGTTCAAGAAGGGGACAACCAGCACCGGGAGGCCTTCTAGGGCCGCCACCCGGATTAGGCAATCATACAATGAAGACATCCTCGCGCCTAGCTTCGCGCCCGAAGAGGACCACGGTCCCCCTAATGCTTCTACTTTTCCATGTTATGATTTTCTAAGGAATGCAGGGATACTGGAGGATTTCTTGACCCTTGTCAACAGGGCAGGGTTAACCACCTATATGAGCGATGAAAGGGAGCAATACCACATGCTCACCAAGATCTTTGTCGAGAGTTTCCAGTTCGACAACAAACAATATGAGCCAACGGTTGCATTCAGAATCTATGGTAAGACTGTGACTATGCCGTTGAAGGATTTTTGTTGTGCTTTGGACATTGCCCCTGTAGGTACAGCAAGTAGGATTGATGACAACCCCCGGGACTTGCTGGAGCTCTACCGAGGGATCACCGAGGATGATTGTCGCACCATCCAGCGGGGCAAGATAAGGAACATCCAACTTCCCGCCATTAAGTATTTCGCATACTACATTGCTACTAGCATTCTTGGTAGGGAGAACACTAGTAATATCTCTAGTTACCATCTTGCTTTCTTGCATATTGCACTTACTGGTCAAACCTCCTATCACCTCGGTGCTCTTATTGCTCGCCGCCTGACTACCAGGGGGCCTATTTTTGGAGGAACTATCGCATTGCGTGTTTTAACATATCTTAATCTTCCTCTTGATCCTAATGATGTGCCATTGGCCCCTAGGAGACTCGATATTACTGCTATGAAGAGTCATCATTTTGTTACCACTGACTCTACTTTAGATAATATGGTGTATAGAATGTTGTTTTCTGACGGGGAGGAGAAGGAAATCCCTCTTCCCCAACCTGGTTTGTTAAGTATTGACAGGCAATCATAGTCGTGCACCAAGGAGGAGGTGGATGAACATATGAAGATACAAGAATTCCACCAGCAACATGACTCCGAGGATGTCGGGACCTCCTACGACCACACCGTCACATATCCGGGTGCTTCTTCTAGCACATACCCGGAATACGACCCATCTTCTTCATATTACGGAGACACTACTTCATGGGATCGATGGGATTGAACTCCACTTAGGCCAAAAGCCTAAGCTTGGGGGGAGGTATACCGGCATCACTCAATATTTGCATATTATGATTGCTGGATACTTGCACATACTTGTTTTGTTCGTTTGAGTGGTTTTCTAATGAGAGGAAGATGATATTTGGGGAAGTGCTGCCTGAAAACAGATTCTGGAACGTTACTGTAAAAATCGTCAAAAATAGCCAGAACGTCATTTTAAGCTGCAAATTTTTGTGCAGGTTCCCCAGGTTGTTATCTAACTTTCATTAGTTGAACACTTTTCGATCTGAGCAACGTAAGATTTTTGTAAAAATCGATTTCTGTACTGCTGTCAGGTTTTGGCAGATTTCTGTCATCCTGCTTTTCTGTGTTTCTTTTAGTTCGCTATTTCTTGTTTTTGTTTTGTTTCCTTCCCAAAACACAAAAAGACCAAAAATATTTCTGTTGTTTCTCTTCACCATTTGTTTGCTTTGGTTTCTTGCATTTGTTTCACTTTATTTGCTATTGCTAGTTTGCTATAAGAAAACCCAAAAAGATTTTGCTTTGTTTGTTTGTTTCCTCTTGTTCTTATTTGCAATTTGAAAACACCAAAAATATTTGCTGTTCTTCTCTGGTTTGTAAAGTTCTTTTTGAGTTCAATGGTCTTCGGTGGCTGGAGCGTGGTTTTCATTTCATATTATCCAAGCTGCACAAGTGAAAAGGCAATAATGACGATCTACGACAATCTGATTGTGGTGAGAGGCTGGTATGAACTCTATTTGTTTTTATTTTTGTACATATACTCATCCATGTGAGTATGCTTAGTTGGTTCATGTGAGGTATATGTTATTTGAGAAAGTCTAGTAGTTCATGATCTCTCATGTTTAGCTTCAATTTATTAATATGAGTAGCATGTCATGTATGTTTGTCTGCATTGTTTTATTCATAAGTAAGTATGGCATTGTGGTATCCTCCTCTGAATAATTCATTTATATCGACTTGGCACATGCTCACGCATGCATATGACTGAACAAAAAGTCAATTAAGCCTCGATGATCTATATTGCTTCAGAGTTCTTGTATCACTTTTATGCCTCCGTTAATTTATTTTGCCGCAAGCATGATTATGACGATTCTTTGCTCTCTTGATTTGTCGCTCCCTAGTCTTTTGCTAGCCTTCACTTGTACTGAGCGGGAACGCTGCTCGTGCTTCCAAACACATGAAAACCAAGTTATTCCAGAGTGTCCACCATAAATACCTATGCATGGCATTTCAAACCATTCCAAGTAAATTCTCATGTGCTACCTTTAAAACCTTCAAAATGCTTCTCAATTTGTGTTTATGTTTCATAGCTCATGAGGAAGTATGTGGTGTTTAGCTTTCAACCTTGTCATTTACTTTTGACGGACTCTCATATGGACTAGTGGCACATCCGCTTATCCAATAATTTTGCAAAAAGAGCTGGCAATGGGATTCCCAGTCCCGAATTAATTAACTTAAATAGACACTCCTCCATGGTTTGTGATTGTTGGACGGCACCCGAAGGATTCGGTTAGCCATGGCTTGTGTAAGCAAAGGTTGGGGAGTGTCATCATCATAGTAAAACTAAAATAAAAAGGCACTCCTTCATGGTATGAGATTGTTGGCGAGCACCCGAGGATTCGGTTAGCCATGGTTTGTGAAAGAAAGGTTGGAAGGAGTGCCAAATAAATATGCAATAATTCATGGGAGCCGCTCTTGAAAGTCCGGTTGGCGAGGTAGTTAGTGTACCCATTACCATTCGTTGACAACAACAAACACCTCTCAAAATAATTTTACTCCTGTCTTTATAAAAATAAAAAGCTCTAGCGCATGTTAATCCCTGCTTCCCTCTGCGATGGGTCAATCTTTTACTTTTATGTTGTGTCTCCATTATTTCTTTGAGCACTATCTTGAGAGCACAACTGTCATTCTTAGTATAATATGCTTGTCTCAAAATATGATTGATTGTGGTATAACTTTGATGCATTTATCTTTTGACAATCACTACTTCTAGTCTTTCTATGAACTCCAGAGGTGCCCGGGCATTTATGTTTTGCCAACCAAATACAGGCAAGCGAGATACCACTTTATCATGCTCTCTTATGAACATTACAATTCTGCTTATATACATGATTCATGATGCTTATTATTAATTGTTGGTGCTTCTCCATGATTGACATAGCTGTTAGATGATCTTATTTGCATTTATCTCATTATGAACTGCTTAAGTATTAGCCATACCATGAGAATATATACATCATATGAGCAAATGTGTTCGTGAAAGTTCTTTTATCGCTCAGTTGTTAACTGAATTGCTTGAGGACAAGCAATAAGCTAAGCTTGGGGGGAGTTGATACGTCCAAAACGTATCTACTTTCCCGAACACTTTTGCTATTGTTTTGCCTCTAATTTGTGTATTTTGGATGCAACTAACACGGACTAACGCTGTTTTTATTGAACTGCTCTGTGTCTCGTTTTTGTGCAGAAATCCAACTTTCGGGAAAAACCTCGGAATTTATGCAGAAGGCCCTATTTTCCCAGGAAACTAACGGAGCCAGAAGGGCAATTGAAGTGGAGGCCCGAGGGCCCCACACCATGGGGCGGCGCGGCCCAGGGGGGGCCCGCGCGGCCCTGTGGTGTGGCCCCCTCGGCCGGCCTCCGACGCCCTCTTTCGGACTACTTATTCGCCTCGACCTAAAAACACCAGTAGGAGAAGTCGAAGTCGCCAGAAACCCTCCAGAACGCCGCCACATCGCGAAACTCCGTCGCGGGAGCCAGAAGTCTCCGTTCTGGCACTCCGCCGGGACGGGGAATTGGAGGAGATCATCGCCGCCATCACTGCCATCACCTCTACATCAACCAGCCATGTTTCCCCCATCCATGTGTGAGTAATTCCCCCGCTGTAGGCCGAAGGGGATGGTAGGGATTGGATGAGATTGGTCATGTAATAGCATAAGATTGTTAGGGCATAGTGCCTAGTGTCCGTTATTGGTACTTTGATGATATTGTTGCAACTTGTTATGCTTAATGCTTGTCACTAGGGCCCGAGTGCCATGATCTCAGATCTGAACATGTTATTGTTTCATGAAGATAATCATTGTTTATGGTCTTATCTATAAGTTGTATACACATGTCGCTGTCCGGAACCGATGGCCCCGAAGTGACAGAAATCGGGACAACCGGAGGGAATGGTAGCGATGTGAGGATCACATGTGTTCACGGAGTGTTAATGCTTTGCTCCGGTACTCTATTAAAAGGAGTACCTTAATATCCAGTAGTTTCCCTTGAGGCCCGGCTGCCACCGGCTGGTAGGACAAAAGATTTTGTGCAAGTTTCTCATTGCGAGCACGCACGACTATCTATGGAACACATGCCTATTGATTGCTTTGTACTTGGACACCGTTTTATTATTATCTGCAAATGCCCTGCTATGATTGTTACATGAGTTTCTCTCATCCATGCAACGCCCGTCATCCGTCCCCGTGCCTACAGTATTTTAATCCTGCTGTTTACTATAATCACTACTGCTGTCTCTGTTACTCTGCTGCTGTTATTTCACTACTGCTACTGCTATAAAACTGTTACTACTGATAAACTCTTGCGAGCAAGTCTGTTTCCAGGTGCAACTGAATTGACAACTCCGTTGTTAAGGCTTCCAAGTGTTCTTTGTCTCCCCTTGTGTCGAATCAATAAATTGGGTTTTACTTCCCTCGAAGACTGTTGCGATCCCCTATACTTGTGGGTCATCAACAACCATCTAGCTACTGCTATGGACCCATAGTCCAGGGGTAGACTACTCACACATCACACCGGAGGCGACCATGGCGGCGTAGAGTCCTCCGGGAGATGATTCCCCTCTCCGGCAGGGTGCCGGAGGCGATCTCCTGGATCCCCCGAGATGGGATCGGCGTTGGCGGCGTCTCTGGAAGGTTTTCCGTATCGTGGCTCTCGCATCGGGGGTTTCGTCACGGAGGCTTTAAGTAGGCGGAAGGGCAAGTCGGGGAGGGGGCACAGGGCCCCACACCATAGGCCGGCGCGGCCAGGGGGTGGCCGCGCGCCGCCTAGGGTTTGGGCACCACTGTGGCCCCACTTCGTGTCGTCTTCGGACTTCTGGAAGCTTCGTGGAAAAATAGGCCCCTGGGCGTTGATTTCGTCCAATTCCGAGAATATTTCCTTACTAGGATTTCTGAAACCAAAAACAGCAGAAAACAGCAACTGGCACTTCGGCATCTTGTTAATAGGTTAGTTCCAGAAAATGCACGAATATGACATAAAGTGTGCATAAAACATGTAGATAACATCAATAATGTGGCATGGAACATAAGAAATTATCGATACGTCGGAGACGTATCAGCATCCCCAAGCTTAGTTCTGCTCGTCCCGAGCAGGTAAAATGATAACACAGATAATTTCTGGAGTGACATGCCATCATAATCTTGATCATACTATTTGTAAAGCATATGTAGTGAATGCAGCGATCAAAACAATGTATATGACATGAGTAAATAAGTGAATCATATAGCAAAGACTTTTCATGAATAGCACTTCAAGACAAGCATCAATTAAGTCTTGCATAAGAGTTAACTCATAAAGCAATAATTCAAAGTAAAAGCATTGAAGCAACACAAAAGAAGATTAAGTTTCAGCGGATGCTTTCAACTTGTAACATGTATATCTCATGGATATTGTCAACATAGAGTAATATAATAAGTGCAATAAGCAAGTATGTAGGAATCAATGCACAGTTCACACAAGTGTTTGCTTCTTGAGGTGGAGAGAAATAGGTGAACTGACTCAACATTGAAAGTAAAAGAATGGTCCTCCATAGAGGAAAAGCATCGATTGCTATATTTGTGCTAGAGCTTTGATTTTGAAAACATGAAACAATTTTGTCAACGGTAGTAATAAAGCATATGTATCATGTAAATTATATCTTACAAGTTGCAAGCCTCATGCATAGTGTACTAATAGTGCCCGCACCTTGTCCTAATTAGCTTGGACTACCGGATCATCACAATGCACATGTTTTAACCAAGTGTCACAAAGGGGTACCTCTATGCCGCCTGTACAAAGGTCTAAGGAGAAAGCTCGCATTGGATTTCTCGCTATTGATTATTCTTCAACTTAGACATCCATACCGGGACAACATAGACAACAGATAATGGACTCCTCTTTTATGCATAAGCATGTAACAACAATTAATAATTTTCTCATTTGAGATTGAGGATATATGTCCAAAACTGAAACTTCCACCATGGATCATGGCTTTAGTTAGCGGCCCAATGTTCTTCTCTAACAATATGCATGCTTAACCATAAGGTGGTAGATCTCTCTTACTTCAGACAAGACGAACATGCATAGCAACTCACATGAAATTCAACAATGAATAGTTGATGGCGTCCCCAGTGAACATGGTTATCGCACAACAAGCAACTTAATAAGAGATAAAGTGCATAATTACATATTCAATACCACAATAGTTTTTAAGCTATTTGTCCCATGAGCTATATATTGCAAAGGTGAATGATGGAATTTTAAAGGTAGCACTCAAGCAATTTACTTTGGAATGACGGAAAATACCATGTAGTAGGTAGGTATGGTGGACACAAATGGCATAGTGGTTGGCTCAAGTATTTTGGATGCATGAGAAGTATTCCCTCTCGATACAAGGTTTAGGCTAGCAAGGTTATTTGAAACAAACGCAAGGATGAACCGGTGCAGCAAAACTCACATAAAAGACATATTGAAAACATTATAAGACTCTACACCGTCTTCCTTGTTGTTCAAACTCAATACTAGAAATTATCTAGACCTTAGAGAAACCAAATATGCAAACCAAATTTTAGCATGCTCTATGTATTTCTTCATTAATGGGTGCAAAGTATATGATGCAAGAGCTTAAACATGAGCACAACAATTGCCAAGTATCACATTACCCAAGACATTAATAGCAATTACTACATGTATCATTTTCCAATTCCAACCATATAACAATTTAACGAAGGAGAAACTTCGCCATGAATACTATGAGTAGAAACTAAGGACATACTTGTCCATATGCTACAACGGAGCGTGTCTCTCTCCCATAAAGTGAATGCTAGGATCCATTTTATTCAAACAAAACAAAAAACAAAAACAAACCGATGCTCCAAGCAAAGCACATAAGATGTGATGGAATAAAAATATAGTTTCAGGGGAGGAACCTGATAATGTTGTCGATGAAGAAGGGGATGCCTTGGGCATCCCCAAGCTTAGACGCTTGAGTCTTCTTGATATATGCAGGGGTGAACCACCGGGGCATCCCCAAGCTTAGAGCTTTCACTCTTCTTGATCATGTTGCATCATACTCCTCTCTTGATCCTTGAAAACTTCCTCCACACCAAACTCGAAACAACTCATTAGAGGGTTAGTGCACAATAAAAATTAACATATTCAGAGGTGACACAATCATTCTTAACACTTCTGGACATTGCATAAAGCTACTGGACATTAGTGGATCAAAGAAATTCATCCAACATAGCAAAAGAGGCAATGCGAAATAAAAGGCAGAATCTGTCAAAACAGAACAGTTCGTATTGACGAATTTTAAAATGGCACCAGACTTGCTCAAATGAAAATGCGCAAATTGAATGAAAGTTGCGTACATATCTGAGGATCATGCACGTAAATTGGCTTAATTTTCTGAGCTACCTACAGGGAGGTGGACCCAGATTCGTGACAGCAAAGAAATCTGGAACTGCACAGTAATCCAAATCTAGTACTTACTTTACTATCAAAGACTTTACTTTGCACAACAAAACACAAAACTAAGATAAGGAGAGGTTGCTACAATAGTAAACAACTTCCAAGACACAAAATAAAAACAAAGTACTGTAGGTAAAAACATGGGTTGTCTCCCATAAGCGCTTTTCTTTAACGCCTTTCAGCTAGGCGCAGAAAGTGTGTATCAAGTATTATCGGAGAGTGGTGCATTGTCAGTGGGGTGTGGAGTTTTCTCAACCAGGCATAGTATATTAGATACATAAGTTTTAGCATCTCCCTTTTCATTAGTCTTAGGTGTGCTACTCTCATCAAACAAATTTTCAGGAACAAGCCAAGCATAGTTATTTTCTAGTGCATCATTCATAGCTAAGAGTTTACATGGTATTGGTACTAACATGATTGAAAAATTCTTCTATATTATTTCTCCCAACTATAGACCCACGTCCTACCGGTATGTCTTTTGTGATAAAATTAAAAGGAAACATGATGAAATAAGTAAAGTAAATGCAAGTAACTAATTTTTTTGTGTTTTTGATATAGCAAACAAGATAGCAAATAAAGTAAAACTAGCAACTAATTTTTCTGTATTTTGATTTAGTGCAGCAAACAAAGTAGTAAATAAAACTAAGCAAGACAAAAACAAAGTAAAGAGATTGAGAAGTGGAGACTCCCCTTGCAGCGTGTCTTGATCTCCCCGGCAACGGCGCCAGAAATTTAGCTTGATGGCGTGTAACTCACACGTTCGTTGGGAACCCCAAGAGGAAGGTATGATGCGCACAGCAGCAAGATTTCCCTCAGAAAGAAACCAAGGTTTATCGAACCAGGAGGAGCCAAGAAGCACGTTGAAGGTTGATGGCGGCGGGATGTAGTGCGGCGCAACACCAGGGATTCCGGCGCCAACGTGGAACCTGCACAACACAACCAAAGTACTTTGCCCCAACGAAACAGTGAGGTTGTCAATCTCACTGGCTTGCTGTAACAAAGGATTAACCGTATTGTGTGGAAGATGATTGTTTGCAGAAAACAGTAGAACAGTATTGCAGTAGATTGTATTTCAGTAAAGAGAATTGGACCGGGGTCCACAGTTCACTAGAGGTGTCTCTCCCATAAGACAAACAGCATGTTGGGTGAACAAATTACAGTTGGGCAATTGACAAATAAAGAGGGCATGACCATGCACATACATATCATGATGAGTATACTGAGATTTAATTGGGTATTACGACAAAGTACATAGACCGCCATCCAGCATGCATCTATGCCTAAAAAGTCCACCTTCAGGTTATCATCCGAACCCCCTCCAGTATTAAGTTGCAAAGCAACAGACAATTGCATTAAGTATTGCGCGTAATGTAATTAGTGACTACATCCTTGAACATAGCACCAATGTTTTATCCCTAGTGGCAACAGCACATCCATAACCTTAGAGGTTCTTGTCACCCCTCCAGATTCACGGAGACATGAACCCACTATCGAGCATAAATACTCCCTCTTGGAGTTACTAGCATCAACTTGGCCAGAGCATCTACTAATAACGGAGAGCATGCAAGATCATAAACAACACATAGACATAGCTTTGATAATCAACATAACAAGTATTCTCTATTCATCGGATCCCAACAAACGCAACATATAGAATTACAGATAGATGATCTTGATCATGTTAGGCAGCTCACAAGATCCGACAATGATAGCACAATGGGGAGAAGACAACCATCTAGCTACTGCTATGGACCCATAGTCCAGGGGTAGACTACTCACACATCACACCGGAGGCGACCATGGCGGCGTAGAGTCCTCCGGGAGATGATTCCCCTCTCCGGCAGGGTGCCGGAGGCGATCTCCTGGATCCCCCGAGATGGGATCGGCGTTGGCGGCGTCTCTGGAAGGTTTTCCGTATCGTGGCTCTCGGTCCTGGGGGTTTCGTCACGGAGGCTTTAAGTAGGCGGAAGGGCAAGTCAGGAGGGGGCACAGGGGCCCCACACCATAGGCCGGCGCGGCCAGGGGGTGGGCCGCGCCGCCCTAGGGTTTGGGCACCCTGTGGCCCCACTTCGTTTCGTCTTCGGACTTCTGGAAGCTTCGTGGAAAAATAGGCCCCTGGGCGTTGATTTCGTCCAATTCCGAGAATATTTCCTTACTAGGATTTCTGAAACCAAAAACAGCAGAAAACAGCAACTGGCACTTCGGCATCTTGTTAATAGGTTAGTTCCAGAAAATGCACGAATATGACATAAAGTGTGCATAAAACATGTAGATAACATCAATAATGTGGCATGGAACATAAGAAATTATCGATACGTCGGAGACGTATCAGGGGGGGGGGGGGCATGTCAGTCCTCTGATTACAAGAGGATACATTTGGTCTATTTCTTGACCAAGTGGTGGCGGTGCTGCCTTCTTGGAGATGTTGCCTTGGGAACATATGTGCCTTTTTCAATATGGCTCGACTCCACTTACTTATTCATGCTCATCTTGCCTCTCCGGCATTGGAAGTCTTGTCATCCTCTTTCCATATGTGTTCTTTGGTGAACTTATCCAACTTCTTACTTTATGACGCTCTTTGAGACAAGGCGAGGGGCAAGAGGGCCCTCTCTAGAAGTGGAGACAAATCGTGTCACGATGACATAAAAGGTAGAGGTGGACATGGTTTCCTCTGTGGTTCGTCTTCTCCGAGCTTAAAATCTTGCATTCATGCATTTGTTTCACCTCAATTGGCGATCATTGCGGCCGATAAGGCTTTGGTATAATTTCAAGCAGCTTATCTTGTTTACTCTGACGTTTCCTTGTTTTTGTTCTTTCTCGTAAGCTGATTTGATCATCACCCAGTATCTCATATCTAGCCGTTTAGGCCATTATTGAATTAAACCCTTCTTTAAAAAAAGGTGAGGATGGTGCAAGTGATGATATCCCCAAAATGCGCGTAAATGTAGTCTCTAACTAGGATATTGGTGATTCACAAAAAAAACTAGGATATTGGTGCGTCTGAAAACCAAACGGATTAATTAATGCCATACAATTGAGATTTATTAGACTTAAGTAGTAGTATTACATTGACATGTGCACTGTTGTTAGGAATTCAAAACTTTACCAAGTTAGGCTCGAGCATGTTTCAGGCGACATATATGTCTCACTCCGAGCAAATGCTTGTTTCACAATTTTGTTCCCTCTTAATTACGTTTTTTCCGGTGTGTCGCTAGAGGAAGTGTCAACAAGGATCGATGATAATAAATCATCGGGAAACTGCTTCAGATCGGTTATCCCTCTCACGAAAGCAACATCGACTGGCCAATGAAATCCATGGCACGTCCATGTCTTCCCTGTCAGAAGCTAAGATGTGGCCATCAAATAAAAACCAGAACTTTGATCTCTCTGCGTTTAGTGCGACTCCTAACCATGTTATGTGGTGCCTCGTTTGCCACACGTCTCCAGCTTTAGAGGGCCGGGAAAGGGGACATTTTACCATTGCCTCGACAGGAGATGGGCTAAGCTTCTAGAAACCTTTTTAGCACGAGGCACTCGAGGGCATTGAGAGTTCATCAATCAATTGATAATCACTCAAAGTAGTACAAAGAATTTAGAAAGTGATAAAACTGTAAGTTCAGTGACGGAGATAGCTCGAAATTAGAGCCCGGCTTTAGTCTATATGTGCATTTTCATTAGTCAGTATGTGCCCCCACTGGTTTTTATTCTAGTCATCGATGCATGATATTTGTACAAGGGAGTCCACCAGCTTAGAGCATCTCCACCCGCGTCCCCGATAGCGGCCCCGATAGCTATTAGAGGGTCGGGGCCGAAAATGGGCTCTCACCGGCGCGCCCCAAACGGCGCCGGCGATTTTTGGAGCCCAATAGAAGCGCCGGCAACCCCGTGCTGGTCCCTTCGTCAAGAGCGAAAAATCGGGCGCACCGACGCCTCGCGGGGCTGAATTTTTTGGGTGTGGGAGCCGCATGTCAGCCAAACAACCCAAAAGTCGACGCCAGCGGGGAGTGGCGGGGCCGATGCGTCAGCGGCTCATTCAATTTTAACCTAACCGCCGCCTACCTCGCGACGGGAGTTAATTGGGGCGCAGCGACGGTGCAGTTTCCGCAGACGCGCAGCGAACCGTCCCATCGCGCGCGCCTTGCTCTTCGTGCCGCCGTTAATGAGCACCGCCGCTCCCCCGCTCCCCCGCCTCCCTCCGGCCTATAAAAAGGGCCGCCTCTCATCGTCCCTCTCACACACAAACCCTAGTGTCTCTCTCCCCAACCCTAGCCGCCACCATCTGAAAAGACGACAACATGTCTGGTCGAGGCCGAGGTCGGGGCCGTGGTCGTGGTCGTGGCCGCTGCAGAGGAGCACGCATGCCGTCGCCTGCCACGCCGTCGTCTTCATCGTCGGAGATGGACGAGGAGGGGCCCGTGCTGTTCGAGTTCATCCTCGTCCTCAAGGGCGACCCACGGCATCCAGAGGCTGCCGGACACCTTCGCCGACTACGTCGACGGCGACGACCGCCCGGGCAAGCTGCATCTGCGGGAGCATTCGTGCGGCTACTACCGGCGGATCGTCGACGTGATCTACGACGCGCGCGGCAAGATGTACCTCCACATCGGCTGGGAGAAGTTCACGCGCCACCACAGCCTCCAAGCCGGCTTCGTGCCCGTGTTCTCCTACTTCGGCGACAGGGACATGAGCGTCAAGTTGTTCGACGAGACGCGTTGCCGCCGGAACTACCACGTCGACAACGCCGAGGAGGAGGACGACTGATGAATGTTGTTTCTTCGCAGCGAATATCGGCTCGCATGTTTTTGGATGTTCTTCCTCGGAAGAACCAACAGGGGCACCCTCGCCCGCTGGATTTTCCAGTTTGGGTGACTGGGTGTGCCCTCGAGTGTTCTTTCTTGGCAGCGAACACACGAAACATGCGATGACCGGCCTAGTTAGGTTTAGTTTTTTTGCAATGTTTTATATTTATTTCCACCATGGTTCAAACTATGTATTAGTTTGTGGAAAACCATGTTCCAAACTATATCTTCATGTAAACCACGTTCCCAATTATGTATTAGTTTGTGGAATAAAATATTTCTTATTGAATTTTCTATGCATTTACTAATAATTTTAATCCAAAATATCTATCGGGGCCGCCGTTTCGGGGGCGCCGGTGTGGAAACGACTTCCCCAAATAGAGGATGCAGTGTCGGTGCCCCCCAAACGGAGGTGCCGACGCCCCTGCCGGCGCCTATTTGGGGTCTACCGGTGGAGATGCTCTTAGCCCGGGCAGCTGCCTGGGCATGCTGGGCCGTGGCTCCACCAGTGACCAATTTATGGATTACTATTTAGATCACCTTGCGACGGCATTAGCGCATCCCGCCATCAGTGAAGTTGGACAAAATTTGTTATAGTAGACAAACGAGTTGTGCTAAGGCCCAGAGGACCAGAGCACCAAAGTAACAACCATCGCCAAAGATGATATTTGTAGATCGGAAGAACCATTCCTGAAACCACATCAATACCAAATGGATAGACTTTCTATGTGTTGCATTTTCTTATGGTTGATTCATGTGCCGACCTTAGCATTTTCTTGATTGTAATAATGGATTCTATGTAAACTGATACTATGTTTAAGTAAAGCTAGCAGTGTGCATCTATTGATGCAGCGGCTGGAGCGATACTCCCATATATAAAAAAGAAATGGACACGAAAACCGATAGAATCTTAGGAGATCCGTGGGAGCATAACTTCATGCGTCCCACCGGAGCGAGGATAGGCTCCGTCAGCTGAGCCTTGGCTGTCTCCTTCCTCCCGCTACAGTAAGGGGAAGGGCGATTTTTCTGGAAAAGCTTGGTCGCCCACTTCGCAAGCTCTGGATCCGTGGGATCCCTTCTCTTCCGTCGGCTGCCTCGGCAGCGGGAGGAGGGGGGATCTCCGGATCGTAGCCTGTATATAGTAGGGTCGTCTGGGTCTCCGCTCGGTGGCGTCGAGGAGGTGGTGACGCCGGCGATGCGGTTTTTGGAGGTGAGCTTCTTCCCCTCCGGCAGCGGTGGTCTTCGGGGTACTGCTGGGCGGAGCTCGCCTTCCCGGTGCTCCTCGGTCCGCGGATCGGGTGAGTGTCTCGTTCCCTCCCCGGATCGAAGGTGGTGGTCGATCTGGATCGTGAAGTCGAAGAAGTTGGTGATGGCGCGCGGCGCGGCGTCGTTGGTGGGGCGTGGAGTAGGTTCTTCGGTGCCGGTGAGCTCTGACTACCCCGCTGCTGAGGGGTTGCTTCGAATCCAAGGCGTGTGCGAAGCAATGGCAGCGGCCCGCCAGTCTCAGCTCTGGGTCGTCTCCGGCGAGGTCGGGGTCCTGTATGGCCTTATCTGTATTTTTTGTTTCTTTCAGGACCTATCTGTAAGATCGCTGCTGTAATATCATCTCTTTCTTCTAGCAAAAAAAAACCACCGTCTCACTATCTAGAAGAAGACACACAAAAAAACAAAGAACGGAAACCTGTTGGTGAGAGTCCGTCGTTTGCTGGAAGGCCCAAGGCCAAGGGAGGTGCAACGAACATGGAGAAAACAAAACCCTATGGGTTTCTTCACGATCGCCTCTCTCTCCTCATCTAGCTCCCTGTTTTCTAAGTTGTTGTCAAGGGGAATTGATTTTGATGTGTTTGTATCTCATGCTTGCAAGGCTCTGTCTCAATTAATGCTATCATGAGTAGGAATCAGAACAAATTAGGCTTGAAACTTACAAATCCAAAACGGTAACGAAGACAAGTCCCGTCTTGTAAGTGAATGCACGAAAGTTCCTCTCTGGTTTTAGCATATTTTCGCACGCATTTTACTGCACTTTGAGTTTGATACGGCATTTTTTTTATGATCATGGATGTGCGGCGCTCCAAGAGTCCAAGAGGTGCGGGACTGACGATAAGAAAATGAACAGGAACTTCGAAGCAAACAAGACGTGATATAGAGTACAACAATGGATTCAAGAAGAAGAAGAAAATCAAAGAAGAGATGTTAGTCAGCTGGGATTTCCCTTTCCTCATGGCGCGAGGTCAACTGTTCATCCGTGCGTGTGAAACAAATCAAAATTGCTGTCCTCGCGACATCCACAGCCACGGCCGGCCGTGCGTAAGGCTGCTCATAGTGGGAGTAATATAGGTAGTAATATCACACACCCCAAAGCAGTTTGGTGACATGGTATGTCAATAAATGAAGAAAGAGAGTGGGGTGGTAACTAGCTATGTTACCATAACATCACACTTCTCAAGACAAGATGAGTCTACAATCTAATAAATATGGCATGCATGACACCACATATATGTAACTACCCACTATGAAGGTAGTAACATAGGGTAGTAACATACTACTCTATGTTACTCCCCACTATGACTAATCTAAGTGTATGCGTGTGTTCGTTACGGCAGCGGGTAATTAAGCTAGTTAGCCGCTAACTAAATCCGTCACGTGCGCTTGAAGGAGCGCATGATCCGCGTTGCAACTTGCAAGAAGAAATTGTACACGATGACACGACCGGTGGATAGATTATTAGATTTACCTGTGGGACGGCCAACATGACAGATGGGTGTGTTCCGTTGTGGTCTTCAAACACCAGTAGATCGATCGCCAGCGTGCACATAAATTTTATTTTGCTCTCATACCCTCAATATACCATTTTCTGGTAACAGATACCGAAATACACATGATTAACGAGCTCATCAGCTAACTGATTCAGAACTACCGATTTTACCATTTCAGCAAAATACGTAACATGCAACCAAGTGCAAAGACGAAATTAGGAAGACTAGTACAAGCCTTGCCTCTCTAATGCATGCTACAACAAGGTTGGCCCCACTAATAGAAAATAGGTCTTTTGTTCCGGTTTTGGAGGCGCTTTAGTCCTAGCTACCCAACCGTGGCTGCCAAATAGGGACTAAAGCACCCTTCCTCGTTCTCTAGCCTCGGTTGGGTTATAAACCAGGATTAAATCCATCCACGTTGCCGTGGCGGAACGATTGGACTGGGGACCTTTAGTCCTGGTTGGTAACATCAACCAGTACTAATGTTCGCACCAGGAATTAGGGTTCTAGCCCCAATATTTTGTGTTTTACATTTTTATTCATTTTTTCATTTATACATATTCTATGCTAATACAAATATATTGTACATGTTGATGCATATATAATATAATGTCTCTTACGATCACTAGATTACATAAAATTTGGCATAGTTTCTATCTAATTACATGGAGATCACTAGATTACATAGAGGCATTGGCGGCAATGAAATTATACGGCTTTATGTATGACCTTGGTAAGCAAAAATGCCGCAAATTCTTCTTGAATTGCTTGTACGTGGTCCTCCGGTAGGACCTAGCCCCACAGCTTATCGTCCTTTAAAAGAAGGAGATCAATATGAATATATGAGCTGTATGAATGAAACTCAACATAACTGAAGGTAATAAAAGAATTTTTTCCACTGCGAACCATCAGTGGCATCTCTCAACATCGCGTCTTTTGTACGATCTTATTGTGCCATCACAACAACTTCGTATGGGAGCAAACGTTTCAACCGTGGTATTATACGAGCATACCACATCACCTTGGCAGGAAGCCTCTTTCTAGGGGCACTCGACCTCAACATCATCAGGGTCATCTCGTCTGATCTTATAACGCAATGCAGTGCATATCGGGCTTGCATCTAAATTCCCGTACTCCTTGCCACGGTAGAGGATGCATTCATTAATGCATACATGTATCTTCTGCTAATCCTAGAGGGCAGACAACCTTCTTCGCTTCGTACGTACTGGCGGGCAATTCGTTACCCCTTGGAAGTTGTTTTTCATTATTTTTAGCAACTTTTCAAATCACTTGTTAGTCACACTATTCTCTATCTTCCATTGAACAATTCTAATGTGCTACCTAGCTTATTTTTGGCCATGTTCGCAAGTTGGGTACAATAATTTTTTGTGACCTCTGACATATAATCTTCAACCTCTTATTTTCAATTTCGCAGTCTATTTTTGCATCAGCAATGGCCCGACCAAGATCATCAACAGGCTCATTTGATGCCTCCTGATCTTCTGCTTCTCCCGTTGCAGTATCACCGTACTCAGGGACATTAGGATAGTTATCATCATCATCTTCTTCATTGTCTTCCATCATAACCCACTTTCTCTCTGCTTGGTCCAACAATTATAGCTGGGCATGAAACCGGACCGAAGTAGGTGGGTGTGAAAGGTTCCCGAGGAAGAGTAATCCTTCTTATTCTGACAGATAACACATGGACAACACATAAAACCATCTTATTTTCTTTCATCAGTCACACAGAGAAAACTTTTCAGGCCTGTAATGAACTCGTCACTGCATCGGCCAATGTACATCCATTGCCGGCCCATCTACATTATATAATTAATTACATCAAAAAACATTACAAAACATCATGAATAGATAAGCGATGTACATCGACACATGCATTTTATAAATGAAGGATGAAAGGATAAGGTTGTTAACCTCGATCGAGAAGGAAAAAAAGGAGGAGAAAGCTTAAGGGTGGCTCAGGCACTTCATATAATATTTGTTTTATGTGAACTCAAGTGGCATCATGCTCTCAGGCATTTCATCGGGCACCTCTTGTGCATAATAAGGGAAAGCAAAGCAATATACACCTCTTGTGCTAAGAAGGGAAAAAAACTAAGTGTGGCTCACAAGGTTGGAGATGGCACGGGGTATATATAGAGATGGACCTTTACTCCGAGTTGGAGACAACAACTGGGACTAAAAGTCCATATCGAACCGGAACTAGAGGTGACCGTACCTCCGTGCGCGTCCTAGTCATTGGAAACGGGACTAGTGCTAACATTAGTACCGATTCCAAACACGGCCGGGACTAATGCTCTGGGCAGCTTAGAACAAAAGACCCATTATCTACTAGTGCCCTAACGGATGATTACCATTTTGCCCCCTCCCTTACTTTATTTCTTTTTTCATAAAGGACGCTTTATTGCTTAAAATGTTTAAGTCTTACACCCGGTCTCTGCATAGTGAGGCCGCACACAGCCGCACACACAACCATAATATTATTAAAAAATAAAAGTACTAAAAAGGAACAACTAAAAGGTGCACGCCTAAGAAAGAGGAAGGTCGATCCACACCGCCATCCATGTTGGGAAAAATATTCCTTACCGTATCCTCCAATCATATAGATAACTCCATAAATAGCTCGCGATACTCCACACGCTGAAGCAAAGATCATGAACGTAGCAACGCGGTGCACCGGTAAATAACCTGTAACAAAGAAAAGTTTTTATCATTAAAGACCTTATCATTTCTACATAGTCATAGTGACTAAATAATGGCAATCACTCCTATCCTAATAAATTGTTTAACCTATGATCCACCCCATTAAGCCAGTTGCCAAACATATTCGACGCTTCGTGGCGGGTACAAGGTAGAACCAATTTGGGTTACTGACCATATAAATCTTGCAAATTGCCACCGGAAGAAAAAGTGTTTGATGGTTTTGTCATGATGATAGAATAAACACTAGACATTGCTCCTTAATGGAATGCTCATTCTCAGAATTTTTCTATTATTATTAACATACGTGTGAGAACCTGACCAAAGCATTACACATAGAATTGCCAGAGAATTTAGCACTCCCATTAAGATTGTACCGGATCTCATCAGTCCCTTGTGGTAACCGGATAAACTGCAGACGTGAAGCAAAGCATTCAAAGGTACTACTATTAACCTAGGACCAATAAGATCACGTCTGGATGTTACCTCTAGCTGAGCTTTATTCCTGCCTCCACCCTTGCATGCATTGACTACTAGGCATCTGAGTAAGAGCCTCCCCAGCCGTTGGGGCTCCCCAGGCCGAAATCAGGCGTTATTTAGCGCCGGATGGATGTATTTTGTGGCCTGGGGAGGCCCATTTTCCCAGCCGCGAGCCCATGGTCGCCTTCTGACGCGCACCCACCGCGTGCATAGCGACGGTGCAGTCACCGGGAAGGGCAATCGTCGAAGTGCCCTCGACGCATTGAACCGTCGCGAAGTGGTCTGGAGATCCCAAACGACTCGTCGGGAACGGTCGAAGTGGCCTCGATGCGAGAACCGCCGTAATGGAGCACGAACTCCGCGGAAGAGCAACCGCCGCTCTCTTCGTCGAGAGACCTACATATACGGTTTCCGACGGCCGACGCCATTCATCTGTTCTCTCCTCACCATCCTCCGTCAACCATGTAATATCCCAGGTTTAGAGGCAATAAAATGAGAGAACACCAAAGTGTGCATTGCATTCATGCATAGAAAATCCGGGGAATTTTCGCGCTTTCAAATAAAACTTACCACAGTAACTGAAGTTTCACTTGACTTGCTGGAATTGAAGTAGATCATCAAGTCAAGCGCTATAAACTTCACTGTGATCTTTTCTAAAACCTTGTTTTGGGTAGAGATGATTTGATCTATGGATTAGATGAAATAGAATTAGATTTATA
The DNA here is from genome assembly GCF_019359855.2 of Lolium perenne. Classification (NCBI taxonomy): domain Eukaryota; kingdom Viridiplantae; phylum Streptophyta; class Magnoliopsida; order Poales; family Poaceae; genus Lolium; species Lolium perenne. The sequence goes on along the minus strand of NC_067247.2, from coordinate 242,808,646 downwards.
TCAACACATTCTTTAAGAATCGAAGCCTAACTTATTAACACTTAAAAGTTAGCAACTACCTTTGTGTGTAAATTAATTCACTTCTAAACTTATTACCAAATAAGGTAAACCACAGGGTCTAAAGTGCATAAAAGCCACACATTCTTATTTAAATCATAACTTATTAAGTATATGAAATATCATAAAACTAAATCCATTTACATTACGATTTATAGTTCAAACTATTTGAATAAAACTAACTATGAGTATTTTGAAACTCATATGATCATGCCTTGGTGAAATCAAACCCAACTATCCAAATTTGAGGAATAACCTTCAACCTTGATCTTTTGATCAATATTATAATATAAATCCAATCCAATATGATATAGTGACTCATCCACAATAATAAAACCATCCACAAGATATTTAGTAACAAATGTCACTTGGCTATCCAAAAATAAATCATATGAGAGGATAATGATCTTGCCACATGTGATGAAAATATCTACATGACTTGCTTTCCAAGTTATGCCACCTCATGCTCAAAGGATTGCTATGGATGAGGGCATGACAACCAAGCACCTTACTCACCAAACCAAAACAAGAGTCACCACCTATGTGTCATGATACTAGAGCTTGCCCAAGCCTATAAATAGAGCCACACCCTTCATCCATTTGCTCATCAAGTACCATGATACATGGGAACAAACACATAGAGCCACTCCATGTGAGTTAGTTAGGATCAAGATGAAGAAGCTAGGAGGTGGAGGCATACCACAAGATGCGGTTTATCAGATTTCCTGAAGAACAAGCTACAGAATATTGCAAGGTAGAATTCCTAGGCAAACCATATATTTAGAGGATCATATCATCATATCTTGAGTAGGACCTTAGGCTATTACAAGACATTTAGAAGTGAGAGAGATTATAGATGCTAAACATAGCCATGTCAATCCTAGAGAATTTTAGAGTAGTATTACATCTTACTTGTTTAAACCAACCTATAATCTTGTAGATGAGAGCCATGTTCCATTAGTGAAACATAACCAAAGCTTATGCTCATATTCTAATCCTAGTTGTGCATCACATTGGTGATCACTACTTAAACCCTAAACTACATTTGAATTCCAACCTATGGATTACTTTGGATTATAATTACAACCCTGCCATGCCTCATGCCTATTTAAACTTCAATTAATGAAGCATCACCAAAACCCTACACCCTTTCACATAGGATCCAATTCACATAAAATATTGTTTCCTAACTTGTGCATCATGTATCACAAGTATAGCCCAAGCCATATATACCTAAGCTTAAGTGCCATTTAAGTGAGTAGAGTGAACCAATATTAGATTCTATTTTGCCTTCCAAGGAATTTGTTTAGTGTACCAAATAAAGTAGTGTTTAATAAAATAGAATCACCTTAGCAAGAGAGTTAATCATGATGAGCTTAGGATTCATTTTAAATAATTCAAGTCAGTATTTGCTAAGCAAGATTAGTGAATATAGAGTTTATGCAACCACTCTTCTTAAACCCTGAAAAACCATTATTCACATAAAATCAGGAACCAATCCCATTTCCTTTACCATTTGCTAAACCCTAGCCATAATTAAAATAAATATGAACAATCAATGTTATCAAGCACATTAGCAAACCTAGGCATGTGTTCACCTTGCACATGTTAGAAAAATTCAAACCATTTATATATATCTGGTTCCTAAATTAAAAGGCAATTGAGATAAACACATAAACCATATCTACTTTATTTATACTTCACCAAAGCATCCATATAATCAAATATTAAATATTTGTTTGAACAAAACAAATATGCAGCAAGTAGTACTATCAAGTTCTATTAAGATTCAAATAATTTTGAACCTGCAAAACAAAATAGAAATCAGATCTGAATTCAAATAGAAATATAACATAAAATGAAAACAAAAAATAAAAAGGAAAAATAGAAAATAAAAAGGAAAAACAGAAAAAGAGAAAGGCTCACCTGTCTTACCCTGGTGGACCGTCGCAGCCCAACACCAGCACCAGCCCATGAACCAAGCAGCCCAGTCCAGCCCAGGTTACCCCTTCATCGCTGGCACGAAACAAAAGGGAGGGGCGTCGTCTTCTTCCTTTTCCCTGCAGTCGACACGACGCCGGCGAACCACTGCCACCTCCTCGACGAAGATAAGGACGCCGCCGGACGCCAAAACTCACCCAGAGTCGAGGGGAATTCCATCTGCGTCCACTGCCAGTCGGAGCATCACGATTCCCGCCTGGAAACCCTAACCTAGAACATCGCCGCATCCTGGACGCTCACCGCCAAGCCTCGCCGTCGAACGAGACCGTGTTTGGAGCTATAAGAGGGTCGGAGAGATCGCCACGGCTCGAGAAACCCTAGACCCCCATCCTTATCCTCTCTCGTTTCCTAGTTCTTCCTCTTTCTGCAAGACTCTGTCGCCGGCGACCTCCATGGCGCCGTCGATGGAGGGCACCCCAGGGTCCGTGCAGTGGCTCGTTGGAAGCGCCAGGCCACGTAGAGCATCTTGGTGGAGTAGAGCATCGGGGGAGGCCAAGTCGAGGAAGAATTTCGGCGTTCCCTTTCCGTCGGGTTCGCCGGGAGTTCGTCAATCGCCGTCGTCTCCGCCACCAATCGTCGTCGCCGACCACACCAGCAGGTTCGTGGTGAGTTTGCGCGTCAGTAGGACCTACTCTCGCTTCCTAGCTTGCATCCTATCCCTAGTTTGCGTTTTGGCTGAGCCGCACCGCCGCAGTCGAGGTCGCCGGCATAGCTCCGGGGGTCCTCCGAGTTAAGCGACCACACCATCATACTCAGTGGATCGAGGGGATCCAGAAATTGGTAGTCGCGCGTCCCGGGAGGCCTTAAATCGGCGTCTCCGTCGTGCCCTGCCTCGCCGGCGTTGAGCCGCCGGTAGGGTGACGTGGCCGTGGGGACCCAGGGTCATTTTGACTTGGTCGTTGCCCACGTGGCAATGGACCCAGTCATCGACCCCACGAGTCAGTGAGTGGGGGTAGGGTTAGATCGGTATCTTTAGCATTTTCATTTTATTTCAAATTCCAGAAAATGTCTGAAACTTTGCAAAATTCTAGAAAATTCATATCAACTCAGAAAAATATGAATAATATATCAAAATGCTCACAAAAATAAACTCTATTCAAATAAAATATAAAACAAAAATGTGTGTCAAAATAAAAATTCACTTATTTTTAACCTTATTAATTATGCCTTTTCATTTATTTAAAATGCAAATTGAATTCAATAAATAATTAAGTTTCAAAATTAAATTTTAACTATTCAGTAACTAAGTAAAAGGTTAGGATTAATTTTATTTACCATATTTGCATTAACTTAATTGTTAGTGGTAATTCATAAACCCTAATTTGCAAATTACCATTTATCATTTTCTTTAAACAGTAATAACTCAAGAAAATATTATAAGCCAATATTATTTTGGTAAATCAAAACTTATTTACTTAAACATCTTTAGTTAACAAGTTAATTATTTTAAACCCTAATAACAATTATTAAACCCTGATTCTTAATTAAACCTAAATAAGAATTACTCTAATTATTAAATCTTGTAAAAATTAATAAAATGTTAAACCATTACTAATTTTGATTCAAAGTAATTAGTAACCACAACTCTATTACCAATTATCATTTTAGGAGTTGTGCCATAATTTAGAAACCCTAGTTTTAATTTAAGTAAGACATTGATCTCATTATTTCATGTGTTAATCCATAGTAGTTGCAAACCTAAAACCCTAAGGATTTAACCCATGTGATCATTACACTTTAGTAGTAACTCTAAAACCCTAGTTATGTGTCACATATGATCATGTGAGATTTACTTGACATATAGAACCCTACTTATCAACAATTGAATACATGCTTAGGATCCACTAGCATAAAACCAGGTCACATGAGATTATCATTTCATGTTCCTATTCTTAATTAAAACCTATATGATTCACTAGCATCACTTAGGTATAAACCCTAGCCTGTTACCACTTGTTAGCACCATTGATCATCAATCCTATATACCATACCATTAAGATCAACCTCAATCATCAAACCCTAGTAGAACTATAATGATAAACCCTAATACCAACCTTGTGTAGCAAATCACATCACATGCTCCTATCCAACTAAACCCTACTTAGGAAATGATAAACCACTTAGCTTAGAAACTATTAGTGATTATTTAATGAAGCAAATGAGAAACCATAGTAAGCCCTAATAGCTAATTTATAGAGCCATCTTGATAACCATCCTTTGATATGATGCTTAGAATAAACCATAGCAATAAACCTATCAATACTTACTACATATAAACCCATTCGACTTAAAGAACCCAACTAGTTCCTATTAGTGAACTAAATGAATTCAATAGTAAACCCTAGAAAGCCATAGCTCCTATATATAATAGTTCATATTCTTATTTAACCTGTTCTTCAAAAGTTATTCTTTTGAAGTACAAATTTCAATCAAACCATAGAAGCCATAGTTCTTATTTGAAATACTTCTTAATTCTTAAACAACATGTTCTTCAAAAGTGATTCTTTTGAAGTATAATATAAGTAATCATCAAACATGTTTTGTAGAACCTAAAATTGACAACTGTTCTTTATATATTATTCCACCACTATTCCTTATGTGTAAGATTGTTATGATGTCTTATATCACCTGGTTATGATGCTAATATAAACAAACCCTAATAAGAACCTTGTTTGAGAACCATCCTAAAAGTGCAACACACCCTAAATAAATCTTTATAACTCACTCAATCCTAAATCATCGAGGTTAGGTTACGCTCGGGATGATTGCATCTCATACTATGCATTATAGCATCTTTTCCAGTTCTTTAAACATTGTCCTTACCGGACGATGATGGTATTTCAGAATTTGGAGTTATCACGTATCGAAGCTTTTGCCTGCATAATCTTGCAGTCAAGAAAGGCAAGTTCATCGCTTGCTCATGTCATTTGATTATTTTTATCAAACTATATGCAAAGTACTATACTTATCACTCATGCATTGAAAAGCAAATATTATTTTACAATTATGAATATGACTATGTGGTGGGCAATGGAACCATGGTATGTGTTGATATGGTGGAGGTTCCATTGCAATGGGTTATATCACCCTAGGATTAATTACCAATGCCGTCCAGTGATTCTAGCGCCGTACATATCGCGTTATCCATAAGATCTAAAATTGCTCTGGGAAGTCATTTGTATCTTTTCCCTTCGCACGCCAACGGATCGGAGAGACGGTGGGGTCTTTGGAGGCACTGCCGCAATAGGTTGGGAAATCCTTTTAAATCCCCATCCATTAGTGATGTTAATCTCTTCGATCTATGAGGGATTGTCCGGAGTACACCATGAGTAAAGCCGTATTATCGGGGGAAGTCTACTGGAGGTGTACGGTCGGACAAAAGGGTGGGTTTGCAGGGTCGCGGAGAAGGCAGTGATTGGCTTGGATCTTATACTGGGCCTCACACCAAAGGAAGTGTGGACGGGGACATACTCTCGGCCGGCAACATGGTTAAGATCTCTTGTGGGGTAAAGTAACGCACCTCTGCAGAGGGTATCCATCAGGACTGCCACTCCTCGTTCGGAAGGAAGCTGCGAATGCGGCAGAAAGGAACTCCACGAAGTTCTAGTCAACCCGTGAAGACCGACGGGCATAGTTTTCAGAATAAAATAAACCTTTTGAAGAAATGTTTACAAAAACTTGCATTGGCCTATGACTTTACGGTACGTGGCTGTAGCTAGTGCATGATACACATATTTCCTAATATGAACTTGCTGAGTACGCTCGTACTCATTCTATCTCGTTTGAACCCCCTTCTTAGAGCAATGCACCGAAGGAGAAACTACCGTGGAACTCGAAGACAAAGGAGTCAACTGCAACAAGATGAAGAATCCAATCAAAGAAGTCAATGGAGTCAACTTCCGCATCAACTATTATGGAAACCTAGACTAGTAATAGAAGGGAACCTTTCCCTCATCCTAGCTCCTAAGTAGCTAGAATTCTATAGCAAGCCAAGTAGCTCTTAAACTTGAGTTAGCAATAAGATAGACTACGAGTCGTTCTTCTGGAGCTTTATTTGAAGTTTTACCTCACTGTAAAGTAGGAGGTTGTGTGGATCTTATGTAAACAGTTCATGTGTACTTCTATAGACATACCTTGGACTCGCATATGTTTCTGTTGTACCACTCTGAGGGATGTAATATGAGTGGAACGGTGTTTCACTTGTGTTATGTCAACGACTTGTGTACTACACCATGCAGTGGTACGCTGGGTCACCGCAGCTGGTATCAGAGCAAATGCTTTGACCTAGGATTAAAACCCTTTAAAGGAGACCTATAGGTTTGGTAGTGTCTATAGGAAGTGTTTTAGCTAAGCCAACTACGCTAAACCAACCATTATTTTGACTTGAGATGGGTATTCACTTGAGAATAATCCTGACACACTTGAGTCAATCTTTCTTATCCATCTTTCTTAAGTGAAGTTAGTTAGTTATCTGGCTTCATTCCAAATAATTAGAACACCATTGGAGCTTAAGATAATTGGTGGTAGTAGACCACAGTTGGTATACAACACATGGTAGTCCAAAGAGAGGATACAACCATAAGGAAGATATCCTATTGGAAGAAGTATACCAATATAAGTATTTTTAAGTAAGAGTCATTAAAAACACTAAGATGAATGATGTTAAGTGAGGAATGTAAGATATATAAGGTAGTATATGTCTATGATGAGTCAATCATAGGAGGTAAGGAAGAGTGATAGGAGTTACATGAGTCTACTTTCAATAATAAACTAGGAACTCATATATGATTCACTTGGGAATCCTGGTATGATGGAGTAGAACATCATAAGTACGATAACAAAAGGATGATAAGGAGTAGGATTTAGGGAATAGTTCGAAAGCTTAGGCCTTAAAATCCTAGAAACTGTGTCAAGTATGTTAAAACCATAGTCCTTAATTTAAAGAAGGCTTATTTAGAGCATATCACATAGAGAAATCCTAGAGTTATAGGTGGTATATTCTAAACAATCATGTGTTTAGAGTAGACATGTTAGAACTAATTGTATTATAGGAAGTAGTCCTCAATAGCACATATATTTGGTATATTGTTTTGTTAGCACTTCCAAAGAAAACTAGGTTAACTCCAACTATCCCAGGCCATTTTGTTTCAAGTTTGTCTCATTGCAAATGTGCAATTAAGATAAATGTTGAGACAAATAGTAGAAATTCACGTATTGTGCTAAGTATCACAACCTAAACCTATCTTATGTGGTGTTATATACTACACATCTGATCCTGATGTTTAGGGATGTCTTACCCAACTATTATATTCAGGCATATAAGGATGTGTATTATAAGCACAAAGCTGGATTTTCTTGGATTTTTCTTGAATCTTCATTGATTGACTAGATCCATACATGAAGTTTGACTTTGATATGCAAATGCATGTTGCAATATCAAGCTCTTACTTGATGTTATAGGTCTAGAGGGTAAAGGTATTCGTGTGAGGAAGTGACGAATTATGAAGATTTTTGGAAGACAAGATGAAGGTTCACTAAAAGAAGGAAGTAAAGTTGTGGGAAGCAACCACAACAATCAGAAGGGAGGACCAATTATAACTCACTTCTATCCTTAATCGAGGAGTACTTCAACATGGAAGTATCACGGAAGTTAGAAAAATAGTGAATATGGAGTAGTAGAAGTAGAGCTATATTCATTATGGAAGAAGGGAATGCAAGTGAAGTCACTTACAATACTATTTTCATAGTGTCAACAAGTGGTTTTCTTGCAAAACAAACCCTGGAAGAAGGAAGATAGACAAGTGAAGTCGCAGTTGGTATAATAAGACCGTAGCTGATATAGGATAATCATGAAGAGAAGGTATGTGAAGTGAGGTATATCCTAACCAAAACTATGTAAGTAGCCACAGCTGGTAGGTAGATATTGCCTAAAACCATAACATAGTCACAGCTGGTATCCAATAAGCCACATCTGGTGCTAGATAATCTGCAGCTGGTACCAGATAGCCCACAGCTGATATCAAGTAAGCCATATCTCGTGTTAGATAATCTGCAGCTGGTAACAAATAATCCGCCACTTAATCGTTCTTTCACTCTAAAGGAAAGGGGATTCCGCAGCTAGTATTTCACAGCTGGTATTCCATAGCTGGTAAATATTTAGTCGGAGGATTCATAATGGATACCCACAACTGTGTGGATACACCACAAAGAATTCTTCGTGAGACTTTAGAAAGGTACAAAATATAAACCAGACTTAAACCAATTACCTAACCTTGGAGTTTAATGATTAGAAGAAAGGAAGTTAGAAGATCATTAGTAAACTCCAAGGGGGAGAGGAAGGCTGAAGGAGAAGTATTAAAATATAATATTCGAAGTATGATGGACCAAGAAGAAGGTCTGAAATGAGAAAAAGTACGATCTTATTTTTATAAGGTTGTTGGGAAACTACCCATATAAAAGTACTTTCAGGAGGTTGTCAGACCAGAAGCCGAGGTTCATATCTCGAGGAAGTAAGGGTTAGACCTTAACTTGAGTGGGTAATTGAAATTACTCAAAACCAAGAGAACTTAAGTAAGCTTAAGAAAATGAAGTTGGAAGAAGAAGTTATCGGAGGACAATCAAAGCCTAAGAAGATACTATACAAAGGACTTTGACCCTACTAAAACATAAGCCTATTAAAAAGATTCCTTTCATGGAACCTAAAGAAACCAAAAGAAGAATAACTAGCATAAACTAGAAGCCATGATTGGATGGATTAAATGAGTCTAATCCATTCGTAGGAATAAACCACTAGGACCATACCTATTGTAAATACCTTACCAAGTACCATTACTTTCGTTAGGGTAGTAAGGGAAAACAATACCATACTTTAAATGAATCTTTTAGATTTAAGGCTTGGACATCGCAGCTGGTACACCATAGTGCCATATTACATCGCAGCTGGATTACCACAGCTGGTAAAACCAAGCTTTGAGTACCCAAATAGGAAGGTGTCACCACAACCATTAGTAAAGTCCCTTAACACCATAAGATGTCCTAATCCAAGGATCTTTGGAGAGAAAGCCTATAAATTTAGAGTGTTGGAAGAAATCATAGAATTAAAGAAAGTATCAGTGCCAGACATCAGAAGACTACATGAAGGATCTGGACTAGGGATATATTCAATTATATCTAATGTGATCACCATGGAGTTGAAGGATGGTGATCTGTTCAAGTCCGTTCCACATTCCGAAACATGAGAGCGTTCGAACTTCGGGACGAAGTTCAGTTTAAGGGGGAGAGGCTGTAATATCCCAGGTTTAGAGGCAATAAAATGAGAGAACACCAAAGTGTGCATTGCATTCATGCATAGAAAATTCGGGGAATTTTCGCGCTTTCAAATAAAACTTACCACAGTAACTGAAGTTTCACTTGACTTGCTGGAATTGAAGTAGATCATCAAGTCAAGCGCTATAAACTTCACTGTGATCTTTTCTAAAACCTTGTTTTGGGTAGAGATGATTTGATCTATGGATTAGATGAAATAGAATTAGATTTATATCAACACATTCTTTAAGAATCGAAGCCTAACTTATTAACACTTAAAAGTTAGCAACTACCTTTGTGTGTAAATTAATTCACTTCTAAACTTATTACCAAATAAGGTAAACCACAGGGTCTAAAGTGCATAAAAGCCATACATTCTTATTTAAATCATAACTTATTAAGTATATGAAATATCATAAAACTAAATCCATTTACATTACGATTTATAGTTCAAACTATTTGAATAAAACTAACTATGAGTATTTTGAAACTCATATGATCATGCCTTGGTGAAATCAAACCCAACTATCCAAATTTGAGGAATAACCTTCAACCTTGATCTTTTGATCAATATTATAATATAAATCCAATCCAATATGATATAGTGACTCATCCACAATAATAAAACCATCCACAAGATATTTAGTAACAAATGTCACTTGGCTATCCAAAAATAAATCATATGAGAGGATAATGATCTTGCCACATGTGATGAAAATATCTACATGACTTGCTTTCCAAGTTATGCCACCTCATGCTCAAAGGATTGCTATGGATGAGGGCATGACAACCAAGCACCTTACTCACCAAACCAAAACAAGAGTCACCACCTATGTGTCATGATACTAGAGCTTGCCCAAGCCTATAAATAGAGCCACACCCTTCATCCATTTGCTCATCAAGTACCATGATACATGGGAACAAACACATAGAGCCACTCCATGTGAGTTAGTTAGGATCAAGATGAAGAAGCTAGGAGGTGGAGGCATACCACAAGATGCAGGTTTATCAGATTTCCTGAAGAACAAGCTACAGAATATTGCAAGGTAGAATTCCTAGGCAAACCATATATTTAGAGGATCATATCATCATATCTTGAGTAGGACCTTAGGCTATTACAAGACATTTAGAAGTGAGAGAGATTATAGATGCTAAACATAGCCATGTCAATCCTAGAGAATTTTAGAGTAGTATTACATCTTACTTGTTTAAACCAACCTATAATCTTGTAGATGAGAGCCATGTTCCATTAGTGAAACATAACCAAAGCTTATGCTCATATTCTAATCCTAGTTGTGCATCACATTGGTGATCACTACTTAAACCCTAAACTACATTTGAATTCCAACCCATGGATTACTTTGGATTATAATTACAACCCTGCCATGCCTCATGCCTATTTAAACTTCAATTAATGAAGCATCACCAAAACCCTACACCCTTTCACATAGGATCCAATTCACATAAAATATTGTTTCCTAACTTGTGCATCATGTATCACAAGTATAGCCCAAGCCATATATACCTAAGCTTAAGTGCCATTTAAGTGAGTAGAGTGAACCAATATTAGATTCTATTTTGCCTTCCAAGGAATTTGTTTAGTGTACCAAATAAAGTAGTGTTTAATAAAATAGAATCACCTTAGCAAGAGAGTTAATCATGATGAGCTTAGGATTCATTTTAAATAATTCAAGTCAGTATTTGCTAAGCAAGATTAGTGAATATAGAGTTTATGCAACCACTCTTCTTAAACCCTGAAAAACCATTATTCACATAAAATCAGGAACCAATCCCATTTCCTTTACCATTTGCTAAACCCTAGCCATAATTAAAATAAATATGAACAATCAATGTTATCAAGCACATTAGCAAACCTAGGCATGTGTTCACCTTGCACATGTTAGAAAAATTCAAACCATTTATATATATCTGGTTCCTAAATTAAAAGGCAATTGAGATAAACACATAAACCATATCTACTTTATTTATACTTCACCAAAGCATCCATATAATCAAATATTAAATATTTGTTTGAACAAAACAAATATGCAGCAAGTAGTACTATCAAGTTCTATTAAGATTCAAATAATTTTGAACCTGCAAAACAAAATAGAAATCAGATCTGAATTCAAATAGAAATATAACATAAAATGAAAACAGAAAATAAAAAGGAAAAATAGAAAATAAAAAGGAAAAACAGAAAAAGAGAAAGGCTCATCTGTCTTACCCTGGTGGACCGTCGCAGCCCAACACCAGCCCCAGCCCATGAACCAAGTAGCCCAGTCCAGCCCAGGTTACCCCTTCGTCGCTGGCACGAAACAAAAGGGAGGGGCGTCGTCTTCTTCCTCTTCCCTGCAGTCGACACGACGCCGGCGAACCACTGCCACCTCCTCGACGAAGATAAGGACGCCGCCGGACGCCAAAACTCACCCAGAGTCAAGGGGAATTCCATCTGCGTCCACTGCCAGTCGGAGCATCACGATTCCCGCCTGGAAACCCTAACCTAGAACATCGCCTCATCCTGGACGCTCACCGCCAAGCCTCGCCGTCGAACGAGACCGTGTTTGGAGCTATAAGAGGGTCGGAGAGATCGCCACGGCTCGAGAAACCCTAGACCCCCATCCTTATCCTCTCTCGTTTCCTAGTTCTTCCTCTTTCTGCAAGACTCTATCGCCGGCGACCTCCATGGCGCCGTCGATGGAGGGCACCCCAGGGTTCGTGCAGTGGCTCGTTGGAAGCGCCAGGCCACGTAGAGCATCTTGGTGGAGTAGAGCATCGGGGGAGGCCAAGTCGAGGAAGAATTTCAGCGTTCCCTTTCCGTCGGGTTCGCCGGGAGTTCGTCAATCGCCGTCGTCTCCGCCACCAATCGTCGTCGCCGACCACACCAGCAGGTTCGCGGTGAGTTTGCGCGTCAGTAGGACCTACTCTCGCTTCCTAGCTTGCATCCTATCCCTAGTTTGCGTTTTGGCTGAGCCGCACCGCCGCAGTCGAGGTCGCCGGCGTAGCTCCGGGGGTCCTCCGAGTTAAGCGACCACACCATCATACTCAGTGGATCGAGGGGATCCAGAAATTGGTAGTCGCGCGTCCCGGGAGGCCTTAAATCGGCGTCTCCGTCGTGCCCTGCCTCGCCGGCGTTGAGCCGCCGGTAGGGTGACGTGGCCGTGGGGACCCAGGGTCATTTTGACTTGGTCGTTGCCCGCGTGGCAATGGACCCAGTCATCGACCCCACGAGTCAGTGAGTGGGGGTAGGGTTAGATCGGTATCTTTAGCATTTTCATTTTATTTCAAATTCCAGAAAATGTCTGAAACTTTGCAAAATTCTAGAAAATTCATATCAACTCAGAAAAATATGAATAATATATCAAAATGCTCACAAAAATAAACTCTATTCAAATAAAATATAAAACAAAAATGTGTGTCAAAATAAAAATTCACTTATTTTTAACCTTATTAATTATGCCTTTTCATTTATTTAAAATGCAAATTGAATTCAATAAATAATTAAGTTTCAAAATTAAATTTTAACTATTCAGTAACTAAGTAAAAGGTTAGAATTAATTTTATTTACCATATTTGCATTAACTTAATTGTTAGTGGTAATTCATAAACCCTAATTTGCAAATTACCATTTATCATTTTCTTTAAACAGTAATAACTCAAGAAAATATTATAAGCCAATATTATTTTGGTAAATCAAAACTTATTTACTTAAACATCTTTAGTTAACAAGTTAATTATTTTAAACCCTAATAACAATTATTAAACCCTGATTCTTAATTAAACCTAAATAAGAATTACTCTAATTATTAAATCTTGTAAAAATTAATAAAATGTTAAACCATTACTAATTTTGATTCAAAGTAATTAGTAACCACAACTCTATTACCAATTATCATTTTAGGAGTTGTGCCGTAATTTAGAAACCCTAGTTTTAATTTAAGTAAGACATTGATCTCATTATTTCATGTGTTAATCCATAGTAGTTGCAAACCTAAAACCCTAAGGATTTAACCCATGTGATCATTACACTTTAGTAGTAACTCTAAAACCCTAGTTATGTGTCACATATGATCATGTGAGATTTACTTGACATATAGAACCCTACTTATCAACAATTGAATACATGCTTAGGATCCACTAGCATAAAACCAGGTCACATGAGATTATCATTTCATGTTCCTATTCTTAATTAAAACCTATATGATTCACTAGCATCACTTAGGTATAAACCCTAGCCTGTTACCACTTGTTAGCACCATTGATCATCAATCCTATATACCATACCATTAAGATCAACCTCAATCATCAAACCCTAGTAGAACTATAATGATAAACCCTAATACCAACCTTGTGTAGCAAATCACATCACATGCTCCTATCCAACTAAACCCTACTTAGGAAATGATAAACCACTTAGCTTAGAAACTATTACTGATTATTTAGTGAAGCAAATGAGAAACCATAGTAAGCCCTAATAGCTAATTTATAGAACCATCTTGATAACCATCCTTTGATATGATGCTTAGAATAAACCATAGCAATAAACCTATCAATACTTACTACATATAAACCCATTCGACTTAAAGAACCCAACTAGTTCCTATTAGTGAACTAAATGAATTCAATAGTAAACCCTAGAAAGCCATAGCTCCTATATATAATAGTTCATATTCTTATTTAACCTGTTCTTCAAAAGTTATTCTTTTGAAGTACAAATTTCAATCAAACCATAGAAGCCATAGTTCTTATTTGAAATACTTCTTAATTCTTAAACAACATGTTCTTCAAAAGTGATTCTTTTGAAGTATAATATAAGTAATCATCAAACATGTTTTGTAGAACCTAAAATTGACAACTGTTCTTTATATATTATTCCACCACTATTCCTTATGTGTAAGATTGTTATGATGTCTTATATCACCTGGTTATGATGCTAATATAAACAAACCCTAATAAGAACCTTGTTTGAGAACCATCCTAAAAGTGCAACACACCCTAAATAAATCTTTATAACTCACTCAATCCTAAATCATCGAGGTTAGGTTACGCTCGGGACGATTGCATCTCATACTATGCATTATAGCATCTTTTCCAGTTCTTTAAACATTGTCCTTACCGGACGATGATGGTATTTCAGAATTTGGAGTTATCACGTATCGAAGCTTTTGCCTGCATAATCTTGCAGTCAAGAAAGGCAAGTTCATCGCTTGCTCATGTCATTTGATTATTTTTATCAAACTATATGCAAAGTACTATACTTATCACTCATGCATTGAAAAGCAAATATTATTTTACAATTATGAATATGACTATGTGGTGGGCAATGGAACCATGGTATGTGTTGATATGGTGGAGGTTCCATTGCAATGGGTTATATCACCCTAGGATTAATTACCAATGCCGTCCAGTGATTCTAGCGCCGTACATATCGCTTTATCCATAAGATCTATAATGGCTCTGGGGAAGTCAGCTGTATCTTTTCCCTTCTGCACGCCAACGGATCGGAGAGACGGTGGGGTGCTGGAGGCACTGCCGCAATAGGTTGGGAAATCCTTTTAAATCCCCATCCATTAGTGATGTTAATCTCTTCGATCTATGAGGGATTGTCTGGAGTACACCATGAGTAAAGCCGTATTATCGGGGGAAGTCTACTGGAGGTGTACGGTCGGACAAAAGGGTGGGTTTGCAGGGTCGCGGAGAAGGCAGTGATTGGCTTGGATCTTATACTGGACCTCACACCAAAGGAAGTGTGGACGGGGACATACTCTCGGCCGGCAACATGGTTAAGATCTCTTGTGGGGTAAAGTAACGCACCTCTGCAGAGGGTATCAAGAATTGTGACTGTCACTCCCTGTTCCGGGAAGGGAATCGCGAACGCGGGCAGAAAGGAACTCCACGAAGTTCTAGTCAACCTGTGAAGACTGACGGGCATAGTTTTCAGAATAAAATAAACCTTTTGAAGAAATGTTTACAAAAACTTGCATTGGCCTATGACTTTCTGGTCTGTGGCTGTAGCTAGTGCATGATACACATATTTCCTAATATGAACTTGCTGAGTACGCTCGTACTCATTCTATCTCGTTTGAACCCCCTTCTTAGAGCAATGCACCGAAGGAGAAACTACCGTGGAACTCGAAGACAAAGGAGTCAACTGCAACAAGATGAAGAATCCAATCAAAGAAGTCAATGGAGTCAACTTCCGCATCAACTATTATGGAAACCTAGACTAGTAATAGAAGGGAACCTTTCCCTCATCCTAGCTCCTAAGTAGCTAGAATTCTATAGCAAGCCAAGTAGCTCTTAAACTTGAGTTAGCAATAAGATAGACTACGAGTCGTTCTTCTGGAGCTTTATTTGAAGTTTTACCTCACTGTAAAGTAGGAGGTTGTGTGGATCTTATGTAAACAGTTCATGTGTACTTCTATAGACATACCTTGGACTCGCATATGTTTCTGTTGTACCACTCTGAGGGATGTAATATGAGTGGAACGGTGTTTCACTTGTGTTATGTCAACGACTTGTGTACTACACCATGCAGTGGTACGCTGGGTCACCGCAAACCATGAGCGATCTCTCTTGGCCATCGGACACTGACGGCGAGGGGAAGCCGCCTGGATGGCGCCATTGGTGGGATAAAGCTGCATCGTCCAGCAGCGACGATTCCCCCCCGCCGGCCAGCGAGGACGAATGGGATGACGACGAGGAGGAGGACGCATGGGATGACGACGAGGAGGAGGACGAAGAGGCCAAGGAGCAGGCCGAGGAAGAGGCTGAGGAAGAGGAGGAGGAGCAGCAGGAGGAGGACGACGAAGAGGCTGAGGACACTGACGAGGAGGAGGACTCAACTTCCTCCGACGAGGAGGTGACGAGCCGGAAGCGTCGCCGCCACGACGATGAGGCGGGGCCATGTAGGAAGAAGAAGTAGTTTAAGTTTGTTTTAAAGTTTTTATATGTAATTTTTAGGTTTATTCGAATTATATTCGAAATATATATAATCTATCTATGTTGCACCACTTGAGAGTTCAAAGCTTTCGTTCGACGAGGGTATTGCCGTAGATCGGGAAGACGAGGGTATTGCCGTAGATTGGGAAGACGAGGGTATTGCCGTACAAACCCAGGCCATTGTCGCCGACAAGTTGGGGCCACGCGCGATTTCGTTTCGTCCGGACTCCCCGAGCGCTCCCCGGGGGGCCGGGGATGGCGTGGGATCGCCGGATGAATTTAGGCCCAAATCCGGACGAAAACGAGGAACCGGGGGCGCGACTGGGCCGAATTACGCCGTCCGGATGAAAAAAACGTCGTTCGGGGGCCTCGTCGGGGAGACGAGTGGAGATGCTCTAACATACAACGGTGCATCAAACCTTTTTTGATCTAAGCGCAACCTATTTGTTGCCGGCTATCGAGGGGGTGAAGGAGTAGAACTTTGTGCTCTTGGGCCTGCGCTTTTTCCAACCTAATGCTAGACACAACCAGAGAGAAATTTAGAAAATTCGTTAGCAACATCAAAGGATGTGTAACACTTACCCAATGGATCGTCAGCTTTGGTTGCATGTCGTCTCTGATACTCTCGTGAAACAAAAAAACTTTCAAAGTGAAAAGTTCTTCTGGCATATTTACAAGTTTGAAAAAGTTTTTTGAAGCAATTCTGAACTTTTTCAATCATATATCCCAAGAGCTTGCAAAATCAGAATGCAGAATTTCTTTTGTTATGGGCTACGTAAAAATGAAAAAAATCTAATATTTTTTGAGATTTGAAAATGTGAAATTCATATCCATATTTTTGTATTTTTTGGAAGGTACAACCACATCTCAAGAATTGGACTCTTGTGTGATCTCACTGATGTTAACCATGTACATTCTAGCTAAACGTGATTTCTTTAAGCGAAAAAAAAATATGTGGACATACATCTTATCTTATCTGCATTCTCATTCTATCTATTTGTAGCCTCAAATTCTAATTCAGATATAAACTAGTCCTAGCCGGCTAGCCCAAATGTTCTTATATTGTGCTAGCCATATTCCCTCACGCCAGAAGATATTGTAAACTAGTTTGTTTTTTCAGAATGGGGGCAAAATATTTGTAAGGAGATTCTTTGCTATCCTTGGCGTTAGTTGGGACACACCAACATCGGTGCTGTTATATATGTCTGCTCCGATCATCACAGCCATTAGGTAATATACTATTGATTATTAAGCTATATATGATGTATAGACATCCTAATTTGCCGGCCAGAAGCAAGCAACTGGATCTTTGTTTTCTGATTTCGTCAATCATCTTCAGACACAAGATTGCTGAAATATACAGTAGCCGTGTTAGCCCATCAATACTAAACACATGAGGAACACCATGTCTAGTCACGGGTTACTTCTGATTTCTTCCTGTAAACTAATCCTGAACATTGACTTGCGGTGCAAGGTACGTGTAAAGGCTCCAGTTCTCTGCAATAGTAAAAGTATCCCTGTCTGTTTCCTTGGATGTCAATGTTAAAGGCTCTACAATTATTGTTCAGCTACAGAGATATACAGCAAAATATCGATGTAACTATCAGTACGTAGATTCATAAGTCGTTGCAACTTTTCTCTGCCATGGATTACACGTATGGCCAAACTAATGAATCGTGTTTCAAGTTCTCTGCAATCATTGTAAATTTGTAGCTAGCACAATGTTGCGAAGACAGTGCGTCATTAGCGTGTACATGTGTGCATGATCCAGTCTTTGCAGAAGAATGGATTTTTGTTATGAGTAAGAAGAGGGGTCAAGGTCCAAAGTCCAAACAAGCTGCTCACTGATCGCAGTCAAGATCGTTTTTAGGGGAGAAGAAAGAGTATAATTAGTTACCCATGCTTCGCACTATTTCACACTGAATGGGTAGCTACGGCAAGACTGAAGCTCACGAGTCTCAGGATTACTATTATCCGAATTGAACGAATCCCGCCTCGATTAATTAGCTGGTGGCTGAAACTTGAAAACCAAATTAAGGGGTTACTTTGGCGTTAGGATGGCAATGGGCAGGGTATGGACATGGTAGAGCAATATCATACCCATATTCGTATAGTTAATGGGTACAAACTTCTACCTATACCCATATCCATGGGTATAAAATTTTACTTATACTCATACCTGGCCGATACCCGTACCCATTGGGCACCCGGTGGATACATAAAATTATACAAAGTCACTCATAATTTTACATTCATTGATAACATTTATTTATTAAAAAGTGAATTATCTCAACTCAATAACAGGCAGTTGCGTACATAACTATTAACAAAATATAAAAATCACATTTTCATATTCTAACTAACTCATAAGTCAACAAAAGTAGATGTGTTCCGTAAAAAATTGACGAGAAACAGGCAAGATATGGGTATACCCACGGGTACAAGATTATACCCGTGCCCTACCCATGATTTAATGGGTAGACTATGGGTACTACCCATGATCATAAAAGTGTACCGATACCTTGTCGATGCGGGTACGGTACCCATAGGTACCCGTACCCGATGGTAAAATTGTCATCCTTACTCTGGTGTGCAATTTCACACCATGAATTCAGAAGGAATAGCATTGAGATGTTTGTTAGTGGAGTGCTTTGTTTTCTTGGCAATTAATCCCCCGTAAGTGCCAACTGAATTTGAGTTGCCTTGATGCAAATTCTTTTTTTTTTGAACGAGGAGTGGCCCGAAGGGCCTAGAAGCTTTCATTAATTCCAAACGGAGGAGGTACAAATATTACAGAGGACCCCATAAGATCAGCGAAATAAAATAGTTCCCCAGCATTTACAGAAAAGACCTCACTGAGAAATGTAGAATTGCAATCCGATCCTTCTCTTTCTCCGTCGTCGAGCCGGAGGTGAGCTACGCCGCCGTCATGCTCAGAGGCGGGGACAAAACCACTTGCCTCTAAGCAGCCGTAGTATGCGGCTCCACACCTCATGAAGGGCCTCACAAAGGAGGTTGATTCGCCGGGTTTCCTCTCCGGCTTTTGGATAGGCCAAGGGATGGCCTTGGATGTCAGACGGCTTCCATCCGCCGCTGAGAAGATGCTCCAGTAAATAGCTTCCCAACTCCAGAGTTGCTTGGCCCTGCTGGAAGCAGAGGAATCTTCGCCAGCACCGGCGGTGCAAAACAACCCACCATCGAACTCCCCATTCCTGCCACGGATAGGAGGAGATGGGCGAAGAAAACAGGGCTGGAGAAGAACCTGAGATGCTCGAAGCTGCAACCAAGATCCGAACCACCACCTTGCAGATGCTGAGGAAGAGAGGCAGCATCCCTTCCACTCCTCGCCACCACGGCCGGCCAGCGGAGGAAGCTCCTTCCTTTTCTTACACACAACAAGGTAAGCGCGCTTATGACTCTGGGTCCTCGGCTCCAGAGGAGCATCAGCCGCCTTCCACCTTGGAAGCCCGGCGAACTCTTCTTTCGTCGACCGCCTGCCGTTGCGCCGATGCGGCAGAGCGGATGACCCCCGACCTCCTCTCTCTGCAGCAGCACCACTGCTCGTTCTTGTTAAGCTTCATGCACTAGCCACAACACCCCCACTCGCGTGTGACGGGCGAAGAGAAAGTCAACACGTGAAAGAAGAAGAGCACACCGAAACAGCGGTGGCTATAGAGGGGGGCAACAACAATTTTTAGGCTTAATTGTGAAAACCATGTGAAAGCCAGGATTTTAACTCAAGACCTGGGGCTCTGATACCATGTTAAGCTTCATGCACTAGCCACTTGAACCAAAAGTCCGAACTGATGGAAAGGGCTAGGCAATCCACATATACACTTCACAACAGTTCTCTTCCTTCCCTCGCCGCCACGGCAGGCCGAAAGAAGAGAAAAAGGAAGGGCACCGCCCCAGAAGAGAATCGATCCGCTGACCTTATTTGTGGAGATCCCCGGAGCCAGGGTGGCCGTCGCCGTCTCCGACCGTCGGAGAAGAGGAGGAAGCCACCACTTCCGGATGCACCAGATCTGGCCAGGAAGATCTGATACCCTACTCCAAACTACAGACACTTGGCCAAAAAACCTAAATCTACCCCTAATATCTACTCCGGCGCGTCGCCCTCCCCATCTCCGGCCGGCAAAGCCGCCGGAGAAGGGTTGGGTTCGGCCCGGCAGGCAGGGCTTCGCGAGCAGAGGAGGGGAGGTGGAGAGAGAGAGGTTGTTTTTGGGTTTTGCTTCTTTGACGCAAATTCTGACGCTCAGGTGCAGAAAAAAGAGAAACATTCTGAAGTTTGATGTGCATCTGCGTACGGTCAGTAGCTCAACGCGAATACGAAACAGATGATGCATGCATAGAAAACGAGACAACTGTGAGAACACGTTCAGAAAGGTGTAGCAACTTTAGGGAGAAGTCGTGAGTTTAGTCTTCAGAAGAAAAATCACTCAACGTATCGCGAGGAAGCCAACAGGTAAAACGAAGATATGAAACAGGTATCTGCGGTATGAATATGAGGACTATTATGGTGAGATTGTTGTACTCCGTATTAGTTAAGCGTGCATGCATATACACTATCTCGTCGCATCTTCCATCTGGGATGACCAGCAGTGCTCCCATGGACAAGTGTGCGTTCGGGGCATACTTGACAAGCAGCAAGAGGCCAAATTAAACAAAGAAACGAGACTGATTATCCGAGAAGCAACTGCCCCTCTGTCGCGCTCATACCAGCGATGCCGGTGGTCACGCGTGTCAATTTTCGTGTCGGGGCTGGAGACTAATTCATGGATAGGCTATTAGAACCGTAGCTTAACCTCTCGTCTCGTGACTGCTGTGGTCCATGTTGTCTGTACGTGATTATTATATTTTAATGGGTTGCAGTTTGTGGCAAATGTTGTTGTTTAAGAGAACGTGTAGTTGTTTGTAGCATGCTATTGTCTGTAATTTGTTGTTGTTTATAAATTATGTTACAACTAGAGGTACTCTCTCAGTCCATAAATAGATGTTTAAGGTTTGTCTAAACTTGAATGTATCTAGACACTAAATAGCGTCTAGATACATCTAGATTTAGACTAGTCACAGTGGGAGTAACATAGAGTACTAACATGCATATGTTTTCATCTATGCTACTATTTTCATAGTGGTGAATAACATATATATATGATACCATGTAAACTCATATTCTTTTTATGTTTTAGACTCATCTTGTCTTGAGAAGTGTGATGTTATGATTTTTTTCGAAATGGGAGTATCGCCCAGCATCTCCAAAAGTGATGCACATGGCTGTTTTTTATTAACCAAGTTCGAAGTATCAAAGTTTTACAACTCACTTATCAACTAAGGTTTCAGCATAAATCAGCCACTTAAGAAAGATTACAGGATGCTTTATTTCTTCTAAATATCACCAAGTCTCTTAGTGTGCAACCAGCCATTCTGGCTGAAGATAGCCTGAACGACCGCCATCAAGCGATTGCATCCAGTATCCATACGCCCCTTTGCTCCGGTGGCAGGAGGTAAAACCACATGTGGATCGAAGAAGCGGCAATGTGGATAACTTGCAAAAAAAATTGGTTCTGAACATCTGTTAAAAACAACCTCGTTTCGGCAATTCCAAATTGCCCACACTAAAGCGCAAACCCCTACACGGATCCGAGCTTTTGTTTGTTTGTCTATCCCATTCAACCAATTTCCTAAAAGATTATTGATACTTGTGGGAGGAGGTATGTTATAAGTGAAATGAACAACTCGCCAAACAAGACGTGAAAAAAGAGCAGGATATCAAAAGGTGGTCAATTGTCTCCTGAGAACCACAAAACACACATTTAGTACATCCTGTACAATGTATTTTCGCAAGATTATCCTTCCATAAGATCACCTTGTTATAAAGAAACCACATAAAAATCCTTTTTTTAGTGGAACCTTTATTTTCCATGAGTACTTTTTAAGAAATATTGCATGTCCATTCATACAATCGGCATACATGGATTTAACTATAAAAAGTCATGTAGTAGTAAGGTACCATTTAAATCTATTCGGTTCATCATTTAAATGAATATTCATTAGCCTTGTTACCAAATGTATCCAAGCATCTCATTTCTCCCCGACTAAATTTTTATTAAACCTGGATTTTGAGAGAGTTCATCAACAACTAAAACCTCTTTAGTCCTGACTATGTTATATAAAGTTGGGTATTGATTTGCTAATGAAGTATCCCCAAGCCAAGTGTCTTCCCAAAATCGGGTCCCTGTGCCATCCCCAACACAAAAAGACCCACGATTAAAAAAATCATTCTTAACCCGCATTAATCCTTTCCAAAAAGGCGAAATAGTTGGTCTTTCTTGAACTTGGGAAATCGGTTCGCCACGGAGGTATTTATTAGAAAGTAGTTCATGACATACTCCTTCCTTTGAGAGAAGTTTAAATAACAATTTGCTAAGGAGGCACTTATTCTTAATATCTAATACCTCAATACCTAGACCTTCTTGGTCTTTTGGTCGACAAATAATGTTCCATTTAGTAAGTATGTACTTCTTTTTGAGCTCATCGCTTTGCCAGAAGAAACGAGACATGTAATAATCCAATCTCCTCCGAACACCCTTCGGTATTTCAAAAAAAAAATAGTAGGAACATAGGTAGGCTTGTTAAAACTGAGTTAATTAGGACTAATATATCCCCATAGGAGAGTAATTTTCCTAATGATGAAGCAAGTTTTTTTTCGAACCAATCTTCTACCGGTTTCCATTATTTATCAAGAAATTTCCTATAAATTAATAGGAATGCCTAGGTACATAAAGGGGAGAGTGCCTATTTCACCACCAAATATTGTTCTCTAGTCATTCTCATCGTCTTTGGCCTTACCAAAACAGTATAACTCGCTCTTATGAAAATTATTTTTTGAACCAGATATTTCCTCAAACATAGCTAAAATCAACTTCATATTGACGGCTTTTGCTAAGTCATGTTCCATGAACAGAATAGCATCATCCCCATATTGAAGTATTGAAATACCACCATCTACTAAATGAGGCACTAAACCTCCAACTTGTCCACCCTATTTTGCCTCTGCAATGAGAATAGCAAGCATATCAGCAACAATGTTGAAAAGAATATGGCATAAAGGATCACCTTGCCTAAGGCCTTTTAGCGTCTGAAAGTAGTGTGTCCAATATCATCATTAACTTTGATGCCTACACTTCCTCTCTATACGAATCTGGCAATCCAGTCGCAACAAATAGGCGGGAAGCCTTTCATTCGTAAAGCTTGCTGAAGAAAGTCCCATTATAATTTATCATAAGCTTTTTCGTAATCAATTTTAAAAAGGACACCATCCATTTTCTTCCTATGAAGTTCATGAATAGTCTCGTGTAAAATCACCACACCCTCTAAAATGTTTCTACCTGGTATAAAAGCCGATTGTGTTGGTCTAATCACTTTGTGTGCAATCACAGTTGCTCTATTAGTGTTGACCTTAGTAAAGTTTGAAACTAACATTTAAAAGATAAATGGGCCTATATTTCTCAATTTTACTTGCATCTTCCTTTTTGGGTAGTAACGTTATGCGTCCAAAATTGAGTTTGTATATATGATGTTATGGTAACATGGTTAGTTACCACCTCACTCTCTTTCTTCATTTGTTATCATGCCATGTCACAAAAATGTATTGAGATGTGTGATGTTACTCCCACTATAAGCAGTTTTAGAAAAAATCAGACCGTCTATTTATGAATAGGGGTAGTACGATAATTTCAGATGAGAAACTAAATGCTTCAAGGATAATAAGATAACCATGCAATAACATGGATAATATATGGGGTGCAGTCAGGAATGCAACCTGTCACGGACACGGCGAACTCATTTTAAACTGAGTTGGATTAGATTGGAAGCCTTTGCCGTGCTCGACCTCCTCTCTCTTTTTCTTTGTCTTTGGCTATTCACCCTTTATCTTTTTCTTTAGCGGTTCACATATATATATTATTTTCTAAATGTTGGTTTCGTTAGTTCAAAGTTAAACTCATTTCGAGCCATCCATCTAAGAAAGATTGCTGACAGCATGGAAGTTGATTGAGTGACTTGTTTGATCCACGATTTGCCACATTGATGAAGCTGCAGTTTGGTCGCACACTTTAGAGGCATGTTTGGTTCCTCTAACGTTTTTTATATGTCGAGATTTTCTCCCTATAGATATGATGGACTGGGCTAAACCCAAATCATGTTCTGCATCTAGCTTGAACGCCAACAAGCTCATTTGCGCATTGTGGCGGAAAAAACGCACGACGTTTGGTCGGTTGTTTTAGGCTAGGAGGAAATAGAGAGGAGTGTTTGCTTACATGCATAACGGACGGGTAGGATAACCTGTTCCCGAGGGGTGAGGATAACAACACATAATAAGAAGCACATCAAAATAGCACAACACATAATAAGAAGCACACCGAAATAACACAACACATAACATAAGTACTTGAATATAGCATAAGACGGTAATAGCTAGTTCAGGACACGAAGGTAAGTACCAAGTTCAGGACAAGACACTAACAACAAGTTCAGGACACGATGGTAACGCACTTCACTATTCCATCATAGCAAGGGCTGGATCATGCCGTGTGCACTTCTTCACGATCCCGGTCATGGAGTAGTCTTTGTAGGCATCGCACATGAACTCTTTGAAGGTCATGAAGTAACCGACCTTGATTTCGTGAGCTATTGCAAATCCAGTCTAGCCTTGATCCATGGAATCTTTTCATTTACTTCTCTCAGCTAGATCATCCATGAGCAGTCGGTGTTGGTATTCAACACAATGGTCCTGGGGACATTGCCAATGTACTGCATGGAGCCTTCAGGAATTGACAATAGTTCTAGGCCAGGTGACATGACGACCTTGGTAAAATGGGTTGGACCAGCATCGTCATGAAAGTTCCCTAGCTTCACAGGCCTTCCCATCGGCATCTTCCTGGCGCTGCCTTCTGCAGCTGTGTTGGAGCTCACTTGTCCTAGATTAGGGACACCAGCAGCATCCATGGAACACTGCCACAGAAAAAACCCAATTGCAGAACATAAGTTGGAGCCATGATGGTATATGTTATGTTAAGCACACAATTGCAAGCCAAGTTGGATCCTCATATCACTGACCCAGGCACACGAATGATCCTTTTTGACCAAAAGCAATGCACATGATTTAGTAACTGAACATTGATCAAGGTTAGAAAAGATCATGTGGCAACCAATGAGAGGCCATATTTTAATCATTGGCATATAAGATGAGAATAAAAATGATTGATCATAGTAAGGCATGATACAATAGTCAGCGAGATGAATCTGTGTCTAACTAGGTTGGTGTACAAGAATTGTTCTTGGACACAACACAAGGTAGATACAGATCATCCATCTCGGTGACATTTTAATCACTAGTCAAATGATACATAAGTAAAAGGTTGCCTCATTTCATAGAACTGGCCATATATAATCACATGGTAGGGGTGAGTGAACCTAGTACATTGCAAACACTCATGTTAGCGGAAATGTACATGGTTCCATTACCATTACCCTAGGATTTTGCCATGGTTTTAATTATTGGACAATGCACAAAATCAAGTTCAGTGACCTGCAAAAAGTATGCCTCATTTCATAGAAGTATCTATAATAAACTTAGGGATGAAGCCAGTGAACCTAGCAGACTGCAAACAATCCTCTTAGCAAAAATGTACATGGTTCACTAACCCCTTCCTAGGTTTGTGGCATGGTATAATCATTGGACGATGCAGAAAAACAAGTGCAATGACATGCAAAAAAATCTTCCTCATATAAACGAAGGGAAGAGATGATCTACTAATCCGAGGGCATGATCAACAATACTTTACGATCATAGTACTAGGTCCGCTAAAACATACATTCCCTCTACTAGAACACCATTGTAATCTACATGGAAGAGATGTTCCTACTCAACGTAGGCCATGATCAAAGCATGGTCAATGATGAAGCCACTAGGTTGAGGAGGAACATCCCTTCCAGAACAAGTGCTACAAATCATCTCATTGGCATGAACAGTAAAATTTCCCCAAATGTTACGCAGATCTAACCATAAAAACCGAATCGGACCATATCGGGCAAAATTAAACCCTTATGTGAATGGATGAACAAGTAGATATGGTAATATGCTATCGCACGAACAAAAGGTTTGAACTTATTTGGGCAGAACCCAGGTTGACCATCATCTAAATCGGCAAAAAACCTCAAAAATCGCCTGTGATGCAACGATTAGTTGGAGAACTAAGGTTGCTAACACAGATCTAAGCACATCCGAGCAGCTCACAGTGGTTTGAGAGCTTACGCCATTGATGAACCACGAGGAGCTCTACCTGAAGCAGAGAAATGGCGTCGGCATCCAAGTCGTTGAAGTCCTCCTTGCTGACAGTTTCGATTGCCTGCTACTCTGCCATCGCAACGGCTTCCTTCGATCTATCGGCGGCAGTGGAACCGTCGACGGCGAGAGGAGGGCAGAAGAGGAGCGGAGAGGTCGGGTTAGACGAGAGAGTGAGAGGCGAGAGGGCGGTAACACGATTTATGGCGCACTTTCTCGATGTGTATCGGCTTCTCTCCTGTTTTCCCCGGGCATACAACCTTTTTTGAATGTTGCGCTCACCAGCGTCTGCCCCGGCAAGAACACCTGAATCGAGCATGCCTTGCTACTTTTGGGCCGCTTTGAGAAGTGTGCCATGCAAGAACGTGGAAGCCTGTGATGCACCAAATGGGCCAAACTTGGCCCAGCGCGTATGAGAAAGCACTCCGCGAGAAACCAAACAGGCCCTAGGAAAGCAAGCGAAGTTATTTCGATTCCTAGGCATCTAAGACCATGCACTATGTGGTCACGCCGATCCAACATAAAAGATACCAGAGTTAGGAATCACCACTAGTAAGGATATGCTTAACGGGGTCGCGCAAAGGCTCTGTAAATTGTATCGGCATTGCGATTTCGCAATGCCACAGTTTTTTTTACATGTTGGTGGGGTGCTACGACGGCCGCAACACCACGTTTAAGTGGATCCGGCGCGCGTGGACGACCGTATAGTAATGTCGGTGTCATGTTATGCGCATCGCCACCGTTACACAGTAATCGATGGTGTGGATTTCGCTTACGCCGTCGCCGCTGACTGCACTGATGGCCTACTAATATGTGACTACACCACCTGTAGGGATTCGTTGCATATAAAACAAAAAAATTCCTACCGCGAGAAGGCAATCCAAGCCAAGATGCAATCTAGAAGACGGGAGCAACGAGGGGATGATCAAGACTAACCCTTGAAGATTTCCAAAGCCTATAAGAGTAGGCTCTTATTGCTGCGGTAGACGATCACTTGCCGCTTGCAAAAGCGCGTAGAAGATCTTGATCACGGTGCCACAATCGGGCAGCACCTCCGTACTCGGTCACACGTTCGGTGTTGATGACGACGTCCTTCTCCCCGTTCCAGCGGGCAGCGGAAGTAGTAGATCCTCCTCGGAATCCTGGCAGCACGACAGCGTGGTGGCGGTGTCGATGGAGATCTCCGGCGGAGCTTCGCTAAGCATATGCGGGAGAAGTAGTGGAGGAGAGGTGCTAGGGTTTGGGGAAAGGGGGTGCCATGGGCGCCGGCCTCAAGGGGGCAGGGGTGGTGCGGCCAAGCCATGGGCTGCCCCCTCCCTCTCCTCCTCATTATATAGGTGGAACCCCAAGGGTTTGCCCAAAGTCTTCGAATAAGACCCCAACAGAAAAACTGCCTTATGGACGAAACCTAGAGGGACAGGGACTCTCCCCTTCCCCCTTTTCTTGGCCGGCCAAGGAGGTGGAGTCCACCATGGACTCCACCCTCCCACTTGGTTGGCTGGTTAGGGTTTGTGGAGTCCCTCCGGGATCCCATCCGGGACTTCGAACAAAACTTCGAACTCCATTCCATATTCAAGTTCTACCATTTCAACATCAAACCTTAAGTGTGTCACCCTACGGTTCGCGAACTATGTGGACATGGTTGAGTACTCTCTCCGACCAATAACCAATAGCGGGATCTGGAGATCCATAATGGCTCCCACATATTCAATGATGACTTTAGTGATCGAATGAACCATTCACATATGATACCAATTCCCTTTGTCACGCGATATTTTACTTGTCCGAGGTTTGATCATCGGTATCTCTATACCTCGTTCAACCTCGTCTCATGACAAGTACTCTTTACTCGTACCGTGGTATGTGGTCTCTTACGAACTTATTCATATGCTTGCAAGACATTAGACGACATTCCACCGAGAGGGCCCAGAGTATATCTATCTGTCATCGGGATGGACAAATCCCACTGTTGATCCATATGCCTCAACTCATACTTTCCGGATACTTAATCCCACCTTTATAACCATCCATTTACGCAGTGGCGTTTGATGTAATCAAAGTACCTTTCCGGTATAAGTGATTTACATGATCTCATGGTCATAAGGACTAGGTAACTATGTATCGAAAGCTTATAGCAAATAACTTAATGACGTGATCTTATGCTACGCTTAATTGGGTGTGTCCATTACATCATTCATATAATGATATAACATTGTTATTAATAACATCCAATGTTCATGATCACGAAACCATGATCATCTATTAATCAACAAGCTAGTTATACAAGAGGCTTTACTAGGGACTCCTTGTTGTTCACATAACACACATGTATCAATGTTTCGGTTAATACAATTATAGCATGGTATGTAAACATTATCATAAACTTAAAGATATATTATAATAACCATTTTATTATTGCCTCTTGGGCATATATCCAACACCACCACCAAAGACATGGCGTGTTACGCTCGAGGTTGTATACTGGCGTCTGTCCGGACGGACGAGGCGCAGGCGATCCGGGCCAGCCTTGTCATGGGTAGTTTATTGTACATCCGCACGTTGTGGTTTCCTGAAAGATTGTTTCCTTTGAATCAAACCAACAACATGATTCGAAGCTCCAGTATGTGTTCAGCCGAACCATGCAATTCTATCGTTTGCTCTTTCACTACATAGTGGATGGTCTAAGAAGGTCGTGCTGAAACCTTCTTTAAACATGCTTTCTCTGCTTAATAAACAAAGTCACACGATGAAATTGATACAAAGTGATGAGAAACCCCTCTTACAAATCAAATCAATGATAAACTAAAAAATATAGGAGAAGTTGCACCCTCCAAGACATACCCAAAACAACTGGCTAGAGAAGTTACTAGGCCTCCTTGTGAAACCGCCAAACATAATCATCATGGGCCTACCAAGATATCGCTTGAAAGGGCCATCGACCCTCTCGCTTCGTGTCATGGAGTGGCAATCTTGCCTGTAGATAATGAGTAATGGGGTCGGAGACGACTAAGTCACGTGTAAAGGATATGAGACCACCAAAAAACGCCCCGCGTTGGGGCCTAAATTCACCGAGAAAGGATCTTGGAATGCCCGCTGATGCTAGCGTTGTAGAACCAAAAGGGATCGGAGCTCCACGATAATACTCCTCAAGAGGGTGACCACACCACGCACCGCCATCGCCTAGACCAAAACGGTCAAGGGTTTTCACCCGGAGCTCTAGTGTGGTGGAGGTTACACAATGACGCCCCCATGGGGTCATGGCACACACACGCATCACCGACGGTGCTGAAGCACTGGGCTTTCACCCTAAAATACCTTCGCCCCATACCATGGACCCATCGACCACCTGGTGCCAACAAACAAGACCTCCAGGACGCGATCTAGAAGCCACCACCGACAAAGCAGCGTCAACACCAAGGTTCCTCACTGCCCGCTCCTCGCCACCCACATGTCCAAGGAGAGAAGCCACCACCACCACCACAATGTCACCTCGCTAGAGAGCCAAACACGCAGTCCACCTTCCAGAGTTGTCGCCCCGACATTCATCTCGCACCGAGGTTGCGACATACACGACCACAATGATCCCGACTGCATGAATGTGGTAGGCTGACAAGCCATCACACTGGTAGCATAAGTGTGATGAGCCCACGAACACGACACTTGTGTGCCGCTGCGTAAAGCTTAAATAGCTGCCAGATCTAGGCATGTATGTCGTAGATTCGGTGTCCCAGTACAACAGGGAAGTGCCCCGCCAGCCAACAAAGAAGCCTCAGCGTGCTCCGAGCATGGCCCACATCTAGACCGAGCCTGAAAGGGCCCAAATCTAGGCCCGAGGGTCCGCCTCCGTGGAGCACTAGCCCGCACCACCGTATGGACCATCGCCGCATGCCGCCCCGCACCACCCCCCAATGTTAGCAATGTCATATCGACCCGACCAACCAAGAGAAAACCTCTAGGGAGCACTCATGTCGATTGCCGGCCGAGAGACCCTTCTAAGAGCGGGTAATTAAGGGCAGGTCAGCCGGCACCGCGTGGGATTTGCCTGACGGCCCTCACCGGCGAGAGGACTGGAGGAGGCGGGCTGGAGAAGGACGCAAGGGTGCTTCTTGAGATCGTCCGCTGGGACGACCGGGACGAAAAGTTTTCTTCTCAATTGAAATGTTTTCCTCCATCACCAGAGTGCACATGAACTGTAACGTTCACCATGGATCTTCGGACTCATGGCCAAGCACGGACAACGCAAGTCTGTTGCACAGTCGAAGTCTATGAACTGTTTAAAATATCTAGATGAGATATGGCATCCCCTGGGAGATCATGTGTTGTCCCATAAATCGAAAAGGCAGGGTTGATACTCCTCTCCTAGCTGGCTGGCTAAGACTACTCATAATGGGAGTAACATAGCTAGTAACATCACACACCACAAGGCATTTTGGTGACATGGCATGATAATTAATGAAGAAAGAGAGTGGGGTGGTAACTAGCTATGTTACCATAACATCACACTTCTCAAGACAAGATGAGTCTACAATCTAATAAATATAACATGCATGATACCACGTATAAGTAACTATCCACTATGGAGGTAGTAACATAGGGTAGTAACATGCACCATGTTACTACTCTATGTTACTCCCCACTATGACTAGTCTAAGCGGAAATTCAATTCGGGCCTTTCACAATGTGCTAAGTATTTATATTATGTTCCACTATATTAAATGATGAAAGAGAATGATGTTGCCTTGGACTGCTCGTGGGAGTAACATAGCTAGTAACATCACATATTTCAAGGCATTTTGGTGACATGTCATAACAATAAATGAAGAAAGAGAATGAGATGGTAACTAGCTATATTACCATAACATCACACACCCCAAAGCAAAATAAGTCTATGACATAATAAATGACACAATGCAACATATAAGTTACTACTCACTATGAAGGTAGTAACCTAGACTAGTAACATAGCAAGTTACTCCCCACTATGACCAGCCTTAGTAATATATAACTCTTGCACAAAATTATAGGAAAAATGCATTGCTAGCCCAATCACATGCATGTATATTCCAAAAATAATTAAATGTAGATATAACACTTAAAATACAATGTATTATGGGCATTGTCTCTTAACATATACTAGTATTTAGTACAACGCGTTGAGATACAACCCATTGTAACAGGCTTAAGATATACTAGAAGTGGAAAGTAATATCAGCTGCAACTGACTCGTAGTGTTTTTTTTAATGGATAGGGCCACGAAGGACCCATAAATTGTATTAGTCGAACGACATATACAAAGTTACATTGAGGCCCCTAACTAACAAGGTAACCAAAGATACGGCCTCAAGTTTTACAAGCAGGACCCTGGAACAAAAATTGAAAATGCGATCAGGTCCTTGGTCCACTCCAACGCAATTAAACGAGTTCCATGACCGGGCACCCGCGCTGCCACCGAGGAACATGCCACTTGGGGCAACGCCGGATATGGTTCCTGCCATGTAGTCGATGAAGATCCTCCCAAGGAGGAAGAACAACCGCAGAAGAATGAAGCTTCCCGGCAAGGAGCGGCTCCAATCGCCACAGATAACTCCGGCACACAACAACCGGTGTTGATGAACTCCAAAGGATGACTCAACTTCCAACTTGCGCGCATCGGCGTGCTCGCGACTGTCCCGCCGAGCCAATGAACCACGAGCAGCAGATCCCTCCTCTTTCTCCCGTCTGTCACCACGACCACAAGGAGGGAGTAGAGGAGCCTACTGATTGAATGGTACCCGAGCTCCGCAGTCAAGCTTTATTGAAGAGGTTGCCAGAGAAGTATCGCAGATCAACGCCTCCACCCGTTGGAGCTCTGCAAGCCACCACACCTTCACCACGCCGCTCCTGGAACAGCTCGACAATTCCAGATGCATCCACCTCAACAGCATAACGCCAATCCACAAAGGGACAACACACTAGCCTAATATGGCGGGGATGCCACCAGAGAGAGCCTCGGCTTGGCCCGGTGCGCAAAAGGAGACCCTCACGGCTCAAGTACTGTAGCAAGAGAGAGTGGAGAGGATAAGAATGAGAGCCCCTCTGGCTTGTAGTTTGCCGGCTGAATAAATCAACCGTGTGTGAACTGTGAAGCTGCACGACCTGTGGACTTGTTGTTCATATGCAAGCGACAACAAATTAAAAAAAAAAGTTGCACACGGTTCATCTCTCACGTTAACCTCAGCATGACATGTTTATGCTGTCACCTGATCATGGATCACTTTTCAATGACTACTGTACCCATTGTCAAAAAAATAAAATATTTTAAAATGTCTATATTTTTTTTGGAAAAGCTTATCCGAAGTATATTCAAATATTCTATGTTTGCACAAAAAATAGCTCACGAGCATGTTTGTCCTGGAAAATTTCACTAGCGAATACTATACAGAAAAAAAAGCCCAAGCTCCCCCACGTGAATAACATAGGCCTTGTTAAATGAAGTCTAAGTACCCACGTGGCCCCTTCCACCGAAAACCCTAATTCTCCAGATCAAACAGATCCGACTCCTCCGCATCAGATCCAACACCCAGAACGCCCTGACCGCCCACTAGACTCGCTAGAAAAGACCGATTCGGCGGGAGCTTTGCTTTGAGAATCGGCTTAGCCATAAAGCGGAGGCCTTCGCTTATACGGGGCAAATAGATGATCCTCCTCGCCAGACTCAAGATACGATGAGTGGAAATAAATATCAGCCGCAGCTCTGACTTTCAGTTTGCCAGCTGAAAAACTCAACCGTGTGTGAAGCTGCACGACCTTGGAATTGTCTGTAGGCAAGTGGCAACACATAAAAGGGATGCACGCGGTTCATCTCTTACATTAACCTCAGCATGACATGTTTACCTTGTCACCTCATCACAAACCACTTTTCAAAAACTGTTTGTTACCGCTAGTATGACCAAGTTAGAGCAATTCCAAGCAAGGTCATGATATTCATCTGGCGTTCCCTTCACGGTATTTTACCTCTAAAATCTATCCTTTATAATCATCATATTGGTACAACAGGAGGATGTCCAATCTGTAACCAAGGCCCAGAGGATGTCAGTCACCTTTTATTCCAATGTGAGGCGGCAAAAGGAATTTGGGAGGGCTTGGGGATTCTGGAGCTGATCATGCAGGCGGTTCACATTGACCGGTCAGGATCAATGGTTTTAGAAGAGTTGCTTCGGCGACACAACAATACAATTGAGGCGCCACCGAAATTTCCGGCTGAAAATTCGCATCTCCGAAAATTTAGCGCGGAAATGAAGGAAGTTGCGGGCGGTATGGGCGAAAAATCTGCTAGGTTACCGTTACAAAAGAACAAATGATTTCCGGTTGAATGAAGTCGGAAACGAGGAAGTTTTGGAATCTCTTCAATATTCTCTTCGGATCTGGTTAGATGAAGTCGGAGGAATGATGAATCTCGGAGAACTTCGGGGGCTACTATTGTGGGTATACTTTATGGGGGTGGTGTATTGTAATATCCCAGGTATTGGGGTTACAATAATAGAGGAAACAGATGTGTGCATTGCATTCATGCATAGAAAATCTGGGGAATTTTCGCGCTTTAAAGTAAAACAGTCACAGTAACTGAAGTTTCACTTGACCTTGGTGGAATTGAAGTAGCTCATCAAGTCAAGCGCTACAAACTTCAATGTGACTTTGTTCAAACCTTGTTTTGGGTAGAGATGATTTGATCTAAAGGGTTAGATCAAATGGAACTAATAATCAATACAACAACACTTTACTCAATGATCAACTACTTGATCTTATAATAGATCATAATATGGTAATCATTGCCACGACACAAGAACATCTATTCAATTTACAAACCAAGTAAAGATAAAATGGAGAAACCATTCCTGACTTATCTTTTCCATGTCTTAAGCTAATCCTTGAACCTACCATGAACCTCATGGTATTCATTATATTTCAATCTTGGAAACAAGACAAGGAGATCAACTCTAGAAATATATATATATCCTTCTCTATTCCATATTAGTATACATCAAACCAAGAGAGATGAGAGTTCTACAATAATTATTAGAGAAGCAACAAACCTTGAGCTAAACCTTGGATATGCATCCAAGTATTCAAATTATCATCTTAAAGAGAAACCTTAGAATATTATTCAAGTCCTTCCCAAGTGAGAGAGCCCATTCATATCAATTATAGCTTTACCTATAAATGAATAGAGGACAATCTTTGAACTAAAGTATTGGGTTGTAACCCATTTCATGTTGGTATGGTGAGATAACCAAATACCAAGTGGAATAAAACTATATCCATGAATTAGTGAAATAAGGGTTGGACTAATCCAACTAAGTTAGACAATTGAATCTTTAGCTCAGCAACCTAAATAAATATTAGGAGTACACCATAAACCCTAGAATAAACCATTCCTTTATAAGAAAGCCCCAAGCTATGGTGTTACACTTAAGTAGTTAAAGAAACAATTGAATATGAGGGAGATAACTATCCATACACTTGATGATTATATCATCATTGATTAAGTAGAACCCTAACATAATATCTCAGGCATTCTCCTGGGATATAAACTTAAGAGGCAACCATAGTAGTCCAATTCAAGAAACTATAAAAGAAAGTATTTATTTAGATGATCAAGACAATGCTTGACCTTAGAAGTAAGAAACTTAACTCAGGAGAGATATACTATATGAAGCCAAACCTTGATTATTATAAATTGAGTAATGATTATAAACCCTAAGAACTTGAGGTAAAGATATTAAGAACCAGATGATCATGCCTAAACCATGGTCATGCCCTTGAACTATGAGAGGATAAGTTAAACCCTAATAGGATAAACAGATATCATTCACCACAAGAAATAATAGGGAGGTAACTAGTAAGCAACCATAGGCTTATATCCCAACCTTAACTTGTGAACCACTTGGTGATCACAAGTAGAATCCTAGCACATCTATTTTTCATTCATTCATCACCTTATCATGGTTAGGGGAAATTCAACCCTAGCACTTGCAATATGGTGTCCTTCCATCTCTATAATCTAGTACTATACCTTAACCCTAGTTTATGTATCACTATGGTGATCATAATATAAACCAGGCCATAATTGAGAGTCTAACCAATTGCCATTAGGTGAATATGATTAAAACCTTAGAATTGCTCACTAGTTAAATCTTATGCTTCACTCATCAAACATAAGAACACCTAGTGCTAAATCCTTTAATTGAAACCATGTGTGGGTATCAACCATTTATTCCCATAAACCAAAATCAAAGCTTGATGGGAACAATACCTACCTTAGGTACTTTCAAAGATCAAGATAGTAACAACCTTAAAAAAAGGGGTTATAATAGAAATTATAAAACCCTAACAAATAGCTACTCACATAAACTCATATGTATGGGACTAAATCCTCAATTATGAAATCAAGTCCTAATGATACCTGTAAAACTCTTGGAGTATAAATTATCAATTCTAACCATTCCAAAAGGGAGTGGCAATCCAAATAAAATGGGACATTAAAATAAATACCTAACTACTTGTCTAATTGAAAATTGTGACAATGCTCACATATCCTTAATATTTATTAAACAACACAATGCTGGAATACAATGCTCCTTGTAATAGATCTCATGAAAGCCAAATTGATAAACATCTGCAAAACAGAAATGAATTCAAGTTTGAATTCAAAACAGTACCTAAAATTAACAAAATGTAAAATAGAAAAATAAAAGCAGAAAAGAAAAAAATGGAGAAACACCTTACCAGGCTTACCTGGACGGCCACGCAGCCAACAGAAGCCCATGGAGCAGCCCACGCCAGCAAAACAGCCCAGCCCAGAATACCTCTTCGTCTAATCCCACGCACGGAGAGGAAGACACCGTCTTCGTCTTCGCTTCGAACGCCTGGCCGCCACCGCGACGACCAACTCCACGTCCTCGACGCCGATAAGGTCGAGCCGGATGCGAGCACCGTACCAGAACCCTAACACATGATCGTGAAATCCGCAGCCAGTAGGATCATCAAGATTCGGGCGCCGAACCCTAACTCAAACCGCCTCCGTATCCTGGCCACACGTCGCCGATGCTCGCCGTCGAAATCGACCTCGCCGGGAGCTATAAAGGGTACCATCGGGACGACGGTGAACCTAGAAACCCTATGCGCCATCCCAATCCCTCTCTAACCCTCTCTATCTCCCGCAAACCATCGCGTTCTGCCGCCGGAGTCGAGCACGAAGCCACCGTTTGGGACCACCCCGGAGTCCGTGGAGTGGACGAGGAGCTCCGCCACGTCGAATTAAGCATCCTGTACCAAGTAATCGGGAAGGGGAGGCTTCAATTGACGAAATCGACCGATTCCCTTCCGGCGGTTATCGCCGGAGATGTAGACATTGGCGTCGCCTCCGTCTCCATTCGAGCCCTCTGAGCCCTCCATTAGCATCCAGGTGAGTTTGCGCAACCTTGGAGCTCATTATCATGCTTTATACTCGCGCGTAGCTAGCAGTAGCTTGGTGGCCGGGGTTGCGCCGCCGCGGAGGAGTTCGCCGGAGCCATCTCCGGTGACCGTTCGGGCACGTCTATACCACCATCGTTCTCAGAACACAGAGGGGATGCGGAAACACCTACCAGCACATCCCGGGAGGCAGTAGAACGGCGTCGCCGTCGTGCACTGGCTCACCGGCGTTGAGCCGTCGGTGAGGCCTACGTGGCAGTGGGGCCCGAAAATTGGTTTGACCCAGTCAACTGCCAACGAGGCCGCTGACTCGGATCAGACCCCACCTGTCTGCGTCTTAGGGTAGAACTCAACCGGTATATTTAGTAATTTAGAGTTAATTCAAAATCCAATTATTGCTGCAACTTCAAATAAATCTCAAAAATTCAATTTAAGTCAGAAAAATGTAAATAAGATATTAAAATTCTTAGAAAAGAAAACTCTATCTAATAAAAATATAAAATGAAATTTTTATTTTTAATAAAAATTCAATTCTTTAATACTTGTTATTTAAGCCTTTTATTTTAATTCTAAATACTGTTAAAATTCAATAATTAGGAAAACTTCATAAAATAAATAAAAACCAGTAAATAATTAAGGAAAACATAAAAATTAATTTTCCTTTACTATTAACTTATTAAATTATTATCAGAAGGATTTAAACCCTAGTTAATAATTATCTAATTATTAATTGTTTAAAAATAATAAAATGCCAAATCCAATATTAAACTTTTAATTCAAAGTTATTAATAACTTCAACCTTAAAGTGAAGTTATTAATTCAAGAACTTTAGGGTATTTAGAAAACCCTAATTTCATAAGTAATAGAACCAGGAACCCATAATTTCATGTGGGACCCTAAAACCCTAATACCATTAGGCAACCTAGCTCCATATATTCATATGAACCCTAATTTGTTTCTAACCTAAACCCTAGGTTAGGATAAGTGATCATGATATTTTCCTTTTGATCCATAGAACCATAATTAGCAAATAAATACTTACCATGTTCACATAAAATGTAGGAGCCCTATTATCCATAATTCAGTATACAAAGTATGCATACCTATCCTACCTAGTTAATTAAGTAGGGCTAACCAAGTGTAAACCCTAGATCCTATTACCAAAGCCATCATCCTTATTCATTCCTATTCAGCATCACATCCTTGTGATGAACCCTAACATCAACCACACCTACTATTTTACTTTACATAACCCTGTTCCACTAAACCCTACTAGTGTGAGATACTTATGAACCATCCTATTTAGGAACTAACTATTCTATACTTAGAAATCCAATAGCTAATCCAAGATAACCTCAACCTTAATTGTTATACTTCTTATTACTTAAGAAGTATGTTCTTCAAAAGTTATTCTTTTGAAGAAAATAAGGAATCATCATCAACCCTACCTAACAGGACCTATAAACCTTAGCCAGCTATCATTAGCAAGATAAACCAACCTTGACAACAACCATGTATAATGAATTGCTTAGGATGCCTAGGCTTATCTTAACCTTACAAGCCCTAGGTGTTGATGAATCCAACTTTGTTGGGATCCATCTAATATCTACTCCAGAACTAATTGGAACCATAGCTAACCATAGAACCCACCAACCTAATTATCATACTTGTTCTTTATTAAGAACATGTTCTTCAAAAGTTATTCTTTTGAAGTATAGGATAATTAATCATTAACCATGCCATATAGTGTTAAAACTAACCACTGTTCTTTACTTGATAACATTATACCAAATGCTATTGTTGTGTACTATTAATGTTATTGCTATGATATATTGCAGCTCATGTTTAAAATACCAAATAATCACACCTGAATAAGAACCTTGTTTGTGAATCACTCTAAAAGTGCAACACACCCTGATTGATCATTACCACTCACTAATCCTAAATCATCGGGGTTAGGTCACGCTTAGAGCGATTGCATCTCATTCTTATGCATTATTGCATCCTTGCCAATCTTTTAAACATCGTCCTTACCGGACGATGATGCTATTTCAGAATTTGGAGTTATTGCGTAACGAAGACCTTGCCTGCATAATCTTGCAGTCAAGAAAGGCAAGTTCATCACTTGCTCATGTCATTTGTGTATTTCTATCAAATTACTTGCAAAGTATTATGGTTATCACTATTGCATAAAAAATCAAAACCACTACTTTCATAACTATGAATATGACTATGTGGTGGGCAATGGAACCATGGATTGTGTTGATATGGTGGAGGTTCCATTGCACGGGTTTATATCCATCTAGGATTAAACAACAGATGTCGCCAGTGATTCTTGTGCCGTAATACCCGTGTTAACCATAAGATCCGGAGTGGGACGGAGTAGTCAAAAGTGTTTCCACCTCTCGTACATCAACGGATGCGCTTACCGTAGACACTTGACCCAGGTTGGGCAAGCGGTGGGGTGGGGATCCCATTCTAATTCCCCACGGTAAGTGGTCTATGATGGGTTGCAGCTACCGGCGAAGGAGTTTGGTTAACGAGTCCCAAACTGTTGTCGTGGTCGGGGTCCATCCTTAATTGGTATAAGAGGACCGACGAGGACCCAGGGTCGGGGTATGCAACAAAGGGTGGGTGTGCGAGGTAGCGGAGGAACATGATTGGCTAGACCTTATACCGGGCCTCACACCAAAGGAAGTGTGGACGGGTAACGTGCTCGGTTGGCAACAAGGTTAAGATCTCTTATGGGTAAAGCAACACACCTCTGCAGAGTGTAAAGAACCGTGACCTGTCACTCCCTGTTCCGGGATATGGAACTGCGAACGCGGCCGGAAAGGAGCTCCATGAAGTTCTAGTAAACCGGTGAAGGCTGACGGACATAGTTCTTCTGAATAAAAGCAACCTTTTGAAGAAATGATTATGAAAACCTGCATTGGTATTAGACTTTCTGGTCTAATGCCGTAGCTAGTGCATTAAACACCTCTTTCCTATAATGAACTTGTTGAGTACGCTCGTACTCATCCCACTCTTAAATCCCCTGCTTAGATATGGAGGCATCGAAGGAGGATCTACAGTGCAACTCGAAGGCCGAGGAGTCAACAACTACTCCAAGAGACAAGACCCTGTCGGAGGAGTCAGATACCACATCCAACAAGGAGAAAACCTAGTTAAGCCATAGAAGGGAACTAGCTTCCTAAACCTAGCTCCTATTTAGCTAGAGTCTATTCTTAGCCTCTGTAGTTAGTCAAATACTCTACAAATAGAGTTCGTGATAAGATTAGACTACGAGTCGTTCTTCTGGAGTTATCTGCAGTTTTACCTCATTGTAAAGTAGGAGGCTGTGCTGATCTTATGTAACAGAGTCAATGTTGTAATTCTATAGACATACCTTGGACCCGCATATGTTTCTGTTGTACCACTCTGAGCGATATAATACTAGTGGAACGGTGTTTCATTGGTGTTATATCAGACTTGCATACTACACCATGCAGTGGTATGCCGGGTCACCACAGTTGGTATCAGAGCAAATGCTTTGACCTTAGGATTAAAACCCTTTAAAGGAGACCTATAGGATTGGTAGTGTCTATAGGAAGTTGTCCTAGGTAAACCAAATGCTTCTTATGACTTGAGATGGATATTCACTTGAGAATAATCCTGACACACTTGAGTCAACATTTCTTACCTAACCTACCAAGATAAAGTAAAGTTAGTCAGCTAATCCCAAATATGTAGTATACCATTAAGTCATTAAAACAATAGATGAGTAGATCACAGTTGGTATACAATACATGGTAGTCCAAAGAGAGGATACAACCATAAGGAAGATATCCTATTGGAAGATGTGTACCAACATATGTTGTGATTAAATAAAAATTACTCAGACCTGCACTAGAAGTAATATGAAGTGACAAAGATAACTAAAGTATCCTAATAGAAGATGTAGACCAAGTTAAGTAATGAGTAATTAAAATTATCTAGACATGTGAAACAATTGATAGTAAGTGATAACCCTGAGTTATATGAGATAGTATAGACCATGATGAGTCAATCATGGGAGGTAAGGAAGAGAGATAGGAATAAAATATGTCTGCTTACATGGTAGGGATAGTAATCATATAAGATTCACCTGAGAATCAATATGTGATGGAATAGAACATCCTAAACAGATAGGAGGAGAATAATAAGAAGCCAGTTGTTCAACAATAGTGCAAGAATTATGTTCCCAAAACCATGGGAAGTGTGCCAAGCACAGCATGACCATAGTCTTAGGATAGAAACACTTGGAAATATAGGAGCTATGCTCTAATAGTTAGGAGTTTAGAGTAGCTATATTAGAATCTAGAGATAGCATGTGAGGTAGTCCTCAACATAATAGAAGTTAAGTTGGTACTTCCAAAGAAAACTAGGTAAACCTTAACTATCCTAGATCATTTTGTTTCAAGTTTATCTCATTGCAAATGTGCAATTAAGGTAAAGGTTGAGACAAATAGTAGAATCCCATATATTCGTGCTAAGTATCACGATATAAACCTATATTCTGTGGTGTTATATACTACATATCAGAGCCTGATGTTTAGAGATGTCTTACTCAACTATTTTATTCAGGCTTATGATGGTGTGTATTATAAGCACAAAGCTGAATCTTCTTGGATTTTATTGGATTTTCATTATTTGACTAGATCCATACATGAAGTTTGACTTTGATATGCAAATGCATGTTGCAATATCAAGTCTTTACTTGGTGCTATAGATCTAGAGGGTAATGGTAAACGCGTGAGGAAGTGACGAATTCTGTATATTTTGAAGACAAGATGAAGGTTCATCAGATAAAGGAAACAAAGTTGTGGGAAGTAACCACAATACTCTGAAGGAAGTACTAATCAACATTCATGCTTTACCCCAACAGAGGAGTACTGTAGTACATGAGAAGCATGAAGGTGAGAAATATAATGATTATGGTGAAGCTGAAGCAGATCCATAGTCAACATAGAAGAGGGAATGCATGGGAAATCACTTAGGATACTATAATCATAGTGTCAGCTAGTGGTTTTCTTGCAAAATACACCCTGAATGAAGGAAGATGATATCTGAAACCATAGCAGATATAAGAAGACCATAGTTGATATAAGAAGACCACAATTGGTATAATATCAATACTACGAGATAAAGTAGAAGATGTCTCGTCCAGTTGACTAGAACCTATAATAGAATCCATTTTTAGATATCAAATAGTCACAGTTGGTATAATAACCACAGCTGGTATCAGTTGGTATTACTAATAGTCCACGATTTAATTATTTGTAACAAAAGTTTGTGAACAAATAAAAATCTTGTCAGCCAAATAGCTAGATCTATAATCAGTTAGTCGAAGGATTCACATTGGATGTACACAATTGAGTGAATATACCACAAAGATCCTTCACGAGACCTTAGAAGGAGTACAAACCATAAGTTAGACCTAGACCAATATTTTAACCATAATTCCAATGGTTGGAATAAAAGGAGTTGAAGACTATA
Organism: Lolium perenne; assembly: GCF_019359855.2. Taxonomy (NCBI): domain Eukaryota; kingdom Viridiplantae; phylum Streptophyta; class Magnoliopsida; order Poales; family Poaceae; genus Lolium; species Lolium perenne. The sequence goes on along the minus strand of NC_067247.2, from coordinate 242,766,027 downwards.
AGAAAACTCAAAGGGGTAGAGTAAAGATTGAGTTAGATATACCATAACTCAATACTTTATGCTTGATAGAAGCAAAAGGTCTGAACTGAGAGGAAGTTCGATCTTATTGCATAAGATTATTGAACACTACTTTCAGAAGGATGTCAGACCAGAAGCCGAGGTTTATACCTCGAGGAAGTAAGAAGTGGAATATAACTCGAGAAAGTGAGTAAGATTTACTCAGAAGTACGAAAGCTCAAGTAAGCTAAGCTTAATGAAGTTGGAAGAAGGAAATATAGGAGACCAAATATAGCTCAAGAAGGCCAAAGACCGAAGAAGATTGACCATACCAAAATTAAGGACTAATAGAATGATTCCTTTCATGGAACCTAAAGAACACAAAATTGTTATAGGTATCAGTTATAATCCCTGATTGGATAGACTAAATGAGTCTAATCCATTCTTAGTGAAATAAACCATCAAAGATCAGTTTCAAGGTAAGTACCTTACCAAGTATCATTACTGCAGTTTTGGTAGTAAGGGAAAACAAAGACCTATTTTATCAAATAGGAGAATGTTATCCAATTAGTCCTCAATTAAAACTGTCAGGACAAAGAAGAAGTCCCAATCATTGAATATTCAATGAGAAAGGAAACAAGCTTATAATATTGGAGGAAATCATGGAAGTAAAGGAAGTAATAGTTGTTTGATGTCAAACACTAAATAGATTCCAGGAAGAATCTGGACAAGGGATATAATCAATTATATCCAGTGAGATCACCACGGAGTTCTAGAAAAGTTTAAGTCTGCATAAGTCAGAACCACACTTCGGAAATGTGAGAGAGTTCAAACTTCGAGGACGAAGTTTAGTTTAAGGGGTAGAGACTGTAATATCCCAGGTATTGGGGTTACAATAATAGAGGAAACAGATGTGTGCATTGCATTCATGCATAGAAAATCTGGGGAATTTTCGCGCTTTAAAGTAAAACAGTCACAGTAACTGAAGTTTCACTTGACCTTGGTGGAATTGAAGTAGCTCATCAAGTCAAGCGCTACAAACTTCAATGTGACTTTGTTCAAACCTTGTTTTGGGTAGAGATGATTTGATCTAAAGGGTTAGATCAAATGGAACTAATAATCAATACAACAACACTTTACTCAATGATCAACTACTTGATCTTATAACAGATCATAATATGGTAATCATTGCCACGACACAAGAACATCTATTCAATTTACAAACCAAGTAAAGATAAAATGGAGAAACCATTCCTGACTTATCTTTTCCATGTCTTAAGCTAATCCTTGAACCTACCATGAACCTCATGGTATTCATTATATTTCAATCTTGGAAACAAGACAAGGAGATCAACTCTAGAAATATATATATATCCTTCTCTATTCCATATTAGTATACATCAAACCAAGAGAGATGAGAGTTCTACAATAATTATTAGAGAAGCAACAAACCTTGAGCTAAACCTTGGATATGCATCCAAGTATTCAAATCATCATCTTAAAGAGAAACCTTAGAATATTATTCAAGTCCTTCCCAAGTGAGAGAGCCCATTCATATCAATTATAGCTTTACCTATAAATGAATAGAGGACAATCTTTGAACTAAAGTATTGGGTTGTAACCCATTTCATGTTGGTATGGTGAGATAACCAAATACCAAGTGGAATAAAACTATATCCATGAATTAGTGAAATAAGGGTTGGACTAATCCAACTAAGTTAGACAATTGAATCTTTAGCTCAGCAACCTAAATAAATATTAGGAGTACACCATAAACCCTAGAATAAACCATTCCTTTATAAGAAAGCCCCAAGCTATGGTGTTACACTTAAGTAGTTAAAGAAACAATTGAATATGAGGGAGATAACTATCCATACACTTGATGATTATATCATCATTGATTAAGTAGAACCCTAACATAATATCTCAGGCATTCTCCTGGGATATAAACTTAAGAGGCAACCATAGTAGTCCAATTCAAGAAACTATAAAAGAAAGTATTTATTTAGATGATCAAGACAATGCTTGACCTTAGAAGTAAGAAACTTAACTCAGGAGAGATATACTATATGAAGCCAAACCTTGATTATTATAAATTGAGTAATGATTATAAACCCTAAGAACTTGAGGTAAAGATATTAAGAACCAGATGATCATGCCTAAACCATGGTCATGCCCTTGAACTATGAGAGGATAAGTTAAACCCTAATAGGATAAACAGATATCATTCACCACAAGAAATAATAGGGAGGTAACTAGTAAGCAACCATAGGCTTATATCCCAACCTTAACTTGTGAACCACTTGGTGATCACAAGTAGAATCCTAGCACATCTATTTTTCATTCATTCATCACCTTATCATGGTTAGGGGAAATTCAACCCTAGCACTTGCAATATGGTGTCCTTCCATCTCTATAATCTAGTACTATACCTTAACCCTAGTTTATGTATCACTATGGTGATCATAATATAAACCAGGCCATAATTGAGAGTCTAACCAATTGCCATTAGGTGAATATGATTAAAACCCTAGAATTGCTCACTAGTTAAATCTTATGCTTCACTCATCAAACATAAGAACACCTAGTGCTAAATCCTTTAATTGAAACCATGTGTGGGTATCAACCATTTATTCCCATAAACAAAAATCAAAGCTTGATGGGAACAATACCTACCTTAGGTACTTTCAAAGATCAAGATAGTAACAACCTTAAAAAAGGGGTTATAATAGAAATTATAAAACCCTAACAAATAGCTACTCACATAAACTCATATGTATGGGACTAAATCCTCAATTATGAAATCAAGTCCTAATGATACCTGTAAAACTCTTGGAGTATAAATTATCAATTCTAACCATTCCAAAAGGGAGTGGCAATCCAAATAAAATGGGACATTAAAATAAATACCTAACTACTTGTCTAATTGAAAATTGTGACAATGCTCACATATCCTTAATATTTATTAAACAACACAATGCTGGAATACAATGCTCCTTGTAATAGATCTCATGAAAGCCAAATTGATAAACATCTGCAAAAAAGAAATGAATTCAAGTTTGAATTCAAAACAGTACCTAAAATTAACAAAATGTAAAATAGAAAAATAAAAGCAGAAAAGAAAAAAATGGAGAAACACCTTACCAGGCTTACCTGGACGGCCACGCAGCCAACAGAAGCCCATGGAGCAGCCCACGCCAGCAAAACAGCCCAGCCCAGAATACCTCTTCGTCTAATCCCACGCACGGAGAGGAAGACACCGTCTTTGTCTTCGCTTCGAACGCCTGGCCGCCACCGCGACGACCAACTCCACGTCCTCGACGCCGATAAGGTCGAGCCGGATGCGAGCACCGTACCAGAACCCTAACACATGATCGTGAAATCCGCAGCCAGTAGGATCATCAAGATTTGGGCGCCGAACCCTAACTCAAACCGCCTCCGTATCCTGGCCACACGTCGCCGATGCTCGCCGTCGAAATCGACCTCGCCGGGAGCTATAAAGGGTACCATCGGGACGACGGTGAACCTAGAAACCCTATGCGCCATCCCAATCCCTCTCTAACCCTCTCTATCTCCCGCAAACCATCGCGTTCTGCCGCCGGAGTCGAGCACGAAGCCACCGTTTGGGACCACCCCGGAGTCCGTGGAGTGGACGAGGAGCTCAGCCACGTCGAATTAAGCATCCTGTACCAAGTAATCGGGAAGGGGAGGCTTCAATTGACGAAATCGACCGATTCCCTTCCGGCGGTTATCGCCGGAGATGTAGACATTGGCGTCGCCTCCGTCTCCATTCGAGCCCTCTGAGCCCTCCATTAGCATCCAGGTGAGTTTGCGCAACCTTGGAGCTCATTATCATGCTTTATACTCGCGCGTAGCTAGCAGTAGCTTGGTGGCCGGGGTTGCGCCGCCGCGGAGGAGTTCGCCGGAGCCATCACCGGTGACCGTTCGGGCACGTCTATACCACCATCGTTCTCAGAACACAGAGGGGATGCGGAAACACCTACCAGCACATCCCGGGAGGCAGTAGAACGGCGTCGCCGTCGTGCACTGGCTCACCGGCGTTGAGCCGTCGGTGAGGCCTACGTGGCAGTGGGGCCCGAAAATTGGTTTGACCCAGTCAACTGCCAACGAGGCCGCTGACTCGGATCAGACCCCACCTGTCTGCGTCTTAGGGTAGAACTCAACCGGTATATTTAGTAATTTAGAGTTAATTCAAAATCCAATTATTGCTGCAACTTCAAATAAATCTCAAAAATTCAATTTAAGTCAGAAAAATGTAAATAAGATATTAAAATTCTTAGAAAAGAAAACTCTATCTAATAAAAATATAAAATGAAATTTTTATTTTTAATAAAAATTCAATTCTTTAATACTTGTTATTTAAGCCTTTTATTTTAATTCTAAATACTGTTAAAATTCAATAATTAGGAAAACTTCATAAAATAAATAAAAACCAGTAAATAATTAAGGAAAACATAAAAATTAATTTTCCTTTACTATTAACTTATTAAATTATTATCAGAAGGATTTAAACCCTAGTTAATAATTATCTAATTATTAATTGTTTAAAAATAATAAAATGCCAAATCCAATATTAAACTTTTAATTCAAAGTTATTAATAACTTCAACCTTAAAGTGAAGTTATTAATTCAAGAACTTTAGGGTATTTAGAAAACCCTAATTTCATAAGTAATAGAACCAGGAACCCATAATTTCATGTGGGACCCTAAAACCCTAATACCATTAGGCAACCTAGCTCCATATATTCATATGAACCCTAATTTGTTTCTAACCTAAACCCTAGGTTAGGATAAGTGATCATGATATTTTCCTTTTGATCCATAGAACCATAATTAGCAAATAAATACTTACCATGTTCACATAAAATGTAGGAGCCCTATTATCCATAATTCAGTATACAAAGTATGCATACCTATCCTACCTAGTTAATTAAGTAGGGCTAACCAAGTGTAAACCCTAGATCCTATTACCAAAGCCATCATCCTTATTCATTCCTATTCAGCATCACATCCTTGTGATGAACCCTAACATCAACCACACCTACTATTTTACTTTACATAACCCTGTTCCACTAAACCCTACTAGTGTGAGATACTTATGAACCATCCTATTTAGGAACTAACTATTCTATACTTAGAAATCCAATAGCTAATCCAAGATAACCTCAACCTTAATTGTTATACTTCTTATTACTTAAGAAGTATGTTCTTCAAAAGTTATTCTTTTGAAGAAAATAAGGAATCATCATCAACCCTACCTAACAGGACCTATAAACCTTAGCCAGCTATCATTAGCAAGATAAACCAACCTTGACAACAACCATGTATAATGAATTGCTTAGGATGCCTAGGCTTATCTTAACCTTACAAGCCCTAGGTGTTGATGAATCCAACTTTGTTGGGATCCATCTAATATCTACTCCAGAACTAATTGGAACCATAGTTAACCATAGAACCCACCAACCTAATTATCATACTTGTTCTTTATTAAGAACATGTTCTTCAAAAGTTATTCTTTTGAAGTATAGGATAATTAATCATTAACCATGCCATATAGTGTTAAAACTAACCACTGTTCTTTACTTGATAACATTATACCAAATGCTATTGTTGTGTACTATTAATGTTATTGCTATGATATATTGCAGCTCATGTTTAAAATACCAAATAATCACACCTGAATAAGAACCTTGTTTGTGAATCACTCTAAAAGTGCAACACACCCTGATTGATCATTACCACTCACTAATCCTAAATCATCGGGGTTAGGTCACGCTTAGAGCGATTGCATCTCATTCTTATGCATTATTGCATCCTTGCCAATCTTTTAAACATCGTCCTTACCGGACGATGATGCTATTTCAGAATTTGGAGTTATTGCATGTGAAGACCTTTTCGCATAATCTTGCAGTCAAGAAAGGCAAGTTCATCACTTGCTCATGTCATTTGTGTATTTCTATCAAATTACTTGCAAAGTATTATGGTTATCACTATTGCATAAAAAATCAAAACCACTACTTTCATAACTATGAATATGACTATGTGGTGGGCAATGGAACCATGGATTGTGTTGATATGGTGGAGGTTCCATTGCACGGGTTTATATCCATCTAGGATTAAACAACAGATGTCGCTTGATGATTCTTGTGCCGTAATACCCGTGTTAACCATAAGATCCGAGTGGGACGGAGTAGTCAAAAGTGTTTCCACCTCTCGTACATCAACGGATGCGCTTACCGTAGACACTTGACCCAGGTTGGGCAAGCGGTGGGGTGGGGATCCCATTCTAATTCCCCACGGTAAGTGGTCTATGATGGGTTGCAGCTACCGGCGAAGGAGTTTGGTTAACGAGTCCCAAACTGTTGTCGTGGTCGGGGTCCATCCTTAATTGGTATAAGAGGACCGACGAGGACCCAGGGTCGGGGTATGCAACAAAGGGTGGGTGTGCGAGGTAGCGGAGGAACATGATTGGCTAGACCTTATACCGGGCCTCACACCAAAGGAAGTGTGGACGGGTAACGTGCTCGGTTGGCAACAAGGTTAAGATCTCTTATGGGTAAAGCAACACACCTCTGCAGAGTGTAAAGAACCGTGACCTGTCACTCCCTGTTCCGGGATATGGAACTGCGAACGCGGCCGGAAAGGAGCTCCATGAAGTTCTAGTAAACCGGTGAAGGCTGACGGACATAGTTCTTCTGAATAAAAGCAACCTTTTGAAGAAATGATTATGAAAACCTGCATTGGTATTAGACTTTCTGGTCTAATGCCGTAGCTAGTGCATTAAACACCTCTTTCCTATAATGAACTTGTTGAGTACGCTCGTACTCATCCCACTCTTAAATCCCCTGCTTAGATATGGAGGCATCGAAGGAGGATCTACAGTGCAACTCGAAGGCCGAGGAGTCAACAACTACTCCAAGAGACAAGACCCTGTCGGAGGAGTCAGATACCACATCCAACAAGGAGAAAACCTAGTTTAGCCATAGAAGGGAACTAGCTTCCTAAACCTAGCTCCTATTTAGCTAGAGTCTATTCTTAGCCTCTGTAGTTAGTCAAATACTCTACAAATAGAGTTCGTGATAAGATTAGACTACGAGTCATTCTTCTGGAGTTATCTGCAGTTTTACCTCATTGTAAAGTAGGAGGCTGTGCTGATCTTATGTAACAGAGTCAATGTTGTAATTCTATAGACATACCTTGGACCCGCATATGTTTCTGTTGTACCACTCTGAGCGATATAATACTAGTGGAACGGTGTTTCATTGGTGTTATATCAGACTTGCATACTACACCATGCAGTGGTATGCCGGGTCACCACATGTATCAACGGCATGAACTAGATCTGGCAAGCCCGGGTGGCCCATAGACAGTGATGGTGGCATGTGGCCCATCGGGCAGCCCAGTTGTTGTAGATCAAGATGGATGAAGTCCAGCCCAGGTAACAGGAGCCGGATCTTAACCACCCTATGAAGATAGTCGGATCTGTGAAGGCCCATGAAGTATCTGGATCCAATACGGCGCATAAGGAAGGGTCGATCCTTGACGTGCACGGCAATGTAATATTCCGTAGTTAGGCATCTTGTATTCCGGCTAGGACTCTCCATGTAACCCTAGATATGGGCGTCTTTATCAGCCGGATCCTAGGAGCCCTAGAGGCACAACCACAACTCATTGTAACAACGCCAAAGCGCCCAGATAATTCCAGACAAGCAACAGTAGGCCATGTTGTCGTGCAGGTGTTCTGAAGCTGGGTAAATCGCGTACCACCGTCCCGAGAACTCTCCACCCAATGGCCCCTACTACTTCTCCCCCTCGCGAGGATCTCTCCTCCGAGATACCGTCGAATAGGCAACAACAGTTGGCGCCCAACGTGGGGCCAGCGGCGTCTGGAGGCTGGAACCGGGAGGGTTTTACCTTCGAAGGCATCGGTGACACCATCGACGTGGGGCGCGTCTTGTACGCCGGCAACTTTCCGATCGTCCCTCAGGGTGAGTGTTGGATTCCGGCTAGGACAGACCCCGTCAAGCTCTCCATCATCCCGATTGGCGGGATACACATCTTCATTGGCGAGTCTGTCGATTCCGACGGAAACGCCCTGGTAAGTCACGCTGACGCGACCGCCGTTGAGCAGGACGCCATCGCGAAGATCCGATCCGAGATGCAGGAGCTTCCTAGGGAAGATTCCCTTAGATCAAAGCCCACCCAATCCGCTCCTGAGCAGGAAATTACGGTGGAAGATCAATGCAGATCTGCATGGGTCTCCCATGTGTTAGAGAAACAAAGGTGCCACTTCGTGCACTTCCTCGCACATACCGCAGGAACCGCCCCTCCTCAGGAAGAAGTTGGACCCATGCAGGTTGAGGCTGCCGGAGAAAACGACGCCCCGGATCAGCAAGAGGCTGCCGAAGATAGCGACGATCCGGATCAACAACAGGATGCCGGAGACAAAGAGGAATCAATCCTGGGAAATCTAAGCCCAACCTTAGCCGATGCTACCACCTTGGACACTGAGGAGTACAATCGCCTCACGAAGGAGCTAGAAGGCGACAAGGAAGCTGAAGCAGAATCCGCTCTGCCTAAGCAGGTCCTTGCGACCATAACCGGGCTGGAGTAGGACGCTGACGAAGAAGAAACTCCAACCGACGTCGGACTCCTAGGCCCGTCCACTTCTGAGACTCCGCCCTCGCGTCCTCGCTACCGCGTTGTGTCGGATTCCGGAGAAGGACATGTTTCCGGGAGCCAGGAATATATGTCCGCATATGAGCTCGTCGAACAAGCAGGCCGGGGTGCTATCGCGCACTCGGAAATCCTCAATAAGCCAATAACTCCAGATGACGCCATAGATCCTGAAATTCTAGAAGCAAAAAAAGAAAGGAGATGCTAGCCACCACTAAAGTATTTGCTAACACTGCAGCAACGATGCTGGAGGAAAGGCAAGAAGCAGGAGAAGTGATGGAAAGTTTCCTCAAGAGAGAGCGCGAAGCCGCAAAATTCCTTGCAGAGGCTAAGAAACTCCGAGCACAATGGGAAACCATGATGGAGGACGCTGGTAAGGAAGCAGATAGAATCCGCCGGGAGGCCATCGGCCCCCGAAAGATCAACTTTGCAACCCCCACAAACCAGCAGCCACTAGCCACTACAAAGGACAATGTGAAGAAGGCTGCGGAGATCTTGGCCAAACAAGATGAGGAAATTGACATCGCACACCTGCGCACACTGGTAGCTTCAGCGATGAAGCAACAGAGTAAGACAGACACTTCGCGCCGGTTGGAATCCAACCCGGAACTGTGTGTATCCACAGCACAGAAGGACGCCTCCGGAAGGCTGCATCGTGACGATGAATCACACACCGGATCCACGGAACGCAGGAGAAGAACCAGAGAACATCTAAATCCAATCCCGGTACCCTCGAAAACACCTACGATGGACCCAAGGGGAAAGGACTCGATGTACACTGGAAGAGACAAGTACCGGAACCCATCACCTCCGCCACGGAACCATCCACCTCCTCCGCCTCCTTGTCGTCGTAGTCCAGTCAGAAACACCAGACCCCATGGGCCTAGCGGAATCAACATCCGTGACAACGTGGGTCCTCAGAGGAATCAGAACACGGAGCGTACGCCGGAACCTCATCGGAGCCGGAATGAAGAGTGAGAGCCTGAGCCCCGCAAGAGCCGGAACGACGGAGGCGACCGCCATCATGGGGAAGGTAGCCACAGAAGCCGGAGTAAGCAACGTGAAGGACGCGGCGGATCTGAAGGCGGAAGCAAAAGGTCCCACAGGCCCCCTCGCAGGTCTCCCTCCCCACCACCAGTGGAGGAGGTGGAGGCGGAGGCCGAACATCCCGCTCCCGCTCAAAGTCTCCCCGCAATGGCCCACGCGACGCAAGCGAACGTCTCAACGAGTACAGATCTGAATACATTGGCCCAAAATGCTTTGGCAGGATGATCCGAGAGGAGCCTTATCCAAAAGGCTTGAACCTTAAGCTACCCGGAAATCTGAAACACTATGATGGTAGCGAAAGGCCCGATACCTAGATCGAGGATTACTTCAATGCAGTAAGCTTAGCCGGAGGAAACCAGAGAATAGCCTGCCGCATGATTCAGTTGTACCTTATTGGTCCAGCTCGTACCTGGCTCGACGACCTCCCAGAGAACTCCATCTTTTGTTGGTTTGACATGAAGATCACCTTTGAGAAACAATTCAGGGGCACCTACAAGAGACCTGCCACAACAAGCGACCTGCAAGCTTGTATCCAGAAGAAAGGCGAAACATCGCGGAACTTCCTCACATGATGGTTAGCAACCAGGAACGACTGTGAGAACATGGATAATCGCACAGCTATGCACGCCTTCATCGGTGGACTACAGAGGTGTCGTCGTGGTGAACAGACAGATGCCATAGGATGGCTTAAGTTGGGGCCGAATGTGCGCTAGAGGATTCGGGGGAGGGTTTTGGTAACTATGGGATGAACTCCGGATGGATTTCCGGTATCTTTGTCGATGAAGTTGGCCTTGGCCTGAGGTAGAAGAAGAAGAACACAAGCTCTTACTCAACTCTGGATCTCTCTATTTCATGCTTGGATCAGGTTACAGGTTCTCAAACACTAGAAGGACGTCTCCGTTAGCTCATAACACCTATCCGCGTTAGGTGCACCCCCTCTCCTTATATAGGGGAGAGGGTTGCTTACAGGGGAAGAAACCCTAGGAAACCCTAATGGCATCTTTGACTAGACAAACTACTTTACAAAGCCACTTTGGCACAGGTGACACTGGTAGACCTTTAATCAGGAACGGTGACATCCTCCAGTACCTTTTACGTCATCATATGCTTTGGCCTCAGAGCTTCGATTAAAGCTGAAGTGCTTCGCTCATCCTTGTCCTCTAGCTCTTGGGAGAATCTTTGACCAGCTTGCCGACGTGCTACAGTGTAGCCTGTACCGGTAAACCGGTACCTTCTTAGCCTATTTCGGTATACCCCTCCTGGGATACCGGTATAGATTCACTTAGCCCCAAGTCTAACCTCATAGCCCGAAACAACCTTTAAACCGGTATCTTGATAGCTTAAACCATCCGGTTCGGCATGCCTTTGGCATACCGGGGGTCATCCCCCCAACATTAGTCCCCGAAGCTGGTATAGTCCGGTGGATTCTATCCAACGGACCATGCCAGGTTCCCATTACCAACGTACCGGTTTAAACCTTCCGGGAACCAGTTCAAACTTTCCGGCGTCTCCGCCGAACTTATCTCATCATACCGATCTTTTCCAGTATCTTTGTCATTTAAACTCTCCTCGGTGAAGTCGAGAATATCTCGAAAACAGTGCCTGTCAGAGACTTGCGCACTGTTTCAGACGCAACAGTGTCAGGGGTCACTTCCCTTCGACTTATGCGCTAGCATTTATTGTGCCACACCGGATCCTCGCCGCCGTTCCGGATCCGTGTGGCCTCCCTGTGGGATTCTGTTTTCCGCGCGTGTATCTTCGCGCCATGTGGTGGCCCACGAGGTGAAGCGTCGTGGCCCAGCGGTTCCTGGCCCACGAACTTGTCCTCTACTTAAGGGCGCGGCGGTTCCACCTCCTCTTCTTCTTCGCATTCGCCAAATCCCAGAGCACTTCACTGCCTTCGCCCTTTGCGCTCCCTTCGCCGCCGTTCGCCGCCAAAGCCTCGCCCTCCGACGAACCTCCGAAGAAGCTTCGCAGGGCTCCGCTCCGCGGAGATTCACCGCAGAAGGTCGCCTCTCCTGCTCCGAGCGCCTCACGGCACTCCCTCTTCTTCTTCTCTGTTCACCGCCACCGTCTGCAAGCTCGCTCAACTCCGGCGGCTGTCGCCTCCATCGTCCTCCACCGCCTCTGGTTAGTCTCGCGGTCACAAATACTCTTTTCCTATTTCCCGCATTACTTTTGGGCCGGTAGTGTATTTATTTCCCCTTTTCTTTTGCTTTTTCTCTTACTCGTAGATCTTCGCGAGAAGCTAGGTCCGGGGAAAACTGTTTTTAGGTAGATCCGAACTCTTTTGGTTGGTATGTCTTCCGAAGAGTATCTTTCGGGATCCGGCTCCAGCAGTCATCATACCGAGACCCCCAACACCTCTTCCGGGGAAGAGCCCTGGGTTGACCGCGCATCTGATGGACTTGATGCGGATCTGGCCCAGATGGGCGATGATGCCGGTAACTCGGCTCAGGGCACCGGTGATTTTGGAATGGAGGCCAGCAGCTCAAGCCAGGGTGTCGGCATAGATCTGGACTCCTACACGCGCGGTGCCTGGATGGGCTCCGACGTGACAGAGGCGGAAATCGATTGGCTCTACCGATCCCGGAGAATACCGCAAGGGGTCTGGTGCCATATTCCAGGCAAGGAGCGGCAACCTGAGCCCGAGCCCGATGAGCACATTGTCTTCACCGCTCATTTTGAACGCGGTTTAGGCCTTCTGGCTTCGGATTTCTTCCGGAGCTTTCTCGACTTTTATGAACTCCAGCCCCATCATCTTCCGGGCAACGCCATCTTCTACCTTTCTTCTTTTGCTGCTTTCGTGGAGGGATATGCCGGTATCACTCCTACTGTAGATAACTTCTCTTATTTTTACTCCCTCCGGAAGAATTCTATCCAGGATAGGAAACTTCCGGCCTCCAAACCGTTCGTCCGGTGCGGGGCTTGCATCCTCTTGCCCCGCCAAGGGACATGCTTGTACAAACTGTCCGGTCTGGAATCTGTCCGGACTTGGCAGAAAACCTTTCTCTATGTCCGGAACATCGGCTCGGAGGATTTCATCAACCTTTCGGCGTACGTTCCTGGGCCTCCCAGTATGAGGAACTGGCTCCACAATCCTAAGGACGACAAGGAATCCATCCAGATCGCCCTCTTCATCGAGAAGAACAAGGAGGAGACCAACCTCTGCGCGGATGATCTGGTCATGATCTTTCTATCGCGTCGGGTGCTGCCTCTTCAGCGCTGCGCCCACATGATCTGCCAGATGCTTGGTCGGATGGATCCGACAAGGATCACGACTCACCCGCTGAGCCCCCGTGACTTGGTTGCTAAGGCCAAGCAGATTTGCCAAAACAAGTTGAAACCTAGCAGCAAGTATGGGCGGCTCCCTTATAGCCGCAACAATTCTCCTCCGCGTCGAGTAAGATCTCGGGATCTCCGGAAGATTTTCTTACAGTACTTGTGAACTTGTGAATTTCTTCCGATGTACTTGTGAATTTTTCACCCTGACTTGTTTCCTTTGTGTTGCAGAACTTCGCCCGGATCCACAGGGAGGATCCAGCTTCCTATACCCCCAACTGGCGTTTCGAGGACGATTGCGACACTGACCCCTACGTGAAGGGGAAACAGAAGATGGGCCGGTCCTATGTCAAGCACCCCGGTAACCTCTCAACTCCTCATCTGGCTAAAGAAACCGGTTCTGACAACGAGGTCGTATGCCTCGAGGTACATTGTTCAGCTCCTTTTTCCTTATAAACTGTTTCTTTGTAGATCTCCCCTCAGACAGCACAAACCCTCAGGTCGTGGAGGGTGTTGCTCCCCTGGCAGCCGAGGTTGGCCAGGAGTTCCTGGACAAGCTGAACTTCCGGGGCCGGAAGAATAAAGCTCCGGCTTCCAACACCGGCCCCAGCGAGGACCCTCCTGCCTCCTCCTGCCAAGCGCTCCAAGAAGGATGGTGGTGGCAAGCCCTTCTCCACGAAGCGGTACCGGTCTCAGATGCCGGTCGCTACCGGGTAAGCTTCCGGTTCTTCTTCTTGCTTTTTCCTTGTGATATTCCTTGTTCCATTGCTTCTTCTAACTTTCTCTCTTTTTCTTCCTCAGGCCTGCCCTGAGCCTCACCAGGAGCGCCTCTGGCATGAGGCCGGAAGCTTCTGAGGAAGCCGCCAGAACCTCTCCTCCTCCTCAAGCAAGTCCGGTACCGTCTGGTACCGGCAAATCTCCAGCCTCCCCTCTAGCGGGAAACACAAGTGCGGGGCGCGCGGCCCCTGAAACTTCTCATCACCGCGCAGAGGAGGATTTCTTTTCCCCTCCAGAAGCTGAAGATACCGGCGCCAGCAACATGGCGCCGGTAGCGAAGAAATCGGGCGGGCGGAACCTCTTGTTCCTCCCGTTCCCAAAAAGAAGAAGAAGAAGACCTCTGCCTCCCCCGCTTAGACCGTGCCGGAAGCTTCCGCGCCGGCAAGCTCACCACCGGCCAAGGAAGCACCGGAAGCTCCTGCGCCATCCAAGGACGCACCAGCACCCACGACGGCTGCACCTACCGGCAAGCCAACCGCTATCAAGCCACCTCAACCGGAAGGTGCCAAGCTCACAGCCTAGCAACTTGTTGCGGTGGTCACGGTGGCAACTGCCCCTTCCTTCGGCTCGCAGTTGCTGGTTCTTCATGCCGGCCACGCCGCCGTTGCAGCCAGTGAAAAGGCTTCAGCTCAGCTGGACCGGATCGTTGAGCTCACCCGCGGCGAGGTCAACCTGGGCCCGCTGCAGGCGTACGCCGAAAAGTGGAACCTGGCGGACCTGTACCCGGCCACTCGCGGCTTGAGCAAGGAGAAGCTACCGGTTGCTGACCCTTCCGGCCCGTGGAGCTCAGCGCAACACCTGAGCCGGCTTAAACGCGCCGTCGAGGAGTTTGACCTTGCGTGGCATGACGTTAGCGGCAACGTGGTGGTTGTCGTGGTATCGTCACGGCATATGCCATAGGATGGCTAAAGAAGGTGGTTCCTAGATGGTCTCACGGCGGTATCCGGATGCGGGTATGGGGACGAATGACACGGTCGACGTACCCAGGTTCGAGGCCCTCCTGTGGAGGTAACACCTCTACTCCTGCTATGAGTGTATATGGTGATGACACAGTACAATGGTGCTCCTAGAGCTGTATCCGGCTTGCCCTGGGAGGCTAAGGTAGACGAAGGTCTCTCTCACAGGGCAGCGCTAAGACTAGAATGAAGTGAGAATGATCGATCCCCTGCACGAGAGGGGGTAGTGCTGAAGGAGATATGCCCTAGAGGCAATAATAAAGTGGTTATTATTTATATCTTTATGTTTATGATAAATGTTTATATATCATGCTATATTTGTATTAACCGAAACATTAGTACATGTGTGATATGTAGACAACAAGAATTCCCTAGTATGCCTCTTAAACTAGCTTGTTGATTAATGGATGATTAGTTTCATAATCATGAACATTGGATGTTATTAATAACAAGGTTATATCATTATATGAATGATGTAATGGACACACCCAATTAAGCGTAGCATAAGATCTCGTCATTAAGTTATTTGCTATAAGCTTTCGATACATAGTTACCTAGTCCTTATGACCATGAGATCATGTAAATCACTTATACCGGAAAGGTACTTTGATTACATCAAACGCCACTGTGTAAATGGGTGGTTATAAAGGTGGGATTAAGTATCCGGAAAGTATGAGTTGAGGCATTTGGATCAACAGTGGGATTTGTCCATCCCGATGACGGATAGATATACTCTAGGCCCTCTCGGTGGAATGTCGTCTAATGTCTTGCAAGCATATGAATGAGTTCATAAGAGACCACATACCACGGTACGAGTAAAGAGTACTTGTCAGGTGACGAGGTTGAACAAGGTATAGAGTGATACCGAAGATCAAACCTCGGACAAGTAAAATATCGCGTGACAAAGGGAATTGGTATTGTATGTGAATGGTTCATTCGATCACTAAAGTCATCGTTGAATATGTGGGAGCCATTATGGATCTCCAGATCCCGCTATTGGTTATTGGTCGGAGTGAGTACTCAATCATGTCCGCATAGTTCACGAACCGTAGGGTGACACACTTAAAGTTGGATGTTGAAATGGTAGAACTTGAATATGGAATGGAGTTCAAATATTTGTTCGGAGTCCCGGATGAGATCCCGGACATCACGAGGAGTTCCGGAATGGTCCGGAGAATAAGATTCATATATAGGATGTCATTTTATGTGAATTAAAATGTCGCGGAAGGTTCTATGGAAGGTTCTAGAAAAGTCCGGAAGAAACCACCAAGGAAGGTGGAGTCCACATGGGACTCCACCTCCATGGCCGGCCAACCCTAGGTGGGGAGGAGTCCCAAGTGGACTCCCCCTTAGGGGGCCGGCCACCCCTTCATATGGGAGGTGGAACTCCCACCTCTAGTGGGAGTCCTAGCTTGGCTAGGTTTCCCCTCCATATGGAAGGTTTTTGGTTCGGGTCTTATTCGAAGACTTGGACACCAACACTTGGGGATCCACCTATATAATGAGGGGCATAGGGGAGGGGGCCGGCCACCACAAAGCCACAAGT
Source organism: Lolium perenne (assembly GCF_019359855.2). Taxonomy (NCBI): domain Eukaryota; kingdom Viridiplantae; phylum Streptophyta; class Magnoliopsida; order Poales; family Poaceae; genus Lolium; species Lolium perenne. Next base: position 242,749,725 of record NC_067247.2, on the reverse strand, counting down.
TGGCCGCACCCCCTTGAGGCCGGCCACCCCCTCCCAAACCCTAGCCACCCCCCTCTCCTCCATAACTCCCGCGTAGCTTTAGCGAAGCTCCGCCGGACTTCTCCACCACCACCGACACCACGCCGTCGTGCTGTCGGATTCAAGAGGAGCTACTACTTCTGCTGCCCGCTGGAACGGGGAGGTGGACGTCGTCTTCATCAACAACCGAACGTGTGACCGAGTACGGAGGTGCTGCCCGTTCGTGGCGCCGGAAGCGATCGTGATCAAGATCTTCTACGCGCTTTTGCAAGCAGCAAGTGATCGTCTACCGCAGCAATAAGAGCCTACTCTTATAGGCTTTGGAATCTCTTCAAGGGTTAGTCTTGATCATCCCCTCGTTGCTACCGTCTTCTAGATTGCATCTTGGCTTGGATTGCGCGTTCGCGATAGGAAATTTTTTGTTTTCTATGCTACGAATCCCTACAGTGGTATCAGAGCCATGTCTATGCATAGATGGTTGCACGAGTAGAACACAATGGTTTTGTGGGCGTTGATGCTCTTGTTATCTTTAGTTTGAGTACTTTGCATCTTTGTGGCATAGTGGGATGAAGCGGCTCGGACTAACTTTACATGACCGCGTTCATGAGACTTGTTCCTCGTTCGACATGCAACTTGTATTGCATAAGAGGCTTTGCGGGTGTCTGTCTCTCCTACTATAGTGAAGATTCAACTTACTCTTCTATTGACAACACTAGTATCACCGTTGTGGTTCATGTTCGTAGGTAGATTAGATCTTACTCGAAAACCCTAAACCACGTAAAATATGCAAACCAAATTAGAGACGTCTAACTTGTTTTTGCAGGGTTTGGTGATGTGATATGGTCATAATGTGATGATGAATATGTATGAGATGATCATTATTGTATTGTGGCAACCGGCAGGAGCCTTATGGTTGTCTTTAAATTTCATGTTGAGTAGTATTTCAAAGTAGTTGTAATAGTTGCTACATGAGGTGAACAACCATGAAGCCGGCGCCATGAACCTTGACGTTACGCCGACGATGATGGAGATCATGCCCGTTGATGATGGAGATCATGTCCGTGCTTTGGAGATGAAGATCGAAGGTGCAAAGACAAAAGGGCCATATCATATCACAAATGAACTGCATGTGATGTTAATCCTTTTATGCATCTTATTTTGCTTAGAACGCGACGGTAGCATTATAAGATGATCCCTCACATTAATATCAAGATAATAAAGTGTTCTCCCCTTGTATGCACCGTTGTAACAGTTCGTCGTTTCAAAGCATCTCGTGATGATCGGATGTGATAGATTCAACGATTCACATACAACGGGTGTAAGCCATGTTGCACACGCGGAATACTTGGGTTTGCTTGACGAGCCTAGCATGTACAGACATGGCCTCGGGACAACGGAAACCGAAAGGTTGAACACGAGTCATATGGATGATATGATCAACATGTTGATGTTCACCATTGAAGCTACATCATCTCACGTGATGATCGGTTTTTGGTGTAGTGGATTTGGATCGTGTACCACTTAACAACTATGAGGGATGTTGTATTAAGTGGGAGTTCATTAGTAATTAGATTAAAACATGAACTAATTATCATAAACATAGTTTGAGTAGTATTTTGAATTAATTTTGTAGTATTGGCATCCGTTTACTACTATGCGCTAGTCTTGTAATTGAGATAGAAATACTGTTAAAATCTGACAAGAAACTTTACGGTTTGGTACCGTATTGTTAAAGAATCAAGAATTAATTAAGTCCTATTGCAAACTTTTAGTAAACCTCACATTGTTGATTCAAAGAGTTATGGTTTCAATTAGTACCTAAAGTTATCTTGTCTCCGTAAAACTTGAAGTTCAAATTTGTTTGAAAAGTAAGAAGCTGAAAATTTAGTTTTCAGAAATAATCAAGGTATGAGATATATGTGATATCTAAGACCTTATTGCAAGATGATAGAATATAATTTGGTGAGACTACATGAACTCATAAGTTTTATGGGAATGTACGAAGGTTGAAGACGCAAGGCGTCACAATCCTCCAACTATTGGGACACTAATGATATTCGCATATCCATGAAGTTATCATCCTTAGTATGCACCGTTGCTAAGACTCGTCGTTTCGAAGCATCACGTGATGATCGGGTGTTATAGATTCTACGTGTGCTTACAACAGATGCAAGCCAGATTTGCATATGCGAATACTAAGGTTAAAACTTTACGAGCCTAACATGTACAGACATGGTCTCGGAAAGTCGTCATGATATAATGGATAAAATTATGAGTGAAATTGTTCATCATATTACAAAGTTACTAATAGTGAAATCTAGAACACTTGTCATATGATGATCAACTTCAAAATAAGAACCTCAAGGTTATTGGTATTAGACCAACAAACCTAGAAGTTTTTACTGTTGAAGTGTTTTTCTGAATAATGAGGAAAGCTAAAAGAGAAACTGCAAAAGATTTTTTGGTAGAAAGAAAGAAAAGACTAGAAAGTCTAGCTCAGGTGTATATAAATGATATACATGTTATGGTTGTATTCCTAGTTAGGTCACACTATGAAATTCTTGGGTATTAGTACTATATTGGTTGGTATGAAGTGTCATACAAAACAACGCAATACAAGAATACAATGGCCTAAGTGACTGACAAGGAATATGATAGAAATGCACGTCTGGAACAAAATAAAGTGTTATTATGTTCGTCGTTGGCATTCTATCTAGCCCTTAGAATTTATAATAAAGAACTTAATAATTGTTATTTTGCTCCGGTCAAATGAAAACAATGAGTTGTTCAAATTATGACATTACTCCATGTACGATGGATAAGTTATTATAAATCTTAATGGTGAAACACACATACATAAAACTGACGCTAAAATGTCATAAGGCAAATGATTTGAATTCCACTTATTTGTGGAACCGCCATTTAGGTCATGTTAGAAAGGAACGCATGAAAGAACTCCATGCAAATGGATTTTTTGGAGTCATTTGATTTTTGAATCATTTGGCGCTTGCAAATTTTTTCTAAAGAGAATGATTAAAATACCGTTCATAGGCCAAGAGTTGAACGGGCAACAAACTTAGTGGAAAAATACATAATGATGTATATGGTTCACTGAGCATAGTTGTGTGCGGGAGATTCTTCTACTTCATGAAAACTTTCAACAATGAATTGAGTATATATATATGGATATATTCGATAAGGAAGAAGTTTGAAACATTTGAATGGGTTCAAATAAATTTCAACATGAATTTCAACATGAAGTGGAAATCAACGTAATAGAAAAGTCAAATATCTATGATTGGATCATGGTGGAAATATTTGAATTACGAGTTTTAGCGAACATCTAAGAGAGTTATGAAATTGTTCTACAACTCACATTTCTTGGAGTATCATAATGATGATATAGTATCCGAGATATGTATCCAAACCTTGTTGGATCAATGATGAGATAAAATATTGATGCCATTATATTTTTGTGGATTATGCTTTAGTGACTACCGCTTTTACACTGAATAGAGCATCATCATGATCCGATGAAATGACATCATACAAGTTATGACATGGGTATAAACCCTAATAGTCTTTTCTTTAAATTTTGGTCCAAGAGTTTACAACCAAAATCGGATGAATGTCTTTGTTGGTTATCCCAGAGATTTAATTGGGAATTCTTCCCACAAGACAAAGACAAAAGTGTTTGTCAATGTTTCTTATTTCGAGAAATTGTTTCTAGTGAAGTATTTGAGTGGGAGGACAATATAATTTGATAAGGTTTATGAACCTGAGCATAATGATCAGAGTAGCGCAGCATCGGAATTGGTTTCGAAAGCGGCCACAACGATCATGGCTCCCATGACTACAAAGTGTTTTAGCCATGGAGATCGAAGTACATATTGAACCTTGTAGGTATGGTTTACTTTGTGATCAAATAAATGATTTGTGGACAAAGGATTGATTTTGAACAATGATAAACCAACTACAAACAAAGAAGTTATGATGGGCCCTGACTCCGTTAAAATGGCCATGCGCCATGAAATCCATAATAGATGAATACTTTTTGAAAGTAAATGGATCTATAGACTTGGATGAAATATCTTTGAAGAAGCTCGACTTGTCGAAAAATTATTTACGACAAAGTTCAAAGAGTTTACTACGATAAGATTAGATCTTCCGTAGCAATGCTTATAGTCTATGTGGATTATTCTAGTAATCACTACATATTTCTTTTATGGGATATGCTAGTAGGATGGCAAAATACATTACTTATCAGAAGTATGTATTAAAGGTGTATACAAGATACAACCAAGAGTTTTGCTGGTTCGTGGAATACTAGATAGGTATACGAACTTCAATTGGATGAAGTAAGTATCGCGGAGTTGGAATCTTTACCAGATGAAATAGTCAAAGAGTTTTTGATTTCATCAAGAGATGATGAAGAGGCTTGCATTTGCAAGAAATTAAGTGGGAGCGCTAAGACATATTTATAATACTTTATGTAGGTGACATATAGTTGGTTATAAATGATGTAATTATATACTTGATTAAAAGGTTTCATTGAGAAATTAATTTCAATGAAAGGATATGGACTGAAACAAATTTAGTGTCAAAATCTATGAAGATAGATTGAAACACATAAATAAGTTTAAGTCAAAGTACATAGAATAGATATTGAAATAGTTCAATATAGAAATATTAAGAAAATATTCTTGTCATGTTAAAGTTTTAACAAGACTTAAGTGTATCTGACACTCAATGAGTAAAAACACATGAGTGATTATAGATCACGAATAATATGTACACAATCAGATATCATGTGCTATAAAGTGTTATGAGCATTTACCAGAATGATTCATATGATGATCATTGGGAGACAGTAAGAATATCCTTGAGTACTTTAGAAGAACTAAGGATATATATATATTTTTGTATGAAGAAATGACAAACAAATCGCTGTAAGGTGTTACACCAATATTGTTTTTGTCACATATAAAATATAATTTCAATCTCAAATTAGACTAAGTGTTGTCTAAAAGGTAGCACAATAAGCTAGAAGTTGTCTATGCTTGATTTAGAAGAGTTCTAAATATTGTGATGGATTCTACAAATGAAGGCAGAATATGTCATTGTTTTGACAATGACAAAGGATGTTAAGTCAGGAGGTTCTTTGAGAACTTGGTGTAGTTCCGACAGAGTCAGAACTTTGAAGCTATATTGTGTGTGACAATATTAGTGACATATTTTCAGACCGCGGAATTAAGGTTCCACCAGAAGACCAAACATATTTAAATGTCGACTCATTTGGAAATGAGTGATGCGTTGAGACGCAAATGAATTACAAAATACATACGTTTCTGAGCGTGTCAGATCCGTTGACTAAAACCTCTCCCGTAAGCAATACATGATAAAGCACCAAAAGGCCAAGGTGTTATATCTTTACAAATGTAAACTAGATTATTGACTCTAGTGCAAGTGGGAGACTGAAGGAGATATGCCCTAGAGACAATAATAAAGTGGTTATTATTTATATCTTTATGTTTATGATAAATGTTTATATATCATGCTATAATTGTATTAACCGAAACATTAGTACATGTGTGATATGTAGACAACAAGAAGTCCCTAGTATGCCTCTTAAACTAGCTTGTTGATTAATGGATGATTAGTTTCATAATCATGAACATTGGATGTTATTAATAACAAGGTTATATCATTATATGAATGATGTAATGGACACACCCAATTAAGCGTAGCATAAGATCTCGTCATTAAGTTATTTGCTATAAGCTTTCGATACATAGTTACCTAGTCCTTATGACCATGAGATCATGTAAATCACTTATACCGGAAAGGTACTTTGATTACATCAAACGCCACTGCGTAAATGGGTGGTTATAAAGGTGGGATTAAGTATCCGGAAAGTATGAGTTGAGGCATTTGGATCAACAGTGGGATTGGTCCATCCCGATGACGGATAGATATACTCTGGGCCCTCTCGGTGGAATGTCGTCTAATGTCTTTCAAGCATATGAATGAGTTCATAAGAGACCACATACCACGGTACGAGTAAAGAGTACTTGTCAGGAGACGAGGTTGAACAAGGTATAGAGTGATACCGAAGATCAAACCTCGGACAAGTAAAATATCGCGTGACAAAGGGAATTGGTATTGTATGTGAATGGTTCATTCGATCACTAAAGTCATCGTTGAATATGTGGGAGCCATTATGGATCTCCAGATCCCGCTATTGGTTATTGGTCGGAGTGAGTACTCAACCATGTCCGCATAGTTCACGAACCGTAGGGTGACACACTTAAAGTTGGATGTTGAAATGGTAGAACTTGAATATGGAATGGAGTTCGAATATTTGTTCGGAGTCCCGGATGAGATCCCGAACATCACGAGGAGTTCCGAAATGGTCCGGAGAATAAGATTCATATATAGGATGTCATTTTATGTGAATTAAAATGTCGCGGAAGGTTCTATGGAAGGTTCTAGAAGGTTCTAGAAAAGTCCGGAAGAAACCACCAAGGAAGGTGGAGTCCACATGGGACTCCACCTCCATGGCCGGCCAACCCTAGGTGGGGAGGAGTCCCAAGTGGACTCCCCCTTAGGGGGCCGGCCACCCCCCCATATGGGAGGTGGAACTCCCACCTCTAGTGGGAGTCCTAGCTTGGCTAGGTTTCCCCTCCATATGGAAGGTTTTTGGTTCGGGTCTTCTTCGAAGACTTGGACACCAACACTTGGGGATCCACCTATATAATGAGGGGCATAGGGGAGGGGGCCGGCCACCACAAAGCCACAAGTTGGCCGCACCCCCTTGAGGCCGGCCACCCCCTCCCAAACCCTAGCCGCCCCCCTCTCCTCCATAACTCCCGCGTAGCTTTAGCGAAGCTCCGCCGGACTTCTCCACCACCACCGACACCACGCCGTCGTGCTGTCGGATTCAAGAGGAGCTACTACTTCCGCTGCCCACTAGAACGGGGAGGTGGACGTCGTCTTCATCAACAACCGAACGTGTGACCGAGTACGGAGGTGCTGCCCGTTCGTGGCGCCGGAAGCGATCGTGATCAAGATCTTCTACACGCTTTTGCAAGCGGCAAGTGATCGTCTACCGCAGCAATAAGAGCCTACTCTTATAGGCTTTGGAATCTCTTCAAGGGTTAGTCTTGATCATCCCCTCGTTGCTACCGTCTTCTAGATTGCATCTTGGCTTGGATTGCGTGTTCGCGATAGGAAAATTTTTGTTTTCTATGCTACGAATCCCTACAAGTGCAGCTTATATAGGCGCTGGCACTTTACATAGAAGTCCCTATGATCTACGGGCCGGCTTGGCCGGCTCCGGCTTCCGCTCCTTCCCGAGGCGTTGACGTCAGTAGCCGTTGAGGCCTCATGGCCTGTCCCATCCGACTGCCTGAGTCAGCGGTATGGAGAGGAAGCGTCTCTGTCGCCATCATGCCCTGTAGCCGGTACGGACCGGTGTACGCCATGATGGCCTATCCGCCGCGTGGCACTATTGCTCCACAGTGCCCCGTACTTTACGGGAGATGAGGTCAGCGTGGACCTCCGAACCCGGACCACCTACCCAGTTCCTTCTCATGCAAGACTCGCCAGCCTCGAGTCGGTCTAGACTGTAAAACCCCAGTCGGATATGGCTTGTAGAAGCCGGCCCAGCCACAGCGCAGACGGCCGTAGCCAGGCCGACTAGGACTTAGAGCCAGCCGGCTTCCGAGGCAGCCGGCCACGGCTCCAGCCGGCTGCTCCTCAGCCGGCCTTTGCCGCGAGCCGGCCAGCCTCCAGCCGGCTGCTCCGCGTCCATTGCCCTACCCGGGGTCTTCCCCCCGACATTAGTCCCCGAAGCTGGCAAGGTCCTGCGTTAAGACGGACCTAGGCAGGTTTTCCTGGCTTCAGATATCTCTTGAATGTGTTTGACGGCACTCGGAGGGGCCGACTGAGAATTTTCATTCAGCCGGCTGTGCCCTCATCCGGCTTGCTTCGTCCGGCTTCTTCTAGCCGGACGCTTTTTTCGCTTCTGCAGCTTTTGCTTTTTTACAAGTGTTGGCGACGTCTCCGCCTTGCTAGGAGAGTTGGGGCCGGATTGAATTTAATGTCCGGCTCCGGCTTGGGTGCGACGGAGTCTCCGACGCCTCGGGCCCTCCGCCCGACTTGACTGGTCTGACGGTTGGCTCCTACTGCCGCTTCGTCTGGTCACATCAATGTCGCCTCCGGATCCCATGCGGTCGTGGGGGACGTGGTGTGTCCATTTTCGGTAACCGCTGCGGTCGTGGGGGACGTTAAGGCGCAGTAAATCTGGAGATCGTGGCCCACGTCCGCCACTTGGAGGCCAACCGCCCGCGGCAGGTGGCTATAAATGCCGCGGGGGAGGCATCGAGGTGGCCACTGTGCCACTTTCTTCCTCCTCGCGCTCTCGCTTCTCTTCTCCTTTTCGCTCGAGCTCTTCGTTGCTCCGGCGCATTTTCTCCAACGCTTCCCTGGCGAACTCCGGCGGGCAGCCGCTCCAACGTTTCTCCGCCGATTCGCCGCCGCCACTTCGTCAATCCGGCGCCACGGGGCCACGCGTGTCCACGGTATGCTCTCCGCCGCCGCCGTCGCCGCCATCTCGTGGTTCTTCTTCGCCCTTTCCTCTTTCTTGGTCTTCTTCCTCTTCCTCCTCGTCAATGGCCCGTCCAAGTGGTTCTTGGGAGGGTTCTTACATGATGGAGGATGACATCGAGCGCCTTGTTCGCCTCCGCCGGATCCCGTCGGAGGTAATCACGAGGGTGCCCGGCGACGAGGTGGAGCCCATGCCGAATCCCGGCGAACGTGTGGTCTTCGGAGCACACTTCGACCGAGGGTTGGGCCTGCCGGCTTCGAACTTCTTCCACCAGTTCTTGGATTTCTTTGGCCTGCAGCCTCATCACCTGCCGGCCAACGCCTGTGTCCTCCTCAGCTGCTATGTGGCCTATATGGAGGGCTACGCCGGCTTGTGGCCGGACATCGACTTTTGGAGTCGGCTCTTCTTCATCAAGGCGCAGACGACTGACGGCCACCTGCGGGCCTGCGGCGCCGCCTCGATCTACTCACGCCCGGGCACGCCCTTCCCGAAGATCCCGATGGTGGATTCGGTGAAGAAGTGGAAAATGTCCTTTTTTTTGTGCGGAACGAGAACCCGGCCTTCGACCGGCTCAACCTGCCGGAGTACAACCCGGCGCCGCCAGTCGGCCGGATCAACTGGGGCCACAACGCCAGGACAACGGACCCGGACGCAGAGGTAAACCTTCTGTGGGATTTCCTGGGGGCTTGTGTCTCCGAGGGCCAGCTGAGCGCCGAGGACCTCCTCTGCACCTACGCCGAGCGCCGGGTGCTGCCTCTCCAGCTGCGCGTCCACAAGATCGGGCACATGTCCGGCCGGTTTGATCCGACCCGGACGTCCAAGGTGGAGCTCTCCAAGGCCCAGGTGGCCCGCCGGGTGAACAACGTCACCAAGGCCAACATGCCGGAGAACTGGGACTGGGGGCTGGCGCCCCACAGCCGGGCGATACCACCTGAGCTGGTAAGTTTCTGTGTTTTGGCCGACTTCCGGCTTGCGGCTGCATGGCCGATTTGTTACTCATAGCCTTTGTTTTGTCTTCAGCTTTTCGACCGCCAGGCGAGGACGGTGATCTGGCGCAGAAGATCTGGACGCCGGATCACGCTGATCCGGCTGACCAAGCCGGCGATCAAGCCGGTGACGATGAGCTGCCGGAGGTGCCCGACCAGGGCGGCCAGGGGGAGCACAACCCGCCTCCTTCGCCAGAGCAGCAGGAGGAAGAGGACGAGCCGACGACGTCCGCCACGGGGCCGATCCCCGCGGTGCCCCTGCGCATGAGGCCGCCTCGGCGACTTCTGCGCCCAAGGGGAAGAAGCGGGTCAGCGACCAGTCCACGGCCGCCTTGGAGGCAAAGGTGAAGAAGCAGCGCCGGCTGGGGCCCAAGAAGGTTCCAGAGCAGGCCGGGTAAGTTCTTTCCTTCGTTGTTTGATTCCTTTTCTTTCCTTCTTTTTTATACTTATCTTCTCTTGTTTGTCCGACCAGGGCTGCCATAAAGTTCACCCAAGGCGGCGGCTCTCGGACAGCTGCCCGCGTCGTGTCGCCGCTCTAGCGGCAGAGGAGGGAGCCGACACCGCAGCCTTCAGCGCGTGCGCGCACGCCGCCCCTCGTCGTCGTGCCGCCTGCGGCTGCGACGCCTTCCGCGGGGGTGTCTTCTTCAGCTGCACCTCCTATGGCGCCTGGTCGCGGCGCCCAGGGTGAGCCGGCACGCCGGCCAACTCTTGATGACCTCTTCCCGCGCCGCGCTCGATTTCTGGAGCCTGCGGCCGGAGCCGGCAGGGGTGCGCCCGGCGGAGCCGGAGCTGGCGGGGCTGCGCCGACTGAGACTGGGATTGGCGGTGCCGCGCCCAGCGTCGTGGTGCTGGAGGAGTGCCCGGAGGGGGCGCCTGAGGCGCCAGGGTCGGTGGCCCCCACCGGGCCGACTGCTTCGACTGCGCCGCCTACATCTTCGGGGCCATCGAGGGAGGAGCCGGCCAGGAAGGAGCCGGCAAGGGATGAGCCGGCGCGCTCGAGAGACGCCGGCTCCCGGGCGTTGGTGAGGACGGAGGGCCCGCCGGAGCCGTCTGAAGGCCTTCACGTGGCCAAGGGCGCCCGGCTACTGAACGTGGTGTCCGCCTCCGACTCCAGCCTTGGCTCGACTGGCACCATGGAGAAGGCGTGGCACCAGGCGGATGCCTGCGAGGTGACCAGCCGGGAGGGGTATCCAGGCGTGGCGCCCATGAAGATGTTCTTCTCCGGCTTCCGCGCCAACCTTAAGGCTAGGGCCGCTGAGACCGCCGCCAACCTGGCAAAGCTGGAGGAAGCTGACAAGGTAGGTGTTTTATCTCATTTTTTGCAACTTTGTTGTTATCCTGGTAGCCCTCTGAGGCATGGGCCGGCTGCTTGGAGCCGGTCCGGGTTTCGCCTAGATATCTGACTCTGTTTCTCTCAGACGGTTGCGGAGCGACGCACCGTCTTGTACAACTAGGTCGTGACCAGCTACCACAAGGTGAAGATCGAGCGGGCCGGCTTGGCTCGTGAGCTGGAGGCCGCCAAGGGTAGGGTTTTCCCCCTTTGGACTTGACTTCTTTTTCTTCGATTTCACTCGGCTAACGACTTTTCTTGCCGACTTGCAGCTGAAGCTGCCCGGGTCCCGCAACTGGAGGCGGACCTTCGGGCCGCCCGCGCCCAATGCACCGAGAGTGAGGAGGCGGGCCGGGCTGCTGCCGCCAAGCTGAAGGTGGCTGAGGGGGAGCTGACGCGGCTGCGCTGGCTTGAGGATAACCACCTCAAGGAGCTCGCCGCCCTCAAACAGGCTGAGGAGGAGAAGGTGGAGGGCCTGAGCAAGCGGCTGGAGGAGGTGGACCAGCAGCGGCTTGCACTTCGCCAAGAGGTGACCGCCAAGTCCGAAGAGCTGTCGGCCACCGCCAAGCGGTGGGTGGAGGAGATTGGCGCGCTCGACCGCGGCTTGGCGGGTGAGTCTGCATTTTCTTTCTTCCTTTCCCTTTGTCGGCTTTCGGCTGTCGGCTGCCGGCTTAGGTTGGTAGCCGGCGGCAGAAACTCTGATTTTTTGATATCTCCATCTTCGGGCTAGGGGCAGTCGGCTCATACCGGCTGCCGCCTGTCTTTTTTCTTTTAACTTCGAAATATCCATCTTCAGGTTGGGGGCAGTCGGTTCTTGCCGGCTGCCGCCAGGCTTACTTTAGAGCTTCGGAATCTCCATCTTCGGGCTGGGGGCAGTCGGCTCATGCCGGCTGCCGCCAGTCTTACTTTAGGACTTCGAAATCTCCATTTCAGGCTGGGGGCAGTCAGTTCTTGCCGGCTGCCGCAAGGCTTGCTTTAGAGCTTCGGAATCTCCATCTTCGGGCTGGGGGCAGTCGGCTCATGCCGGCTGCCGCCAGGCTTACTTTAGAGCTTCGGAATCTCCATGTTCGGGCTGGGGGCAGTCGGCTCATGCCGGCTGCCGCCAATCTTACTTTAGGACTTCGAAAATTTGCATTTTTCTGTCTTTTTCCGGCTTTGATAGATTTCTGAGATGCTTCTTCTTTGCAGCGGCCTTCCCTGAGGCGCAGGAGGAGGCACTAGCAGTAGTTGGTGTTGCGCGCGACGCCCGGAGGCAGGAGACCGGCGAGGGCAGCGCTGAGTACTTCACCATGGAGGACTACCTGGCGTCCATGGCCGCCCGCGTCGTGCCCATCACGAAGCTTGGCTGGGAGCTCCGGAAGGCGGCGGAGGAGCTGATCCGGCTGCTGTGGCCGACCGAGACGCTGCCGCAGGACCTCGCCAACCTCATCACCTGGCTGGAGAAGGCGTCTGACCGCTTCCTCGACTGGAGGGAATCAGCTGTGCGCGCTGGGGCCGACATGGCACTGTCCTTCGTGCTCTCCTGGTACAACGAGGTCAGCCTCGACCAGCTTGAGTGCCGGCGGGCCGGCGTGGAGGACGCACTCCCAGCGGGAAACAAGACTGCCCGGCTGGCCCGAGCCTGCGCCATTGCCTACTTCGTCGACAATGGCGTCTTCATCGAGGATCCGAACCTGCCGTCTGAGGGCGAGGACGAGGAGGCAGAAGATGAGGAGGCGGAGGACACGTCTGAGGAGAACCCGGCAGCCGGCTCCGCTGATGCTCCCCCGGCTGGTCCTGATCCAGCCGGTGCTTAAATGTACTTGTTTATTATGTTGCTTTTGCAAGACAATCTGTTAAATCCCCGGAATGCCGGGTGCATATGTATGAATATTGTTACCCTTTTTATTAAGGCACACTTTAATGTGTTTGTTAATCATTTGCGTGCCGGCTTGCTTTCTTCCGACTTGTTCGCTTTTTCCCATCCGCCCCACTCTTTGGCTTTGATCTTGCCGGTCGTACGTCCGACTTGCGATCCGTCGCCGGATCAAGAGCGGGCCGCTGGGTGAGGCCGACAGTATTTCAGTCGAACGAGCCGAGTTCGGCAATCCGGCACTTTTATGAAAAGTTGTGCAAGTCAATTCGCTTTCACTCTTTCTCTTAACCGTCTTTCGCGTGCCGGCTCCCTAGGCACTTACTCCCGCCAGCCGGACAACCGGGTTGCGGTCTGTAGCTGGATCGGAAGCCGGCTGTCGGAAACCGGATCACGTTACTAAGCCGGCCGCGTGAGAGGGTGTTAGCCAATCGGCGAAACAAAGTAGAGTACGCGAAAAACTTGTCGGAAACGGCGCTCTTGGCGCTTGCTTTTTCATAGCTTACAAAAGGAGTACAAGGGATACATACATTCCTGCTCTCAAGTATAAAATGGGCGAAGCAAGTTGACATTCCAAGGACGTTTAGTCTCCTCGTCAGCCTTGTCCGGCTTGTTTTTTTTAGCCTCTTGGGCATCTATGAGATAGTAGGAATCATTGCCTACCACCTTGCTCACGGTGAAGGGACCCTCCCATGGGGATGACAGTTTATGCTGTCTGGCTGTCCGTTGGATCAGCCGGAGCACTAGGTCTCCTTCTCGGAATGCTAAGGGTTGGACCTTCCGGCTGTGATAGCGTCGGAGGCTTTGCTGATAAATGGCAGATCTGGACACGGCCAGCAGTCGGGCCTCTTCGACCAGGTCAACTCCATCTTCGTGAGCTTCTTTGGCTTCAGCTTCTGTTTAGAGTTCGATTCTTGGCGCGTCGTGCTCGATGTCAGTCGGCAGGACGGCTTCGGCCCCGTATACGAGGAAGAATGGTGTGAAGCCGACTGAGCGGTTTGGCGTTGTACGCAGGCTCCACAACACATTGGGCAGCTCTTCAATCCAGCAGCCGGCTGCTCGCTCGAGCGGCTCCACCAGCCGGGGCCGGATGCCGGCTAGGATCAAGCCGTTGGCCTTCTCCACCTGCCCGTTGGACTCCGGGTGCGCCACGGACGCTAGATCCATCCGGATCCCCATTTCCTCGCAATAGCGAGAGAAGATGCCTTGGGTGAAGTTGCTTCCGTTGTCGGTGATGATGCTGTGGGGGTAGCCGTATATCACGATGATCTCCTTGAGGAATGTGACGGCTGTGAAGCCGTCCAGCTTCTTGATCGTCTTGGCTTCAATCCACTTGGTGAATTTGTTGATCATCACCAAGAGGTGTGTCATGCCGCCTCGCGCTGTTCTAAATGGCCCACCATGTCCAAGCCCCATACGGCAAACGGCCAAGTGATGGGGATGGTTTTCAAGGCGGAAGCCGGCGAGTGCCTCTTCTTCGCGAAGCGCTGGCAGCTGTTGCACTTCTTCACCAGTTCTTCTGCGTCCTTGAGCGCAGTCGGCCAGTAAAAACCGTGCCGAAAAGCTTTGGCCACTATGGCTCTGGAGGAGGCGTGATGGCCGCATTCTCCTTGATGGATTTCCCGTAGGAGTTCAATCCCTTCAGCTGGCTCGATGCACCGCTGGAACACCCCACTTACGCTGCGTTTGTACAGCTGGTGGTTGATGATGGTATAGGCCTTGGCCCTTCTCTCAATCTGCCTGGCTTGGACTCTATCATCAGGCAACACACCGTCGGTGAGTTAGGAGAGGAAATCTTGTGCCCATGAAGGTACGCATCTTATCTCGAATACGCTAACCAACAAGGCCTCCTGCGTGGGAGCTTCCGGATTCGACTGCTTGGTCGCCGGGTTCGGCTTAAAAGCCGGCGGGTTTGGCTTTGAAGCCCCCGAGTTTGGCTCTGAAGCCCCCGGGTTGGACTGAGAAGCCCCCGGGTTCGGCATGGAAGCCGGCGGGTTTGGCTTTGAAGCCCCCGACTTGGGCGATGAAGCCCCCGGGTTCGGCTGAGCAGCCCCCGGGTCAGCCGGCACGAATATAGAATCCGAGTCCGGTGACGGTGTGATTGACGGTTTCTTTAGGTGCGCCAGGGCAATGCCTGGCGGAATAGCTTGCCGGGTTGAGCCAATCTTGGATAGGGTGTCAGCCGCCTCGTTGTTTGCTCGTGGCACATGGTGGAATTCACAGCCGTCGAAGAAGCTGGATAACTGCTGGACGTGGTAGCGGTATGAGCACGCCTATCTCCTTGGCCAGCTTCAGCCCGTGGATGAGCGCTTCGTACTCCGCCACATTATTGGATGCGGCGAAGTGGATCTGCAGGACGTAGTCCAGGCGGTCTCCCTTGGGAGAGGTGATGACGATGCCGGCTCCCAAGCCGTTGCGCATCTTTGAGCCGTCGAAGTGCAGCTTCCAATGTGTGGAGTCAGGCACAAGCGGCAATTACTGCATCTCGGCCCAGTCGATGAAGAAGTCCGCGAGGATCTGCGACTTGATGGCCGTGCGTGCCTCATAGAGGATGGTTTGGGCGGCTAGCTCCAGAGCCCACTTGGCAACCCGGCCGTTGGCGTCTTTGCTGCCGATGATTTCCGCCAGGGGTGCTGTGGCAACCACCTTGATGGGGTGCTCTTGGAAGTAGTGCTTGAGCTTCTTGGCCGCCATGTACACGTCGTAGGTGACCTTCTGGTAGTGGGGGTAGTTCTGCTTCGACTGGGAAAGCACCTCGCTGAGGTAGTAGACTGGGCGCTGAACCGGCTGCTCCTTGTCGGGTTCCTTGCGCTCCACCACCAGGACGATGCTAACCACTCGGTTGGTAGCAGCGATGTACAACAGCATCGGCTCCATTGAAGCCGGCGATGCGAGGATGGGTGCGGTTAAGAGCACACACTTTAAGTCACGGAAGGCTTCATCCGCCTGTGGTGACCAGACGAATTTGTCCGACTTCTTCAGCAATTGGTACAGGGGCAGTGCCTTCTCCCCCAGCCGGCTGACGAAGCGGCTCAAGGAGGCCAGGCAACCGGTGAACTTCTGGACATCCTTGAGGCACTGCGGCAGTTCCATCTTCTCCAGGGCACTGATCTTCTCCGGGTTGGCTTCGATCCCTCGCTGAGAGACGAGGTAGCCAAGGAGTTGGCCGGATGGCACGCTGAACGTGCACTTGGCCGGGTTGAGCTTCATCCGGAATCTTCGCAGATTGGTGAAGGTTTCTCTCAGATCATCAAGGAGGGTAGTCGTCTCCTTGGTCTTTACAACGACATCATCCACATATTCGTGAACGTTTCTACCGATTTGATCCTGCAAGCATTTTTGCATGCACCTTTGGTAGGTGGCGCCTGCATTTTTCAAGCCGAACGGCATAGTCGTGTAGCAATAAGCCCTATACGGGGTAATGAACGAAGTCTTTATTTGATCATCCGGATTCAAAGGAATCTGGTGGTAGCCTGAATAGGCGTCTAAAAAAGACAACAGTTCACAGCCGGCAGTCGAGTCTATGACATGATCTATGCGCGGCAGGGGGAAGGGGTCCTTCGGGCACGCCTTGTTCAGGCTGGTGTAGTCGATACACATGCGCCAGGAGCCGTTCTTCTTCAGGACCAGGACCGGGTTCGCCAACCAGTCCGGGTGCAGCACTTCCATGATGAAGCCGGCTGCCAGCAGCCGGGCGATTTCTTCACCGATGGCCTTCCTTCTTTCTTTGGCGAAGCGCCTGAGAGGCTGCTTCACCGGCTTGGCTTCAGGTCGGACGTGGAGGTGGTGCTCAGCCAACTCCCTCGGCACACCCAGCATGTCTCTTGGAGTCCATGCGAAGATGTCCCGATTCTCACGGAGGAAGCTGGTGAGCTCACTTTCCTATTTGCTGTTCAAGCCGGCACCGATGGTGACGTACTTGTCCGGCTGCGCCGGGTCCAGCAGGATCTTCTTGGTGTTGTTGGCCGGCTGAAAGTGAGTCGTCCCAGCCGGGTTGCCTGCAGCCGGCATGTCCGTCTGCGCGGCCTTGGCCAAGGCGACAACATCGTGGATGAGCTGCTTCTCGGTGGCGATGACCAGCGTCTGGGCCATCTTGGAGCTCTGCGTGGCGCAGTCCATGGAGCGGCGATAGTCGCCGGCTATGGTGATGACCCCTTTAGGGCCAGGCAGCTTCATCTTCAGGTACCCATAATGGGGCACCGCCATGAACTTGGTCAGGGCCGGCCTGCCCAGGAGCGCGTGGTAGGGACTGACGAGGTCCACCACCTCGAACTCGATTCTCTCGGTGCGGAAGTGATCCGGCTTCCCGAACATCACCTCCAGCGTGATCCGGCCGATCGTCTGGCAGCAGTGGCCCGGCACGATGCCATGGAAGACGGTGGGGGTGGGACGCAACTCGGATTCTTGGATGCCTAGCTTGCGGGCGGTGTCGCGGTAGAGGATGTTGATGCTGCTGCCCCCGTCGATGAGGACGCACGAGAAGCGCACGCTGCGCCGGGTTGTGCCAATGGTGGGGTCGAGGACCATGGCGTAGCTGCCCGGCTTCGGCAGGACAGCCGGTGTGTCGCGGCGATCAAAAGTGATGGCCTGCTCTGACCAGTTTAGGTACTGGGAGACCGGCGGTATGACCGTGTTGACCTCGAGGGAACGGCTCTGCTGGCTCATCTTGTCCTCGGGCTTGGAGGTGAAGATGATGTAGGTAGCATCTTCGGCCAAGTATCGGCCATGGTGCACTTGGTTAGCCTCGTGGTGCTCGAGGTTGGCGTTCTCTGCGCCGGCTTGGCCACCCGGCCCGCCGGCTGGAGGGGGCGGGAGGGGTTCGCCACTTGTCAGCCGCTTCATGAAGTGGCAGTCGCGGGTGGTGTGGTTGGAGGGGTTCTTTCCGCCGTGGTACTTGCACGGCGAGTCGAGCATCTGCTCAAACGTGAACTTCGGCTCCAGGGCCGGTCCTGCTTCTGGCGCCGGCTGCCGCCAGCCGCGTTGCACGACACGGCTGCCACATGGGCGGAACCGTACCGGCGGTCCGGCTGGTCGCTGTGCCGCTTGCCGCGGTATTTGTCCCGCCGGCTGCCATGAGAGGCGCCCTCTGCCGGCTTGTTCTTAGCCGACTTGTGGTGGTCCCACCTGGACGGAGCCGGCGATGCCTCAGCCGGCGCCTTGCCGGCTTCTTCAGCCAGCGCGTACTTGTCGGCGATGGCCATGAGGGAGGCCATGCTCTTGGGCTCGCTGCGGCGCAGCTTGTGCCACAGCATGGTGTTGGGCCGGCAGCCTCCCATGAAGAAGCTGATGGCCTGGATCTCGTGCACACCCTTGCAAGAGTTGTGCATCTCGCACCAGCGCGTCAGGTACGCGCGATCCGTCTCGTCCGGGCCCTGCTTGCACATCTCTAGCTGCTGGGGGCAACCCGGCCGGCGGTAGGTGCCGGTGAAGTTGCTGATGAAGGCTTCCTCAAAATCAAGCCAGCCGTTGATGCTGCCGGCTGGCAGGTTGTTGAGCCCGGTGCGGGCGGAGCCGACTAGCATCAGGGGGAGTATCGCACCGCCCAACGCTTGTTGCCCCTGGCGATGCCGACTGTGGTGGAGTAGTCCAGCAGCCAGTCTTCCGGCTTGGCTGTGCCGTCGTACTTGGGGGTGTCGCGCGGGAGCTGGAAGCCGTCGATCATGGGCTCATTGGCGATGTGGGGCCCGAAGCACTTTGGGCCGGCTGGCCCTTCTTCCTCCGCGATGCGGGATTCGACCAGCCGGTCAAGGCGGTCTCTGGCGTCAGTGGGCTCGATGCGTGGGCCCAGCCGGGAACGTGCCGGTTGAAGGGGGGCCGGCTGGCTATGGAGCTGGCCGGTGCTGGCGCCTTGGCGCCAACTGCTCGGAGTCGTGCTCCTGGTTTCGGCTTGGTGGTGGCCGGCTGCGGCCGCTGTGGCCGCTGTCCAGCCGGCTTGTCCGGCTTGAACCTGCGTGGGTGGCGCGGGAGTCTTTGCGCCGGCTTGGCGCTGCCGAGGAGGACTCGGCCGTGTCCATGTGGACGTCTTTGCTGTTGCCTGCGGCAGGGCGGACGTGAGGAGCTCTGGGAGCACTAGCATACCTGGGGTCCTTGGTCTGCTCGGCTGCAGCATGGCACAGATCAGCCACCCGCTTCGTTTGGCGGCGTAGCTCTTCTCCCTCGAGGAGGCTCAGTTCTTCCGCAGCGGCTTCGGCTGCGAGGATGTTCTTGTCGGGGGTGTTGTAGACGGGTAGCTCCATGGATGGAGCCGGCGCTTCCGCGCCGTCGCGGTCGATCTCGGCGCCTAGGCCGCCTCCTCGCCGGTGGATCATGCCGGCTCGGTTGGGGTTGTTGCCGCCTGGCGTGAAGCCGTGGGCGCGGTCGAGCTCGCGCCGGGTGATTTCCAGCTGGCATTTGGCTGTGGCCAGCTCGTCAGCCTGCTTGAGGAGGAGCTGGCGATGCGCCTCCAGGTCTGCCTCGATGACGGTGGCGTCTCCGCCTGCTGTGAGCGGAGAGCTCAGCTTTGCCCGGACTTCGTCCAGTCGGGATGGTGGCGCGGGCTCCTTTGGGCCCGAGCCGGATGCGTGGGGGTCGACGTTGCGCTCGAGGTTGGGCCCGCGAATGCGAGTGGACTTGGTGGGGAGCTCCTCGCCAGCCATCATGACTTGCACGACGGAGGGGCTGGCGGGAACGCTGCTGGTGCCGGCTCCTGGAGGAGGGCTTGCGCAGCGCAGCCCCTGCCGCAGGTAGCGCGGCGGTGCGACGGTGGCGACGTAGACGTCGTGGCAGCCGAAGGAGATGACGCTGCCGCCGGCAGGGAAGGGCCGGTCGGCGAAGCAGCCAGCGTTGTCGCTGACGCAGTCGAGGGAGCCGAATCTCCATATCAAGCCTGAAGCGACTCGCTCGCCGGTGGTGATTGTGAGGCCCGTCCGGATGAAGACACCGGCCGAGGACGCTGAAGGCCCCACGGTGGGCGCCAAATGTTGTGGTATCGTCACGGCATATGCCATAGGATGGATAAAGTGTAGGATAACGTTGCATAGAAAACAAAAAATTTCCTACCGCGAACACGCAATCCAAGCCAAGATGCAATCTAGAAGACGGTAGCAACGAGGGGATTATCGAGTCTCACCCTTGAAGAGATTCCAAAGCCTACAAGATGAGGCTCTTGTTTCTGCGGTAGACGTTCACTTGCCGCTTGCAAAATCGCGTAGAAGATCTTGATCACGGTGCCACGAACGGGCAGCACCTCCGTACTCGGTCACACGTTCGGTTGTTGATGAAGACGACGTCCACCTCCCGTTCTAGCGGGCAGCGGAAGTAGTAGCTCCTCTTGAATCCGACAGCACGACGGCGTGGTGTCGGTGGTGGTGGAGAAATCCGGCGGAGCTTCGCTAAGCGTGCGGGATGTGGTGGAGGAGAGAGAGCCGCTAGGGTTTGGGAGAGGGGGGCGCCGGCTACTAGGGGTGCGGCCACCTTGGTGGTTCTTGGGGTGGCCAGCCCCCTCCCCTTGTCCCTCATTATATAGGTGGAAGCCCCAAGTGTTAGACTACAAGTCTCCGAATAAGACCCGAACTCAAAACCATCCATGTGATAGGGAAACCTACCCAAGGTGGGAATCCCACTTGGGGTGGGATTCCCCCCTTCCATGTGGGGGGTGGCCGGCCCCCATAGGGGGAGTCCACTTGGGACTCCTCCCCCTCTAGGGTTGGCCGGCCATGGAGGTGGAGTCCCTTTGGGACTCCGCCTTCCATAGTGGTTTCTTCCGGACTTTTCTAGAACCTTCTAGAACCTTCCATAGAACCTTCCGGATCATTTTAAATCTCATAAAATGACTTCCTATATATGAATCTTATTCTCCGGACCATTCCGGAACTCCTCGTGATGTCCGGGATCTCATCCGGGACTCCGAACAAATATTCGAACTCCATTCCATATTCAAGTTCTACCATTTCAACATCCAACTTTAAGTGTGTCACCCTACGGTTCGCGAACTATGCGGACATGGTTGAGTACTCACTCCGACCAATAACCAATAGCGGGATCTGGAGATCCATAATGGCTCCCACATATTCAACGATGACTTTAGTGATCGAATGAACCATTCACATACGATACCAATTCCCTTTGTCACGCGATATTTTACTTGTCCAAGGTTTGATCATCGGTATCACTCTATACCTTGTTCAACCTCGTCTCCTGACAAGTACTCTTTACTCGTACCGTGGTATGTGGTCTCTTATGAACTTATTCATATGCTAGCAAGACATTAGATGACATTCCACCGAGAGGGCCCAGAGTATATCTATCCGTCATCGGGATGGACAAATCCCACTGTTGATCCATATGCCTCAACTCATACTTTCCGGATACTTAATCCCACCTTTATAACCACCCATTTACGCAGTGGCGTTTGGTGTAATCAAAGTACCTTTCCGGTATAAGTGATTTACATGATCTCATGGTCATAAGGACTAGGTAACTATGTATCGAAAGCTTATAGCAAATAACTTAATGACGTGATCTTATGCTACGCTTAATTGGGTGTGTCCATTACATCATTCATATAATGATATAACCTTGTTATTAATAACA